>NC_138378.1:89080619-89142181 GCF_054177405.1 Leptonychotes weddellii
AATACCCAACTTTTACATCAACATGGATGGAACTGGAGGAGATTATGCTAAGTGAAATAAGTCAAGCAGAGAAAGTCAATTATCATATGGTTTCACTTATTTGTGGAACATAAGGAATAGAATGGAGGACATCAGGAGAAGGAAGGGGAAAATGAAGGGGGGGGGAATCAGAGGGAGAGATGAACCATGAGAGACTATGGACTCTGAGAAACGAACAGGGTTTTCAGAGGGCAGGGGGGTGGGGGGATGGATTAGCCCGGTGATGGGTATTAAGGAGGGCACGTACTGCATGGAGCACTGGGTGTTATACGAAAACAATGGATCGTGGAACACTACATCAAAAACTAATGATGTATTGTATGGTGACTAACATAACATAATAAAATTTTAAAAAATAAAAAAATAAAAGGATAGATAGACTTGGTTTTGGCAGAATCGCTAGTGAACCTTCTTAGTTACACAAATGTAAAATCCAGCCGGCAATGTCATCAAGTAACTCAAATGCCAATGTTTCTGTCTAAGATGTTAACTTTTCTGTTTATGCTCACTTTGTTCATTTCTGTCATGCTCATTTATGAAATGGTCGTATATTCTAGCAGAATGGTATCCAGGAAAATCTGGCTCCTGTTAGAGTCTTCTTCCTCGCTTTTATTTTCCTCCCTGAATCCAGGCTTAGACGTCCCTAGAACTGCCATATATTGTGTAGCCTGTGCAGTTTGTGTCCAGCGTTTTGAGCCTTTGTTTGTAGGGGCTATGATAAAATGCAGAAGTGGGATGGGATGAAAACTGGGCTCAAAAGGTAAGTGTGACTAGATTTTGAATCCTGGCTGGAATGACACATGGGTTACAGGAAACCCTGAACACATTATTCTCTTGTATAAAATTGCTCCAGGGCTTCTTAGAATAAAGACAAGGTCCTTTATCAACAGCTGCCTAGCTGTCTGGCACCTCTTGTGGATACACAGAGCCCACACACTCAGACATTCATGCATACATACAATGCACATAGGCACACATGCGGACAGCGGCTCATGCATGCACACATACACACATGCACACCATACATACATGTGCACACACACATGCTCGTGAGCACACACATACATGTGGACACTAACACACACATGCAGCCACACTCAGGACTTCCTGCAGCCATGTGGCTGTCTCCTCTGCCTGACACATCTTGACCTGCCCCCAGAGCTCTCCCTGCCCCTCACCTGGCTGGCCCCATGCATGCCTCACTGCCTCTAAAACCTCTTCTAACCCCCTTGGATGGGACCACTTACCCTCCCCACCAGCCCGGCTCCCTGGTGCTGCCTGAATGAGAGGTTATGACACTGTTTTCCAATCACTTATTTACTAGTCTCTGGCTCCCAACTACCAGTTGTAAATAGTGGATGAGACCTAAATTTCTCCCAGAAATTTACACAGTCATAGCTCTGATTGGCTGGTTTCAGAATGAAACCTTTGGTGTGGTCGCCAGAGAGGAGGAGGAATTTAAAAAATGAGTCTTGGGAGGTGGAGGAAGAACATTCCTGGCATCTCTGAACTGTATTTATCAGAAGTTACTTCCATTTCCTACTCTTAAATCCCAGTGCCAGAACATCCCATCATTATTCATAATAGAGCCTTGCAGAACTTCAGTCCAAGGCTCCCTGAGTGCTGTTTGGAGTGTCTTCTAGTCATTCTGTAGTAAGCAGTCAATACATGTTGGCTTTTATTCCTAACATCTGGTCTCCCCATACTACAATATCCACACCTTTAAAGGGTGGGGACTGTGTCTCCCAAATCTCTTGCGTCCTCTTTGTCTCCCAGGCACTAATATAGAATTTGCATATAATAGATGTTCAAAATGTTTTTTTTTTCTTAGAGAACTTGATCCAATTTACCTTTCTCTGTGAACTGTGCCCACAGCCACCCAGACATACCCAGTCCCTGTCTCAGTCGTGGGCCCTGCACCAAGTTGGATCAAGTTGAGTTACCATGAGTGAAGGAGATGAGCAGGCATGGGGAGGTGACAGGGGCTAGGCAAACCTTGGAACCAAAGCACCAAAGCTGATCCCAGGGCAGTGCCAAACAGAAGGCAGGTGGGATGTGAGGGGGAGTGAAGAGGAAGCTGGAGGAGCTGAAGCTCTAGTAGCAACTGGGTTGGTCCAATGTTGACCTCAGGGGCCCAGGCTTAAAATCCAGGGCCTGCTTGAAATACTTGGATGATTCCTCCAGGTCTCCTGGATAAGTGTAACTTCCCTCACAAGGCATTCATAGCCAGGCCCCGCCTAACTTCTCATCTTCATTTTCTACTCCTCAGCCATAAGCCCTGGGTCCCAGCACGTGATTTTCTACTCCTCAGCCATAAGCCCTGGGTCCCAGAAGTGCTAGGAGCTCTTCTCCATCACACCTCCCAGAGTCGTTCTCTCTGCCTAGAAATGCCCATACCCACACTCTCTGACTGGAAAACTACTCTTTCTTTGAGGCCCAGACTAAGCACCCTTTCCTTTTCGAAGCCCTGCCCAGCCCTCTCTGCTAGCTCTGCCTCTGTGCCACAGTGGGCACCATCCACCATGCTACCATGGCTCTCCTTACACTCTCTCCTGAACCATCGGCAAGACCCAAGTGATCATCCACCAATCCATTCGAGACTTTGTACTTCTTCAACACTTTTGGTGTTCCAGCAGCTACTCTGGGTACTGGTGACCTGAAATTGAACAGAGCATGCCCTCCAAAAGCACAGAGTAGTCTCAACACATAAACACACAGGTATGACATGATAGCCAGGTGATAAAGTAATTGGGGCATATGCAGGCAATGGAGAGGCAGGGTAAGAATCTGAACTTATTAAAGACATCAGGCCAGCATGTCTCTCCTCAGCTAAAACCCTTCCCATAGCTTCCCTTCACACTTAAAGATAAACTGAAGCGCTCATTTTGCCTTTAAGGCCCCCAGGACCCAGCCCCTGCTGGTCTTGATCACCTCCTAACCCTCTCCCTTGTTCTCCAGGCTCCAACACCCCTGCTTCCCACTGCTGTTTGGACACACCAAGCCCCTTCTGTTTCAGAGCCCGTATGCTTGCTATTCCTCTGCCTCATCACTCCTAGTCCCACTCACTCCTGTCCTTCAGCCTCAGCTCAGATGTCACCTCCTCAAAGAGTCACCTCCCCTGCCCACCTTCTCCAATGTTATATCTCTCAATACTTACCGCCCTCACCCTCTATCATGTAAATTGCCCTTGTTTGTTTGTTTTCTTCTTTGATTATTTGCCTATTCAATGTTTCCCACACTCAATTATCAGCTCCAAAGAAGCTTGTTCTTGTTTACCATCCTTTCCCCAACTCCCAGAATAAGAGTGGAATAAAAATGTGTGGAACAACATTGGGGTCAGATGGGCCAGAATGACCTTGAGTTCCATCATGTACAGCTCATGCGACTTTCAGCAAGTTATTTCACCCCTTCTAGTTCAGTGTCCTCATCTGTCAAATGGGCAAAAATGCTTGCCTTGCAGGGTGGTTCTGAGGGTGATGACAGCCTGTCCTTGAATGCCCTGGCCCCTGGGTCATGTTGCATGGACGCTGAGTAGTTACACAGAAGAGGAAGAGTGCCAGCAGCCCACCACTCTGAGTGCCGACACCATGGGCTCTCTGCCCTAGTCTGCACCCGACCCCAGATTGTCTGTGAAATGGAGAGAGATTTGGGCTCCGAAGACAAGTATCAGTCCTAACTGCAAACTCTCAGCCAAGTCCCAGACCTGTAGTGTTGGCTGGAACAAGTCACCTCAGCCCATTAGCTCCACCACAGCCTTAAACTCAACACACCCAGTACAAACTCGCCATCTGTCCCTCACTGCTCCTCCTTGTCCTCACATGCCAAAACCAGCAGACAACCAGTGGCATTGATCAATCGGTCAAATGACTGATTCACTGTGAAATATCTGATAGGCAAATCACAAGACTTGAACTAAAACTACAATTGTGAGGAGCCCATGACATTGTCCACCCAGGGACAGAGGGGGAGAGCTAGGTTCTGCCTGCAGCTTCTGGCTGTTTCTAGAAGCTCTGGAGCAGATGGGCTGCAGGAAAAGCTGTAGGCAGCCTTCTAAGAACTCACTGAGTGACCCACACACCTTTCATTAAACACTGTTCACAGGGGCCTACTAAGACTTTGTACTATTTTCCTATTGCTGCTATAACAAATTACCACAAACTTGGTGGCTTAAAACAACACACATTTATTATTTTACAGTTCTGGAGGTCAGGTGTCTGAAATGGGTTCACTGTACTAAAATTCAACTGTTTCTCCTGGAAGCTCTAGGGGAGAATCCTGTCCCTTGCATTATCTGGCTTCTGGAAACCACCAGCATTCGCGGGCTGGTAGCCCCCATCCTCTACATTCGAAATTAGCAGCATAGCATTTTCCAGTCTCTGGCTCTCACCCTCCTGCCTCGCTCTTATGAGGACCCCTGTGGTTACACTGGGCCCACTGGGATAATCCAGGATGGTCTCCCCATCTCAAGATCCTTACCTTAATCACATTTGCCAAGTCCCTTTTGTCTTGTAAGGTAACGTATTCACAGATTCTGGGGATTAGGATGTGGATATCTTTAGAGGGGCATTATTCTGCCTACCACAAATCCTAAGCAGGATGAGCTTGGTTTGGGGGCGCCAGCCTGGAGCTCAGCCTCCTGCCGCCTCCCTACCGACTCTGTTCGAAGTAGAACTCAGTGTGGGCCAATGGCTCACTCTCCTTGACAAGTCGTATTGGCTGCTGGGACTCAGCTGGGCCACAGAGAAACCAGCCAGGCCAGGCCGCGGCCTCAAGCCTGAAGGCTGAGCCCGAGCTTCTCTGGAAGAAGGTGAAGCGTGTGGCTTCTTCACCACCCTTGTACAGATCCTCGATGTTCACATCCTGTGGGGGGCAAGATGGCTGCTGCAGGATAAGGCCACTGGTTGAGATATCAGCCCTAGAGGCCCCCAGGGGGTGGCCAGTGAGGGACTTTACAGGGAGGGTCAGTACCCAGGGCAGTGCTTTCTGCAGGTTCTGGAGGGCAGGGGTTTTGGCACTAGGTGCAGAGGGAAAGGGAGGCATGTGTGGACTTGGCTGGGAGTCCACAGATGGGTACAGAGATGCCAGAGCACCCAGGAAGCCAGGCCATGTCTGTGGGGCACCCCAGAATATGGTGTGGTTTCTCACCTCCAGCTGCAGGGTAGGACCCTCTCCTGTCTCCACACAGGCTAGGCAGCGACTGCCTCCCTGGATCCCCAGGAGGATGGGGACTTTGGTGCGGTCCAGGCCTCTGTTGGGAAGTATGCAGATCTTCTCTGGGAGGAAAGAGAGAAGAGAGCCAGAAGATGAGAGGACCTAGATGGCAAGCTCTCAGCGAGCTACACCTGGGCAGAAAAGAGCTGGCTCAGGGCACACCTGGCTTGACCCCTGCATGCAGGCTGTGGGACAGGCTGGGACCCCTGCAGCGGTCATGACACCCTCAGAAGGAGAGGTCCTCAGCGGCTCCCTGCCTCTTCTCACTGTCACCAGAGGCAGAGGGAAGGGGAGAGCCGGTGGCAGGTGGAGCATGGGTGTGTCTGAGGGGATGGAGGCCCCAGTGGCTCACCTGCACAGCAGTTGTCCAAATTGGGATCTCCCACCAGGAGCTGGTCACCTCTTAAGTATAGAGCCTTCTGATCTGCATCCTTAATTCTGGAACAAGATGGTTGTGCTGACGACCTGCTCCCTTCAGGCACCACCAAGCCCCAAAGTCTTCCCGCCCCCATGCTCTGAAGTACCACACTGAGCATTTAGGTGTTCTTCTCTCCTATAGGTGAGAAGTAGGTGCATGACTCCACCCAAGAGCGGGTAAAAACAGGTCAGCCTTAAGGCAAGGGAAGGTCTTCTGGAGCTCGTGATTCTCAGAGGCTCCCTTTACCAGCGTTGGCCTCTGTCAGGAGTCCTGGGGCAGTGAGGAAAGCCAGTGCCTTCTCATTGATGGGTAGACAGAGTTTTCCTGATTATGCTAGCCCCTTTTCATGCCCTTCCTGAGAAATTTCCCAATGAGGCTCAGATGTCTCTAGGATACAGTGAGCCTTATCCCAGATTTTCTGGGCCTGACCCAATTTTGCATAAATGTTTTATTTTCTTCAGTGAAGAAGATTAATTGAATGTATAATAAAGTGTGGTTTGTGGGGCCCCTGGGTGCCTCAGTCAGCTAAGCGTCCGACTCTTGATTCTGGCTCTGGTCTTGATCTCAGGGTCATGAGATCAAGCCCCATGTCAGGCTCTGTGCTTAGCGCGGAGTCTGCTTGAGATCCTCCCTCCCTCTCCTCCTGCCCTTTGCATGTGTTCTCTCTCTCTCTCTAAAATAAATAAATAAATAAAATCTTTTAAAAAATAAAGTGTGGTTTGCTTTTCAAATATTTTAAAGGCTTTTTTATAGAACAAAATTCACAAATCAGAAAAAAAAAATCCTATGTGACAGTGGGTGTGCCAACATGGCCACCCTGTTCCATGCAAGGTGTATTCTGGGGTGGCCCCGTGTTATGGGTGCCAAATTTAGGAGGTCAGCAAAGAGCTGGGGCAGGGTGTGATTACAGTCATTTGGGGTTGGCGATGGTTCCAATCATCAGCCTGGGAGGGTAAATATGTGTTGGGGAACAGGGAGGAAACCATGGTGAGCGTGTGCAACATCAAAGTCATGCAGGTTATTAGCTCGCAGGTTATTATGTCGGTGGCTTGGCTGGTTTCAAAATGTCAGCCGCTCTCAGGACCTGGGCAGCCCTCCCTATCTCCAAGGGCAGAACCTCTGGGCCAACACCATTACCTCCAGATTTTTTTTATCTCAGTAACAACTAATTATAATACCCTTAGCCAATGACTGTATGTGTATAAAGAAGGTTCACTTGTACAATAAAAATAAAGATCTGAAAAGAGCCTGGGTTTGCCATTCTCTCTCCAACCTGGGCAACCAGGACTTGTGCGGAACTCATCTGCCAGCAACATTCTCTTTGAAGACCAGAATCCAAGTTAGATACCCCAAGGTGCTGACATCTGTTTTGTCATGTGGGTGCTTCATGCACATGTGTCTTGCCTCCCCAGGCACATTGTAACTTCCTGGAGGCCCCAACTGGCCCCCTGGTATCTAGGACAGGGCAGGCCCATGGAGGTGCTGAGGAAATGTGACCCAGAAGTCAGTCCTGTTTTATTTGTGTTATGTCTCATCTCATTCCTCAAAGGGCTGGAGACAGTTTACGAGAAATCACAGGCAATAAAGTATAAACTATAAGGAAAGTCTCAAATGTCAAATGAGGTAAAAGGGATAGTTGGGAGTGCAGACAGGGAGGAAAGGCCACAGAGGCCAACATATAAAGATGCCGTCACTGAGATTCAAAATTGTCTCTGAGCTCTTGGAGAGAGGAGGACAGAGCGGCATAAGGGGTGAGTCCTGGCTCTGTGTGACATGAGGTAATTTTTTTAACATCTTTGAGCTTCAGTTTCCAAATCTGAATGGATTCAGTCATGCCCCCCTTGTAGGTTACTCAGGAGGGAGGCAAGGCAGCAGAAGGGCTAGCATCTTGCAGATGGTCAGGAAAGAGAGCTATTGTGATGAGGATGATGATTAAGCTTAATTATGGGGTACTTGAGATTTCTTGGGTGAGATGGAGCCGCATCCCTCCCCTCAGCCTTCTTTCCCTCTTCCCACATCATCCCCAGGCCCCTGGTTTAGAGAGGGAGGACTCCAGGAAGACTTACGTGTAGTATCTTGCCATGGGGAGGGAGCACATTCCTGCAATTGTGGGCGACTGGTCCTTGCTGAGGGGGAAGGAGAGAAGGGCTGTCAGAGAAGGGTGGGTAGAGCTGGGGGGCAGGCCCCCTGGGGGTCCCCAAATCACCAAATCACAGGGTGGAAAAATCTCACTAGGCTGCTTATCTATAACTGGCCTGCCAGAGTCCTCCATGATCTCCCCAGCTCAGCAAGTTCCAGGCAGCTCTGTTTCACCCTCCTTTGGGGCCATCTGACCGGGGTGTGAGCCCATGACGTGTGCATGGTGCTAGCTTGGGGAAACCGAAGAACAGGTTCCCCAAAGAGTTTAGACAGGAGTACTTCCTGGAGCTGAGATTGAGGTGGGGTATGCTCCAGCCTCACAGTTTGAGGATGAGCTGGACTCAAACCCTGTCCCACTGCCCAGCCTGGCACTAAAGTCACCTGAAGATTCTGATTCGCCAGGGCTTGAAGTGACTCCATGACAAGCCAGCCTTGGGAACTGGTATACCATCTCAGTTTTTCTCACTCTCCAGTGAACATATAAATCACCTGCCAGTTCTGGTTCCCTGGGTCTGGGCTGGAGCCTGAGACTGTGCATTTCAAACATGCAACCAAGTGATATGAACACTGCTGGTCCCTGGCCACACTTTGAGTAGCAAAGGACTAGATAGAGGATCTCCCAGCCCAGACAGGCCATCAGCAGTGTGGCCTCAATGCAAGCACACTTGATGCTGTTCTCTCTCTCAGCCAAACTACTGGGGCTCTTTTGGTTGCAGCAGCAAAACTAATGGGCAGGCTAGTAGCTATACCAAGGTCTGGCCGGGACAGATCAAGTGGAGGGCTCTGTGTGAGGATGATGACTCCCACTCTTGGTCAATGTGAGCACAGGGGCAGGCAGAAATTCAGTGCTGGTCCAGTCTAGCTGGATCTCCAGGGGCCCCAGAAGCCTCCTGTCCTGGCCCAACCCCCAAATCCCAGTATTTCTCCCAAAGACTGCCATATCAGGCACCCCCTCCTGGGTTCTGGCTAGACTGTGATGAGGTGAATAGGAGTGAGAAGCCAGCTTCTAGTCCATCAGAGAGCCTGGGGTCCTGGTGCTAAGCATCTGCCATGGTCCCTCCCAATGCACCACACACTCCATCCCCTAAGCTTTCCATTCCCTATTGTCCCCAGGTGATCTTTCCCTGAACTCTGGCCTATTGTCCTCCCTGGACACCATCTCTGGCTGTCTCAGACTTCATCAATCCACCTGTCCTGAGTCAAAAACCGCCACCCAAGTAGCACTGAGCTTTCTCCATCACATCCTCTCCTTGCTCTCCTACACGCTTTCTATGTGGACTATGTTCTCTCCAAGACCAATATTAACTTCTGTGGAGCCAAATCAAAAGACTCTTTTGATTCTTCTGATATTTGGCTTCTGCCTCCTCAGAGCTCTTGACATTAATTGACTCCCTTCACACTTCCATTTTCCCCTTCTCAGGTCTGTGTAGATTCTCCTTTCCATTTGGTGGTGTCCCTAAGGCTGGAAGCCACAAGTCTAAGTTCTAAGCACTTCTCTCTCATATCCCATGAGTTGCCATTCATCCACTTCCATAGCTGCAGTGATCATATTGGTCTAAAGCCTCCCAAGTCCCAATTGAACATGATACTTTATCTCCAACAGTCTATAGGACACCTCCCTTTGGACTTCCTGCCATTACACCCAACCAAATAGATCTGAAGTCAAATCAATCTTCTCCTCCTCCCAGCCCATTCATCTCCCCCCTTCTCCTTACTCTATGTCTGATTTGCTAGCAAGTTCTCATAAATTATTCTTTAAAATGTAATTTTGTCTTCTTTTTTTAAAGATTTATTTACTTATTTGAGAGAGAGAGAGAGCACATGCACATGAGTGGGAAGAGGCAGAGGTAGATAGAATCTCAAGCAGACTCCATGCTGAGCATGAACCTGAGCTGAAATCAAGAGTTGGATGTTTAACCAACTGTGCCACCCAGGTGCCCCTAAAATGTAACTTTGTCTTAATAGCCATTGTACCTGTGCCTATATTCCTGGCTTTTCTACCTTCAATCCAGCCCAACCTATGTGAGGTACCTGGACCTATATTCTAGGTATTGCTTTCACAACATCTCCACCCAGCTCTAGAGTCTACAGTGGCTGCCCATTTCATCACCATCTGGCCCTGATTCACGTGTATGAGTGTATCTCACTTCTCTGTGGACACTAAACCACCCCTCCAGGCACATGCCTTCTTTCTTCCCTGTGGGCATGCTCACAGTTGTCTTTGATTTCCCTGCCTCAAAAGTCATCCCCCCTCCTTGCCGTCCATTCAGGTCTTTTGGCATTAGAGGCACTGGATATGGTATCATTTATCTATAGGTTGAGTCTCTAGTTCTGCCAAATTAATTATCAGGTCAGAGTAACAGCTCAGACATACAAGGTTATGTCACATCACCTCCACTTCTCAGTTTCAGCATCTATAAAATCATGGAATTAGAGTCTGTGGTTATTAAGATTCTTCCAGATCAAACGATCTATGATTCCATGACTCAGAGTTTAATGAATCTTTCCTTTACTCTTGCAACCCTACTCTGAAATCCTATTAGATTTCACTGTCTTATGTATTGTTCTATATACAGACATTTGTTTCCCTTATAAAAGTTAACAATATCTTGATCCATGAAGTGTGGCCTGTAGCTCCCTCCAACCACCCTGACACACATATATGCTTACAAGCAAGACATAGAAACACACAGAGAAGATTTCAATGGCCAGGTTGGGTTCTAGACCTAGCTTTGCTAACAATTTGGCTTGCTACCTTAGAAAGTCCCCTTTAGTCCCTGGGCCTCCAACTTGTTATCATTAGGAAGAGAGGCCGGGCAAGGTCAGTATTTTTCAAAACTAAGTTTCACAATGAAAATTTACACAGAAATCTAATGAAAGTAAAATGGATAAAGGGAACTTGCTTTTGCTGAATCAGAGAATGAGGGTGATACCAGAACCCTGTCTTTGACCACTAAAGCAGGCACTGGGCACATCTAACAAACCCCAAGCCTCACCACACAATGGTGAATACCACTGGCCTGGTTGATTTCTTCTGAAATTACTTCCTAAAATCTATGGTTCTAAATATTTAAAAATCTTGACTTGGTTTAACCCATGCTTTCTCTCAAATTCTTTCTATGTGCTCCCAGACTTATTTAGCATCCCATGATGTTCTGTGGAGGGGATACCTTGTTATCTAAAGAGCTTGCCAGGAGGAGTTAAGGGAGGGGGCATACCAGAGATATTGACAGAAAGGAGAAGGAAAGTGAGAAGGAGAGATAGAATACTGCCTATGAACCACTGACCTGAAATCCTGGGTGCCTGGAACATCCAACTGATTTCTCCAGGGCATCTGCCCCGAGTTTATACTGTCTGGTCAGGGTGGCTCAAGCCTCCTGCAATCTTTATAATTGGCTCTAGGTTGGGAAAGAAGAGCCTAGGGATTTCACAATGTCTTTAGCACAGTATGGATAATGAGAAGGTGGGGGCATTAATGAGTGTTTGTTGAAGGGGGAGAGAGTCACCCATAAAGCCTGGCAGAAGCCAGTCACTGGGCCCCTGCTCATAGCTACTATCATTGACACTGTTATTGGTGGTTTCAATAGCCAGATAAATAGTCTTGGGGTCAGATGTCTTCATATCACCTTCCTGTTGGTGCCCCATGAGGGTCCATCCTAGGCTTAGAGAGGTAGAAGAGGCAAGAGGGGATGTGTTTAAGGGGCCCAAGGACAGAGCAACCTCTGGTGTTTTAAGCCAGGCTGCAGCCAGCAAGACAACATGAGAGAGGGGACTGATGGCATTGGGAGTATGGCCCTGTTTGGAAAGAGGGGAGGGAAGTCTCTGCTTTTCAACAAGTCCTATTAGCTGTTATCAGGTTGATGAGAGAGAACATTTAAGGAAACCCACCTGCAGAGGACATTGACCTTAGATCCATCCTGGGACTGGGCAGCCATCGTGTTCCCTGGAGGGTTAGGACACATGACACCGTGTAAGCAGGGCAGGTGTAAAGAGCACCATGTGAGCAGGGCAGGAGTAAAGAGAATACTCAAGCCTCTAATCAATATTACTTAACTCAGTCTATCCATCCACCTGTCTGTCCAACCATCCAACCATCCATCCATCTGTCTACTTGCAAGGGGTGGAGAAGCTTGGCATAGTGTTCTCTGGGGACCATCTGCCTTACCATAATTCTCACTCTTAGGTCATTCAAAGGGCCTGGTAAGAAAGTAGGAGAGGCCAATCCACACGTAGATGCTTAAAGAGTGAAAGATAAGAAAAGATGGGCAGGGAGGGGACCCAATTTCTGTTTCCTAAGGCCAACAGTCATTCTTCACCCCTCTCCCAATCTATCTCTCATCTCTCTGTGGAAAGGGCCAATGCATGGGGTATTATGCCAGGCAGTCAATGAGCATTTACTGAGTATTTACACTGCTGTGTGACAAAGATGTGCAATGCATGGTCCCCGTTGTTAGGTAGCTTTACAGTCCAGCTGGGGAGCTAAGTCATAAATATTTAAAAAAATAATTAAGAAGACTGGGCTCTCTAATCTGCAGGACAAGGGCATATTGGAAACAACAGAGGCAGAGAATCTCCTTGAGTAAAAAAATTCCTAGAATTGAAAGGGCCTTAGACATGGCATATAGGATCCCTCCAAAGGGAGAAATCTGTGCTACAGCACCCCCGAGACATAATTAATCAGGCTCTTCTTCAATACCTCCACAACTTCTTGAAGAAACCCTAGCAGTGTGTGTGGTCCTTGCGGTTAAAATTTTTGGGTCACACGTAATTTCTACTCATCAGTCCTGCTTGTGCCTCCTGGAATTACACAGAACAAGTTTATTTTTCTACTAGGCAGAGCTTTGAGTGTTTGAATGGGGCTTTCTGTGTATTGCTTCTCCAGGATAAAGACCCTCAGCTTCCTAGCCTCTACCCTAATGACTTGATTGTGGGACACTCTCAACTATTCAGAACACACTCTTAGTCCTCAATGCCTATGCCTTGCACAAATGCCATGTGATGTGGGCATAATATCTCTGTAAATACAGGTCAAGCTGGGGACTTATATTGAAATTGAAGAAATCTAAAACCACTATGTCTTTTTCATATGAACAATTATGATGCCAAGGTCCCCCAGCCCATACATTCTGTTTTACTTTCCTTCTTTTTCTATTGACTCATGTCAGCTCATCCCTGCTAAAACCATTTTGAATTCTACCATCTTACAAATGATGAATCAATCACTTCAGGCTGGAGAAAGCTTCCAGACTGAGGTGAAATTTCAGCTGCTCCTTGAAGGGTGGGCCCATTTAGATGGGTGGAGGAGAGAGAAAGAATAGTCCAGGGTGGAGGAATAGTTTCCACATTCTATACTTGCCGGTTTCCAATTATTTGTCAAATGTTATTTGAGATCCTTGGAAACAAATAAATACAGCCTTGACCTTGAGGTCTTTTCAGGGGCCATAGACCCCAAATCAATTATTACAATGAGGGGGAGTTGGCATAGCAATGTAGCACAGTCAGAGCAGATGACCAGAGATCTCAATTCAGCAAAGTTTTCTTGGAGGAGGTGACAATATGAGACTATGGCTGGGCCCATGGGCAAAGAAAGAGTGTGAAATGGGTCTGCAGAAACAAGCCTGGTGCCCAGAGCCTGTGTTCTCGGCACTCCTGAGAGGCCTGTGGCAGGACTTGTGCTGTCGGCTACCCAAGGGCTTTGGCTGCATCTGAGCCTCAGTAGCTCCACAGAGACAGACCCTTCTGGTCTGGCCACCTCCTTGCTAGTGCTTCAGCAGAATCTGAACCTGCCAGGCTGGTCTGACCGGTGAGGTGCAGGAAGAATACCTGGGGCTCAGATTTAGGCCTCTCCTCTGGCTTCTGTTCTGATCCCTTAGAGTTTAGGCAGGCATGCTGGAGTCATAATCCCTGGCATGTCAGACTGGAGGTGCAAAGGTAGTCAAGGAAGAGCTAAACCTTGCAGACACTGAGAATATTCAATAACTTTAGTATGATCAGCTTTTAAATAGAATGTTTGGAGAAACAAAAGGGCTGATGTTGATTTTGAGAAGGAAAATGAAAATATTGAAGAAAACTGCAATCATAATAAAATAAATGCATTTATTTCTCTTTTCCTATGTATTAGTTATCTATTGCTGTGTAACAAGTTGGGGCACCTGGATGGCTCAGTCAGTTAAGCATCCGACTCTTGGTTTCAGCTCAAGTCATGATCTCAGGGTCCTGGGATTGAGCCCTGCGTCAAGCTCCACCCTCAGCAGGGAGTCTGCTTGAGATTCTCACTCTCCCTCTCCCTCTGCCCGCCCCTGCCCTGTGTGCACTCTCTCTCTCTCTGAAAAGATAAATAAACAAATCTTTTTTTAAAAAAAACCTTAGCAACTGAAAGTAACAAACATTTATTTTCTCACAGTTTCTGAGAGTTGGAAATCTAGACCAGTTTAGCTAGGTGGTTCTGCTTCAGAGTCTCTCTTGAGGTGGCAATCGAGCTGTCAGCCAGAGTTGCATCATCTGAAGGCCTGACTGTGGCTGGGAGAGCTGCTTTCAAATGCACTCATGTGGCAGTTGGCAGGAAGCTTCATTTTCAACACATGGGTCTCTCTATAGGGCTGCTTATGAGATGGCAGCTGGCTTCCCCCAGAACAAGTAAACAAAGAAACAGACAGAGAAAACAAGATAGAAGCCGCAGAGTCTTTTTTATAATCTAATCTCAAAAGTAGCATATTACTTCTGCCACATTCTGTTAGTCACAGAGACAACACGGGTACAATGTGGGAGGGGACATACACGATGTGAGATGGGGTCAGCAGCAGCTGTGTTTATGTCGTAGGGCTGCCATAACCAATTACCACAAAATTGGTGGTTTAAAACAATGAAAATTTTTGCTCTCATAATTCAGGAGACTAGAAGGCTGTCCTCCCTCTGAAGGCTTTAGGGAAGAATACTTCCTTGCCTCTTCCTAGCTTCTGGTGGTTGCCTCAGTCATGGTATTTCTTGCCTTATTGCCGCATAAGTGCAATCTCTGCATCCATCTTCACATAGCCTTCTTCCTGGGTCTCCTGTGTGTCTCCTGTTGCATATGCAGTCATGCTGGATTTAGAGCCCATCCGAATACAGCATGACCTCTTAACTAATTACATCTGCAAAGAACCTGTCTCCAAATAAGGCCCCAGTCTAAAATTTCCAGAAGGACATGAATTTCAACCAGCATGGGACCCTTTGGAGGCTGAAACCCACACCTTGCAATCTCAGGGGGCTATGACCACTCTAGGTCCAGGATTATTCTTTCTATAAATTCCTTTTCCAGGAGATTCCAACCACACTAACTCATCATATTCTCTTTCTTCACAGCTTTGCTGAGGTCTGTGTACTGATTCTGTCGCTGCTGACCAGAGCAGCAGAGCTCAATTCAGTTTGAATTTCACTCAGGGAAGTAGATGCTGAAGATGATTAGAAATATTGTCTGCTCTCTTTTCCTCAAGATTAACTTACTTATTACACAAAAAGTTCATCTTCATTGTAGAACAATTAGAAAATGTTTAAATAAAGGAATACAAAGAAAAATTACCTGTAATTGCTAAATTAACATTGCTAAAATTGAAGTAAACTCTTTTGGACTTTTTTTCTATGAAGAAATATATAGAGGGTGCCTGGGTGGCTCAGTTGGTTAAGCGACTGCCTTCGGCTCAGGTCATGATCCTGGAGTCCCGGGATCGAGTCCCACATCGGGCTCCCTGCTCAGCAGGGAGTCTGCTTCTCCCTCTGACCCTTCCCCCTCTCATGCTCTCTCTATCTCATTCTCTCTCTCAAATAAATAAATAAAATCTTTAAAAAAAAAAAAAAAAAGAAATATATAGATAGGTATTTTTTAATTAAAATGAAATTACAAGATATGCTAATTTGTAATTTGCTCTTCTTAATATGTCACAAGCATCTTTCCATGTGAATAGGTACCAGTATCTTGGATTTTAATGGCACCTCAGGTTTCAAAACATATGACATGCCTGGCCATTCTTCAGCCTTCTGAGCTGGAGTCAATTCCTTGGACACCACCACCCTCTCCTGCCATGGCTAGCGCATGAGGGTTGAGATGGAAATGCAGAATATGATGGCAGCTGAGTTACAGGAAAGAGGGAGCGGGCTGGGTTTTGGGTCCCTAACTCTATGACCTCCCTCTCCTGCATAGTGATAGATGACAGGACCTCATGTGGGCAGCTGGTGGCCCTAATAGGCTCAACTTGGGATTGGCTGGCTTGTGGGGCTCAGGGGTACTGGGTAAGTTACCATGAAGCATGAACAGCTTCCAACACTCCCCCCACCCTGACCCCTGGGAAACTTTTCATGTGACTTCCAGTTTATCTTGAGTGGTTTTCGCAAGGTTCTACACCAGTAGCACCACTCAATAGGGAAAGAAACTTATGGACTAAGCCCCAAATCTCAGAAGGATTTACCCAAACTGGGAATCAAAAGGGAGAGTGGCCAAGTGCCCAGCCAGAGGTGGGGCCCTGAGAACAGATGGGGGGAGGTTGCCATCAGTGTCCTCCTCTACGTCCGCCCCTGCCTGAGCCGGCTCTGCCCAAGTAGGTTCTGGGGGGTGCATTGCCCTAGTCACACTGCTGGAAGTAGAAGTCTGTGATGGGGTTGCCCCAGCTGGCATCCTCTGAGAGTTGGGTAAGTCTGAGAGGCTGGTCTGCTTCGGGCACGGTGCAGAGGAACCAGCCTGGGTAGGCAGCTGACTCGAAGCTGGAGGTGAGCCCCGTGTCCCGCCGGTAGAAAGTGAAGCTCTTAGATTCGTTGGCACCGAGGTAGAGTTCCATGATGTTTACTGGCTGTGAGTGGAGAGGCATGGCAGGTGAGGGGAAGGAGCGGAGGAGGCAGGAGAGCTGGGCCATGGGCATGGAGAGGCAGGGCTGTCATCAACAGAACCCTGCGAGGGAGAGGATCAGGCCCCAGGATGCCTGGCCCAGTGGCTTCAGCATCTGCTGGCTTAGTGAAGTCAGATAGCAAGGATGCCCTAACAGGACTCACCTCTAGTTTCAGAGTCGGTTCCTGCCCTGTCCCACACGACAGGCACTGGCTCCCTCCCTGGACGCCCAGGATGACTGGAGACAGCTTGGCATCCAGAGACCGGTTGGGGACAACACTGATCTCCTCGCCTAGAGAAAGGAAGCCAGATTCAGGGTCCCTGACTGCCCTTCCCTCCCTCTCCCCAAATCGTGGACTTTGAAGCACAAGACCTATATGAGACATCCTGTCCCCAGACTGGGCAGAAAGGAAGCCTGGTAGCAGCTGTCATCTAGGGAAGGGTGGTCTCCTGCCAGTTGGCCCAATGACATCAAGGCATGTAAGCACATTGTACCATCTCCCACCCCTAGCCCACCCCCTTGTCCAGGCTCAAACCTTCAAGTCTTCTCTAACCCCCAGGGGAGATCTGACCACCTCCTTTAATGCCTCTTGACCCTCTGGCCTTCTTTTGGAAACTTGATTTGATAAGCCTCTCATCAGAGTTATTTGGACATGTTTGTACCAACATGAGAACAGAAGAGGGTCTCATTCCTCTCTGTACCACACATACAAACCTACCCTACCACATACCACACATACAAACACATACACACACTCACATACATGCATGCATGCATACACACGTGTACACACACACACACACACACACACACACACTGCCTGGCCCCAGAGCCTAGTAAATGTGTCCCAAGTGGGCAGGTATGTGCTATTTTAGAGAGAAGGCCTGTCATGGTGTCTGGGGCATGAGGCCAGATGGTGCCACCTGCTATCTGGGTCCCATCACTCTGAGGGACCAGGAATCCCCAGAGAGCAGAGGGAACCCACCCAGGGCAAAGGGATAGAAAGCCACTCCCATATGGGAATAAAGGCCTAGGAGCCTATTTTAGATCTCTCCCCAGCACTTGCTCCCAGGAAAAGGAATGTTTGGCCTAAGTCTACCTATGAGGGAAGAACAAAGCATTCATCCTGGAAAATATTCCCACCTTTGCATAGAGGCTTCAGGTGGCAATGGGGTAGGTGTCCTCACTTTGCTGGAAGGCGTAGTATTTTATTTGTCCTTGTTCAGAGCCTGCTTTTATGATGCCCATCTACAGTGTCAGGCCTGGGATCTGTAGGCCTGTGCCAGTTTGCATAGCTATTCTAAGCCCCCTCCAGGCCCCCTCCCCTCAGAGTGTATAGAGACCTAGGGAAGTAGGGTCATGTTTTGCCACCAACCTTTGATGACCTTCCCTGCATGCAGCCCTCCAGCTAGAAGCTGGTTATCATGCAGATAAAGCACCTTCAAGGCCGCATCCTTCATTCTGAAACATCAAGACAGGATGATGCTTAGTTAGGGGAGGGGTGGGTGCTCGGGATTGCTGGGCTCTACAGAGTCCCCCAGTGTCAGGCATTGTCTCCCTCTCCTCCCGCTGTGCCAGAAGTAACCACCCAACCTTCTCTGCCTGCCCTGCTGGGCTCATACCCTACTAATGGGATAACAATAACCTCCCATCTGAGTCTTCACCCTATTCAATCTTTTCTACACCAACCAATCTCCTCCATGTGTGATGTTGGAAAAGAAACTGGACTGTGAGTCAGAATCCTGGGTTCTTATCTGGCTGTGCTGCCACTGCTGCTGAGTCCCAACAGACAAGTTGCTTGCTCTCTCTGGGCCTGAATTTCCCTGTTGCTAATTAAGACAATGGGTTAGATAATGCCCAAGCCTCTTCCAGATGAAAATCTGATTCTTCAGTCATTATTGAAGACATCAAGGCACATTTACTTCCACCTATTAAGTGAGGAATATCTTTAAATTTAAAATTCTTGGGGCGCCTGAGGGGCGCAGTCGGTTGAGCGTCAGATTCTTGGTTTGGGCCATGTCGTGATCTCAGTGTCATGAGATCGAGCCCTGCGTTGGGCTCGTGCTCAGTCTGAAGTCTGCTTAAGTTCCTCTCTCCCTCTCCTTCGGCCCCTCCCCACTGCACACTCTCTCTCAAATAAATAAATAAATCTTTAAAAAATAAAAATAAAATAATAAATTTAAAATTCTTATATTTTACTTTTCAAATTTATTTCTCATTTCTGATTTCAGTTGATTTTTTGACATCTTGTGAGGAGAAAAATATATCCTAAAATGGGTTTCTTCAGGTGTTATATGGAAATAAGTATGCTATGTGCAAATTGGTTCAGTGGTGGCTAAACACAAACAAATCTCATTGAAAGTTACTAATATATTGAATTGTACCATGGTTCTCTTATAAGACACAGAAAGCAGTATTTCCCACATCTCTTAATCAAGGAGCTCCACTATATAAAGCAACTCATAGGGTCGGGGCTCCCCAGAACCCACCTTGGGCAAAGCTATGTTAGACTCTGAGTTCAGAGAGAACTAGGACCATTTTCACTCACTAGTGCGAAGTCCAGAACACAGCAGACCGCCTGGCTCAGTACATGCCAGCAGACAGACAGACTGATTGACCAAATAGTTTTGTTGTCCCCAAAGAGCAGCAGGGAGATAGTGGAGCAGAGTGACATCAATTCACCCCAGTGGGTGGTAACAGCTCTGAGCTGGGTCTCCTGACTTCCATTCTCATTATGGATATGTGGGGCTGAAGCTCTACACAGAGTGATTCACTTGCTCCCCCTTCTCGTCAGGGAACCCCCATGAGGTGGCCAGTCCCAGCCTGACAAAGGCTGGAAAAACTTCTCTTAGGATAATGAGGGGCTGTTTACAACTTCCCAGCTGTTCACCCACCTATGAGAGCCCCAACTCTGGGCAGGTGCAGCCCCTCCCTACCCAGAAAGGATGGACAACAGGTCTACCTGGAACTTATTTCCCCCAGAGGACACAGCCAGTCAGAGGTTCAGATACTCACCGGAAGCACAGTGCCCCACTCAGGACCATCTTGAGCTTCACAGTGTGTAGACTCTCCTATTCTGAAATAACACAAAATCTTAGGTGGAGATAGAGGCTGGGCTGGAAGGGGCCTGAGTAGCAAACAGCCTTCTAACCCTACCACCCCTCTCCCCAGCATGTGAACATCCCCCACAGAGCAGGGGATTCTAGGCCTGGGGTCAGGAGAGAGCCCCAGTCCTGCTGGGGAGAATGAAACCCAGCTCCCCAAAGGACACCTCGGAATGCTCCTTTCTCCTGGCAGAGCCTGTGGTATCTGCCTGCTCCTCTGGGATGCCTCAGCCCTTTTAATAATGCACTAGGGAGGAGCCCCTGAAACTGCCACAAGCTGAGGAGGAGCAGAGTTTCCCAGGTATTTCACACCACCCTAAGCCTCCAGAAACACCTGCGCTTCATTACCTCTCCCAAGGAAGGAAGGTTCTGGAGATAGTCTTCTTTCAGCAATTCTGATGAACTTCCCAGGGGCTTTCAAGCTCTTTGTGAGCACTCAGCTCCTGGACCTCAGGCGCTTCCAGACCCAAAGACTTCAGTGCAAATAGCCACTCAAGGAAAGAAGATTTTAGAACAAACCCCCTTTTCTCCTTCCTTCCTTCCTTCCTTCCTTCCTTCCTTCCTTCCTTCCTTCCTTCCTTCCTTCCTTCCTTCCTTCCTTCCCTCCCTCCCTCCCTCCCTCCCTCCCTCCCTTCCTCCCTTCCTTCCTTCCTTCGCCAGGCCTATGGAAAATGCTGGAGGTGGGGCTTTCCTGCTTAGGCAATGTTTAGTCGACATATTCATTGTAGAAAAACCTGAAAATCCAGATTGGCAAAACAAAACAAAACAAAACACACCATGAATACTTGTCTTCTGTGAGTGTACCATCAGAAAACCAATGACAACACTTTTCCACTGCTTACATTATATATGTAACTGTCAACTGTGTCTCCTGCGGCTTCGTCATAGGGCCTACACTCTATTCAACTTGCTTTTTTCATGTAGCAAAATAGCAGAATATCTTTTCATACCAAATATGAATTATGATATAACCTTGAACAGCGGCATACATTTCATTGTATAGATGTATCATTTATTTATAGCAATCAATTATTATTAGTCTATTATTATTTGCTATTGAAAATCATGTGGTGACAAACATCTTCGTATCAACCTCTTCACTCGTGTCTGATTATTTCCTTAGAAAATAAAATCTAGCCCATGCCACCTGTAATCAATCTTTCTCCAATACCTAACTGGCAAATTAATATGTGGCTGGGTAACAATTCATGCAATTTCAATACCTTGATACATTCTCTGTGATGGATCTGAATTAAAGGTAGAGGGCAGTGCATAATAAACAATTTAATGACATTTTGAGTACCGCTGATAGCCATATATTGTTAAGATACAAATTTTAAAGAAATTGTGTTCCAGTTTATAGGCTAAAAAGTCCTTAAAGTGTTCAAGAATAAATAAAATACCAAGTTTTTCCAATGTGATAAACACCTTTCAGAAAACCTTATTTTTTAAAAGATTATTTATTTATTTATTTGACAGAGAGAGACAGCACGAGCAGGCAGAGTGGCAGGCAGAGGGAGAAGCAGGCTCCCTGATGCAGGACTCGATCCCAGGACCCTGGGACCATGACCTGAGCTGAAGGCAGATGCTTAACCAACTGAGCCACCCAGGCGCACCTCAGAAAATTTTTAAAATGTAAAGGCTACTTTATGCAAAATGATCAAATTGACCAAATGGAAAGGACACTGAAAATAACTATAAAAAAGAACAAAATTAAAAAGAAAACAACAGAAGGTGCTGGCCTATAGGCAAAGTGGTTTTTTTTTTTTTTTAAGATTTTATTTATTTATTTGAGAGAGAGAAAGTGAGTGGGGGGGTGAGGGGCAGAGGGAGAGAAACTTGAAGCAGACTCCCTGCTGAGCCCAGAGCCCCCCAGACTGTCTCGGGGCTCTATCAAATGACCCATGAGAACACGACCTGAGCCAAAACCAAGAGTCGCATGCTCAACGGACTACACCACCCAGGCACCCCAAAGTGGTTTTAAGCAGACAGACTTTCATTTGTAAAGTGATCATAGGGAAGTACATACTGTTTCACTTAAAAAGGCTGCCTTCTCTGATCCCCTGACCGCAGTGAATTGCACCAACGTGCCCACAGGACACATCGGTGGGGCTTCAGAAGCTCTGTCCTCATTCTGACTAATATGGAATGACACCAGTGCATGGTGCATCCCGCCAGATAGGGCAGCTTGCTGAGGGCACAGGGGGATGTGTTTGCCAGCTCTGTCTGTTCTGCTGTGTGCTTCATGGTGATTGGTACACAACGAATGGATGGAGAGATGAATGAATGAGCTAAGATGGTGAAAGTGACAAAAACAAAATGAACCCCCATTAAGAAAGTTAAGTTCTTCAAACTTGAAAATAAGACAAAACGTAGCTTGAAGACCGGCATTGTGATGCCACCAGCTTTGGTTTTCTTTTTCAACATTCCTCTGGCTATTCAGGGTCTTTTCTGGTTCCATGCAAATTTTAGGATTATTTGTTCCAGCTCTGTGAAAAACGTCGATGGTATTTTTTTTTAATTTTTTTATTCTTATGTTAATCCCCATACATGACATCATTAGTTTTAGATTTAGTGTTCCGTGATTCATTGTTTGTGCATAACACCCAGTGCTCCATGCAGAATGTGCCCTCCTCAATACCCACCACCAGGCCAACCCATCCTCCCACCCCCCTCCCCTCTAGAACCCTGTTTGTTTTTCAGAGTACACGTCGATGGTATTTTGATAGGGATTGCACTGAATGTGTAGGTTGCTCTGGGTAGCATAGACATTTTCACAATGTCTATTCTTCCAATCCATGAGCATGGAACGTTTTTCCATTTCTTTGTGTCTTCCTCAATTTCTTTCATAAGTGTTTTGTAGTTTTTATAGTATAGATCCTTTACCTCTTTGGTTAGGTTTATTCCTAAGTATCCTATGGTTTTGGGTGGAATTGTAAATGGGATCAATTCCTTAATTTCTCTTTCTTCCGTCTCAGTGTACAGAAATGCAACTGATTTCTGTGCATTGATTTTATATCCTGCCACTTTGCTGAATTCCTATATGAGTTCTAGCAATTTTGGGGTGGAGTATTTTGGATTTTCCACATAAAGTATCATGTCATCTGCAAAGAGTGAGAGTTTGACTTCTTCTTTGCCAATTTGAATGCCTCTTATTTTTTCTGTTGTCTGATTGCTGAGGTTAGGACTTCTAGTACTATGTTGAACAACAGTGGTGAGGGTGGGCATCCCTGTCATGTTCCTGACCTCAGGGAAAAAGGTCTCAATTTTTCCCCATTAAGAATGATATTCACTGTGGGCTTTTTGTATACTGCTTTTATGATATTGAGGTATGTTCCCTCTATCCCTACAGGGTGGAGAGTTTTTATCAAGAAAGAATGTTTATAGCAGCAATGTCCACAATAGCCAGACTATTGAAAGAGCCAAGATGTCCAGATGAATGGATAAAGAAGATATGGTATATATATATATACACACACAATGGAATACTACTCAGCCATCAGAAAGGATGAATACTTACCACTTACATCGATGTGGATGGAACTGGAGGGTATTATGTTGGGCAAAATAAGTCAATCAGAGAAAGACTATTATCATATGGTTTCACTCATGTAGAATATAAGAAACTGTGCAGAGGATCATAGGGGAAGGGAGAGAAAATGGAATGGAAAGAAATCAGAGAGGGAGGGGTGCCTGGGTGGCTCAGTCGTTAAGCATCTGCCTTCGGCTCAGGTCATGATCTCAGGGTCCTGGGATGGAGCCCTGCGTTGGGCTCCCTGCTCAGCAGGGAGTCTGATTTTCCCTCTACTTCTCCCCCTGCTCATGATTTTTTTTTTCTCTCTCTCTCAAACAAATAAATAAAATCTTTTAAAAAGGCCGGAGAATTGTCTCACATTTTGTTCATAGTTATGATTTTTATTTCTCAGAGAGGTTTGATGCTTCTGGGTCCTCATTCTTTTAATATAGCAGTTAAGATCATGGTGGACACTCTCTGGCCAGTGGGCTAACACGGGCCCACTGTTTGTTTTCTAAACAACGCTTTATTGCAACACAACCATGTTCATTTGTTTACACAGTCTGTGGGTCCTTCTGTACTACAATGGCAGAGCTGAGTATCTGTGACAGAAACTGCACAGATAGGATATTTAGTACGTGGTCCTTTATAGAAAAGGTTTGCCGAACTCTGGTCACAACCATCTTGATTCAAGTCCTAAATCTGTCACTTATTAGCATACATCTTTGGTCAAGTTGTTTAATCTTTCTGCATTTTGGAGTTCTCATCTGTAAAATGGGGATAAAAATTGTACTGACTCAGGAGTGGCTGTTAAGATTAAAGGAGTTAATGTCTGTGAAGTGTTTAGAGCCATGCCTGGCACAAGCAGGTGCTTAAATGTCAGCTGTATCATCAGCAGCAGCAGCAGCCACGTGGCCTGGGGGAATTTGCCTCATCTCTCTGATTTGATGATTCATCTCACCTCATTTACATTTCTCTGTAAAGAAAAGAGGAACAACCACCTCACTGGGTTGTCATAAGGATGGATGAGACAGAGGCTGTGAAGAGCAGGGTCAGCACTTAACACAAACCCATAGACACCTGCTTCCCACCCCCTCTGTTTCTCACCTCTCTGGCACCCCTCCCCAGGTATGTAGAGAGGACCCTGAGAACATGGCAGAGTCCCCCCTTTACGCTGACCTAAATCTGAGGCTAGTTCAAGGCCATGCACTTCCTTGCCATTGTGCTAACACATCTTACCTGACCCAGAGAGGGAGAAGGCTCCAACTCAGCCTGGCTGAATGACCACAGATTATGCTGTGGATTTTCAAATCCCTTTTACAAGAAAGGTTCACATCTGCTGTGCATTCACTGTGTCAACATTATCTCAAAAGCAGTACAGACTTGGTGCCATCAGACCTGTGAAATGAGTGCAATTTTTATTCCCATTTAACTGATAAGACAAAGTCAGACCTAGAGAGGTGAAGTAACTAACCCAAGGTCACAAACCAGTAAGACATGGACCTGGTATTAGTACTCTGGCAGTTCGATTTCATACTAACTCACCCCCATTCCCCCCCTGTGAACAAATAAGCCATATAATGCTTACAGACTCAAGCAAGCAAGGGATGGAGGGTAGAGCTGGAGGTCAGGGGGCCTCCCTGCCAGCAGTCTTTTGCAGGAAGGACCAAGGGGCTTCTTGAGAAGAACAGAGACTTCAAGAAAGACAACAGAAACCAATAGAGTTGGTCCAGAGACAAAGGGCTCCAGCACGACAGAGTGTGGCACACATTAGGACAGAGGGGATTCTTCACTCCCTGGAGTGACTTTGGTGGCCTGCCTGGCCTAGGAGAGCTGTTGGTGATGCACAGACACACAGCCTCCAGGGAGCTGTGAACAGAAGTGTCCTTCCTGCTACAGCCCTGGACTCCCACCCCAACGACAGCCACATCCTGCAGTCACTGTGTGGAGCAATAGAGGGAAGGTGCTACTTGGCTCATAGCACATTTTAGTAATGCTAGAGTCCCTGTGACATTACAGGGAAGTCTGTGGGTCAGGGCACCGAAGCTGGGTGCTGAGCCAGAAACGTGTGGCTTTGTTGTCCTTGCTCAGTCCCACGGCATCTTCCAGGGTGGAGGGTCTAGGGAAGGGCCAGTTCTACAAGCTGGGACCGGGGAGTGTGTAAGCAATGGCAGGGTGAGACTGTGGTGTGTGTCACACCCACAGGTGGTTTCTCCTGACTGAGTCACCCAGGGCAGGACCAGAGCCACCAGCAACTTCCTTACCTCAGATCCAGGTGAGACCCTCCAGAGCAGGTCCAGGTGCTTTGCTCATCTGTACTTCAGAGGCCTCCAGAGTCTGAGGACTCACCTCCCACAGATTATGTGCTTTGGCCATTTCTGGACCTCTGTCCACAGAACAGCTAGGACTTGAACCAGATTCTGCAGCTGAAAATTGGAAATAAGCCAAATGTGGAAGAAAAAAGTCAGCAGGTCAGGAAGAGTACTGGTCTGGCTCCATCTTCCCTGCTCCCTGGGCCATGCCCTCCTTCTGCCCAGACAGAGTACAGGCTCTGTGTGCATGGCTATGACCTCACAGAGAGGGCACTCTTGGCCAGGCTGGACTGGGCAGGCCACACTTGGATGATTTCTTCCAAACATCCACCTGACCAATCCATGCAGTCTTTCCTCCTGTTTTTGTTTTTTTTTTCTCTTTCCACAGAGGACTTGGAGCAGTGAGTACCCATAGCTGAATTAGACAGGGCAAAGGGAACTGCACTGGGACTCCCCCAGAGGAGGCCCCAAGCCTTCCTTGGCTCTGTCTGTGACACTTGGCACCGATGGATTAGAATCATCTCCTTTCACAAACTCCTCAAGAACCAAGGACTACTTCTTTATATATATATATTTATATATCATATATATTATATATATAGTATATTTACTGTATTATTTATGTTATAAATACATATTATATATTATAAATATATATAACAATTATCAGATAAGTGTTTGCACATTTGTCTTTTCTAATTTTTTATTACTATATTTAATTGTAGTAAAATGCACATAACAAATTTACCATCTTAACCATTTTTAAGTGTACAGCTATGTACATGTCTTTTACGTCTTTTGTTAAATCTATTCCTGAGTATTTTATTGTAAACAGAATTGATGTTTTATTTCATTTTCTAACAGCTTGCTGCCCATATATAAAAAACATAATTAGTTCAAGGATAATAAAAATAAACTTAATATTTTTGTAATCATCATAGTAATGACCGATTCAGGTAAAAATCATCAACGGAGGTTAAAGCCTTTATGCGAATGTTTGATGAAAAGCAAGATATACATTGTCTTAAAGGATCTCCTCACAGATTGCTTACCAATTACAAAAAGAAAATTGGTAATTTTGCAGTGGAGAAACCTGGCTGACTTGTCCTTAATCAAAATGTCATTCACCAGGAATGGCGCGAGACAACACAAGGTGTGTCCGTACAGGAGATGGCACGTGGAGAAGGACACATTACATCTTCTGCAGCGTTCCTGCCAAAAGTGCGTAAGCTGAATCTAATCACGAGGAAACACCAGACAAAGCCAACTTGAGGGACAGTCACAAAGAAACAGCCCCTTATTCTTCAACAATGAATGAACGACAACAATAGGGACAGAGAAAAGGTAGGCTTGACTCGGAAAATATTTAGAAAGTACATCTCCTGAAGACTTCTATATGTAGCTTGTGCTACCATTTGTGTGGAAAAAGTACATGTTCAGAGGTCTGCTGGTGCCCCAAATTTCTCTCCAAAGAGAGTCTGCAAACAGGTAGCATTCGTTATCTTTATGTGCCATAGAAACTGGATGGGGAGACAGAACTGATTTTCACTTTGTTCCCTTCATCCTACCGGAATTTTTTAAATTTTTTTTTATTATGTTATGTTAATCACCATACATTACATCATTAGTTTTTAACCCTAACCCTACCGGAATTTTAAAAAAATCATTTAGACGTGTTATTCATTTAAAGTTTGCTTTTTTACTTAACTTTACAAGGTGGTTCTCAAACACAGTATTAAGTGAAAGAAACCAGGCACAAGAAGAATGCATGCTGTATTATTTCATTTACATAATTCAAAACTAAGCAAAACTAATCCATGGTATTGGACATCAGGCCAGGGGTCAACCTCACCTTGAGGTAGGAAGAGTGGCTGGAAGGAGCACAGGGCTGTTTCTGGGTACTTATGCAGAACATCAGAAAATTCAGCAAACTATATCCTGATAAGCTGTGCAGGGTCCTCTATGCATGTTATACTCCAATTTTTTTAAGGTTTGTTGTTTAAAAAAATACAATTAACTTTTCTATATTAACAGAGTATCCTGCCACCTTACACTTATTAGTTCTGGTAGTTGTTATGTAGATTCCCTAGGATTTTCTACATAAACAATCATAACATCTGCAAAGAGGGACAGTTTTCCTTATCTTCTGGTCCTCATTCCTTGGATATCTTTAATTGACTTGGCAGTGGCTAGGACTTCCAGTAAAATGTTGAACACAAGAAGACAGAACAACCATCCTTAACTGGTTACCAATCTTAGGAAAAAACGTCCAGTCTTTCATCATTAAGTGTGAGCTGTAGATACATTTTTTTGGTAGATGCCTTTTCAAAATATTGAAAACAGTTTTTTCTATTCCTAGTTGGCTGGAACTATAGATCATGAGTAGACGTTAACTTTAACCTAATGCTTTCTCTGTATCCACTGAAATAATCATCTGGTATTTCTCCTTTATTCTGTTAATATAGTTCCATTTTATAGTTCTTGTCTACTAATTCTGACATCTAGGTAATTTCAGGATTGGTCTTCATTGTCCTAATTCCTGACACAAGGTCACACATTCCTTCTTCTTCATATGTTTGACTTACTCCCTGGACATTGTAAATATTGTATTACAGAGACTATCACACTCCTCTGAAGAAGTTTATGTTTCTGTTTTACCACGCAATTAACCTCATCAGACTCAAAATGCAAATCCTGTCTCTCAAGTGGCAGCAAATACCTCAGATCAGTTCCTTTACCTTTAGCTGGGCTTCTAGGCATGGCTCAAGGGTCAGCCAGAGATTTGCACAGTTTTTACACTGAATTTTGTGGCTCTCCCTCACTGCCTCTAAGATTACCTTCTAAGATTACCCCCTCACTTTTCAGTTGTCCCAAATCTGTCCCCCAGTTCTGCAGGGAGGACTGTAGTGTTTTCGATCAGTTTTAGTTGTCTCATGCTGTGCAGCTTAAGCCTGCCCTCGGTGTAAAAATAGGACATATGGAAACTGACCCATTCACATCATTTGTTTCCAAGTGGCTACTCCCCTGCGGAATCTGCCTGCATGTGTTTGCTTGTGCTCACTCGCCAATACATTCAGGTTCCCTCCCCATTTCCCACCAGATCTTATAGCTGTTTTTGTGAAAGACTTGGTCCAGTCCGAGCCTACTTGGCACCAAAAGAATCTCATGCCTTTCAATTCTAAGTATGTCTCTTGTAATTAGCACATTGCAGTATTTTTTTTTCTAGTCTGTTAACCTTCTTTTAACTGGAGAATTAAGTTAATTTAAATTGACTGATTGCTTAAATATGCCAATTTATTTCTACTATCCTCTTATTTTTTCTTTCCTTTCTTTCTTTTTTGTTCCTTTCTTTCTGATGTCTTTTTTTTTCTGTTTCTTTTTCTCCTTCCTTTAGTGCTTTCAACTGGATTGAGTGAGATAGTTTTGTTTGTTTTCCCTTTGTTCATCCTTCTCTCAAATTTGGAAGTTACATGCTCTCTATTAATTTGATAGTTACTCTAGTTATTTTAACGATCTTTCTTGACCCAACTAAATATAAAGTTAATCAGTATTTTTAGTTGGAGAATGGTGCCATAGTGAGGGTGGCCACAGGGGTAGGATGGTGACCACATTTTGGGGTATCTGATTGTCCCTTCTTGAATGTTCACTGAGTTTTGTGATGAGGGCACAGTGGTACTCTCTGCCATTTGGCTAGTAATGATGAAGGGTCAAGAAAGAACAGAACTCGAAGTTGGTGCCTGCCTCACCCTACAAAGCACATACTGATTACATCTTTGGACACCTAAGATGCCTGGAGTAAGTTTGGCATCCAGGGTCCAATCTGCACTAGTTGATATCCAACCTAGAGACAGGAGACCAGATACAGAAATCCAAGGCCACCCTACCCTTCCTCTCTCCTCAGCCCTTAGACCCATGACTATTTGCCTTCAGTCTGATGATAAGGGGAGAAGATCCCAAGAGGACATGGTTTGTCCAGTCATCAATGGGCGGTTTCCCACTGACTCACTCTCCTTGCTGAGTTTGCACCTGAAACACAAGCATAGATGGAAATTCAGCAGTCGAGAGAATAAGCTCTCTCCAGCCTGTCCCTGAATCCATGGATTCTCTGAAGCTCAACTTTTTGTCCTCATTTCTGTCTCTTTGTCTCCCTCTTCTACCACTGGTCCTTGAAGTCATGATGCTTATCTCTTCTCCCTGCATTCTGGGATCATGCCTTCCTAAAATAACCAGTCCCACAACCTCTCATTTGAGCCTCAGTCTTTGCTATCCTGTATCTTCCCCCACATCAACCATCCTCCTCAGACTGGAGACATAAGGATGTCACACACTATCATACATCTCACTCTGTATGAACTACCACTGTGAGGCAACCAGAGGTCACAGTTGGGTTTGATATGTCCTATCAGGAAATTATCTTTCTTATAGGAACTGGACCTTCTGTAGAAAACACACGGAGCAGAGATTGCTGGGAAAAAAATGGGCATGCCCAGAATCATCTGACTTCCCAGTAAGAAAGCTCCTCTATCTGCAAGGAAATAGAAGTACCACAAAACAGGGTCTGGTCCAGAATGACAATAATTTTGTTTTTGTTTTGCGGGTTTTTTTTTTTTAAAGATTTTATTTATTTATATGACAGAGAGAGACAGTGAGAACAAGAACACAAGCAGGGGGAGTGGGAGAGGGAGAAGCAGGCTTCCCACTGAGCAGGGAGCCCGATGTGGGGCTCGATCCCAGGACCCTGGGATCATGACCTGAGTCGAAGGCAGACGCCTAATGACTGAGCCACCCAGGCGCCCCTTTGCGGGGTTTTTTTTTGCAAGTGTCCGTATATACTTTATTCACACAAAGTATTATCACCTCTTGAGTCTCTGTGTTCAAGCAAAAGTCTGTGGCCAGGCCACCTGCACTACGCTTCAAGACCACCCAACTGAGGACATTCTGCCAAGGGACACTCAGGCTTTGGCAGAGCTGGGCTTTTTGCTTTAATAATAAAAACTCAATTCTAAAAATACATATATGCTAACTGGGGAGAAATTAAGTTTTACAACAATGGAACTCAAAATTCCAAAATGGAAAATGTACAAAGTGAGAGCCGAGCTACACCCCACCCCCTAGCTACACCCCACCTCCAAGCTCTGGCATCAAAAAAGGGCAGTCCCGGGCACCTAGTCTTCTTGTCCCCTAGCTCTGGGCCCCTTCCCTCTCATCTGCTGCTGGTCCCAGATGGGGATAGGGCAGAGTTTTGTTTTTGGTCAGAAGCCAAGAGCAGTTGAAGAAAAAAATGAAGGAATGATATCAACTTTCTTTGCACAGAGAACTGGCAAGGACAGCTCAGTGATGAATAGTATCTGGGTTAAAACTACGTTATTTGCCAATTTAGTTCTCATATCTTTCACTCTCTTGGGCAGATCCCTGAGCCCAGCCAGCAATGAGAAGCTCTCTGGAGCTGGGATTATCTGGTCTGGATACTCTGTTCTCTAAAGCCTCCTCTCCATCATCTTGTAGCAAGAAGAAAAGCATCCTTCCTGTTTGGGCAGTGCAAAGCTCAGATCACAAGCTGTTTCCTGGACTAAATTATCAATACAGTCTGTCCTCTGGGGATATCTCAGCCCCACGTAGGGCTTTGTAGTGGAGGGGAGGGAAGTGCCTTTCAAGTTATCGTTTAATCTGAGGAGGAACAATACCACTGGACTTCAAATGTCAGTATCTAAGGCTCACCAAAATTCCTGTTATTCATTCTCTCAAGCAGGGAAATGCCCAAGGAAGTTCTCTCATTGCAGAACTGCCCTAATTATGGTGCAGAAATTAAACTGGACTAATAAACACAAAATTATCCATGCAAATTTAGTAGTACCAAACATCCACTCCTTTAATTGATCTGACCTATTGTCAAATCAGCACATAAAATTTAGTATACAATTTTGATGAAAATTTGCCTCTAAAGCATAATATCTGGTAGTTACTAAGGCCCACTGCCTAAAGTGTACTTAAATGTGTTCAAAATTAGACAAAATAAAAAGAAAACTATAAGGATATAGAAGAATCCCATCATTCATATAATGATTTGAAGAATGTACAAAAACAAAAAGTATGGACCCAACTGGGTCTTCTACAGGAGCTGGGTCGTCCAAAAGAGCAAATGGTTACCTTCTCCGGGCGACTGAGAGAATCCACAAATGAGTCTCAAAAGAACTCCAAAACAGCAAAAGGTCTTGATGCTGGAATATCCACAGAGGCCCATGACAGAAAGAACCTGGATATGGTTGATACACAGCCTCGTGGAGGTTGAGAACCATACCTCCATCTGTGGCCACAGATTCATACAGACACCCATGCTCATCGTGGGGAGGGACAGAGAGAGATGCCACTTGGTTCTCAAGCACTTATAAACACACCTAAGCATCAGAGGGAGGAATCTAGAGTCAGGGCTCCTCCAACTCTATAGATTCAGGTTTAGTCTTAGCAATTATTTTTGCTACAGTTACCGTGGTTCAATTACATTCTCCAGACTGGAGAAACTTAGGGAAGGGCAAATTGCCTGCAGGTGGAATGCAGGCAGGGCAGTGCAGACCTAGATGTTTGTCTTGCCCAGACATAGCCTCCTCTGATTGACTGAATCACCAAGGCTGGGCCTCCAACAGCATCCACCTTACTCTAAACCAAGAGAGGGACATCTCTGAGTTCCTGGCTTTGAGAAATCAGGATGAGGCACTCTGAGCAGGATCAGGTGCTTACTTATTTCTTGGCTCAAGGGCTCTGAAGGCCTGAGAATGACCTATCCAGGAATTGAGCTATTTGGGCACCCAGAGAAATGCACTCTTCTGAAGGGTCAGGAGATGGAAGTTCTAGTTCGTCATTGACTTTATTTATCACCAAGAAGGACGGGGATTGAGGCAGAAATTCCAACACCCAGGTGAAAATGAATGTGAGAAATGAGCTTGATGCTCTCAAGTATATTCATCAGAGGTTTGATTTTCCTCTCTAGAGAAAAGAGGAAAGATGCTATGTTTTGTGATTTTGGATAAACCCTCCTGGGTTTCCTATATTTATATCCTTAAAAGGGACTTAGTCCTCACCCCAGCAAAAAAAGACATTTCCAGATAAGTAAAACAAGGGCACAGAATCATACTATTTTAACTCATTTTAATTTTTATCATAGTAATACATGCACATTGCTTTTAAAAGCCAGATAGAATTTTTAGAATGCATAACTATAAACAATAGATTCCTGACCACGCCCTCTTCTTTCTCTTAGCCCAATCTTCAGATCCATTCAGGAAAGGTATTCTCTATTTGCAGGAATTCCCATACCTCTCTCCTGGGCTGAGCCTTATCCTGTGACTCCTGAGTCTTTTTCTTCTTCTTGGTCTATTTCCTTTCCTAATCCACCTCTAAGGGGCCATCTAATCATCTAGGTATAAATGTAAAAATACTTCATGCTTTTCTTTTCCTTTAGTGCAATCATTTCTTTAGGGTTTGCACTATTCACCCCACTTTCCCACTTGGTATCAGGCCCCCTAACAACATCCTAGTCAAAGTATCTTAACATTCTTGTCATTTTTCTCAGAATGGTGGGGGGCAAGATGATAGTTTGGTTTTGGAAGCTGTTCCCTCTTTTTTACCAGACCTAGTGCCAAAATGTTGCAAGCAAAGAGCAAGAATAGGAAAGGCAGAGCCCCTCTCAGGACACTGGCTTTGGGTCTGCAGGGAAGGTGTCCCCACACTCCTGGGTGTAGTCTGGTTTCATCAGATTTCAGTAGGTGGTGTGTGTGTGGCTGTTGGGGAGGATATGACGATCAGCATCACCTTGCCTCTACCCATTGTTAAGCACCCTTGGAGGGACCTGAGTATCTCCCAGGCTCAAACTCTTTCCAGGGTAGAGCATCTCATCACATGACCCATTGCTCCCTTGGAGAAAAATCCCACAGTTCCAAGCCTTCTGCCAACCCCAGGCTTCTTTACATGTGTCATGAGAGCCTCTGCTATTATCTTCTACCCTCCTACGTATCTCAAAATTCTGAGTTGGGGTGGCAGTTTCCACCAACTGCTTCTGAAGAATATTACCACATAGTCCCTTCAAGCTCTGCTGGTGTAAGGAACATTAGAAGAGTTTTCTGTCTTCATATACCTCTAGAAAAAGCCCACACTTTCTTGGCACTGGGAATTGGGAAGAGGTTATTGGGAAAAGCTGTAAGCCAGAGCCTCAGCCTTGGAGAAGATGCCTCTCTCTTCTGGATCCCTAATGGGATTTTGAGTCCATTTTAGGGACCAGGATGCTCACTATGGTGACTTTCCCTGGGCTCTGAGAAGAGGAGGAGGTCAGTTCCTCAATCATTCATTTATTAATTTATTAACAATGTATTTATTCAACATGTATTTATTAAACACAGACACTGCACTAGGGACTGGAAATACAGTGGTAAACTAGACACATACCACTTCCCTGGAGTTGAGGACTTTATAATGTAAGGCGGGAAGTAGAGATAAAGACAAATAAACAAAGTCATTACAACTGTGTGAAGGAAACAGTCAAAAATGGGAGATAGAAAATTCAGGAGGTAGAAGAAGGGGCTTACTGTGGACATGGTGCTTAAGGAAGGCTTCTTTGAGGAGGTGACATATAAAGAGGTGACTTGAAGGAGCCAGAAAAGCAGAGAATGAGAGTAAACTAATATAGGTATAGGGATGTGCACAAGCACAGCATATGCAACGGTCCTGAGGCTATACAGAATTTGGCATATTCAAGGAACAGAAAGATTGGCATCACTGAGAATAGTAATAGGGAGAAAGAATTACCTTGGAAGATAGAGGAGTTTGAGGCCATCCAGGCAACCCTTAAAACTGTGGAAGGGGATTTGCTTTTCCTTCTAAGTGCAAATGGAGGCACTGAAGGAGTGAACATAGAAATGACATAGTTTAGATTTACATTTATGGAGATTACCCTGACTGGCTCACGGAGCCTGGACTGAATGGGCAAAGGGAGGAGTAAATGGAACTCACCAGTCAGGAGTCTGATTTACAGCACCAGCAAGCTATGGTGGCTGCCTGGTTTGGATTGGAGAGTGGCAGAGAAGCTGAAGAGAGATGGGTGGATTAGAGACCTTTTGAAGGTAGACCTCTTTAGAGATAGACTTCATGGATTAGAGGTAGGGCTCAAAGGAAAGGAGGAAGCAAGGGTGGCTCCTAGGTTTCTGTCTTGAGTAACTGAGATGGAGAAGATGGGGTGTGGGAATGGGCATGTCTGATTCCTTCAAAATTCCTATGGTGAAATCCTAAGGCCCAATGTGATCAGATTAGGAGGTGGGGACTTTGGGAGGTGATTAGATCCTGAGGGCAGGGCCCTCATGAACAAGACCAATAGCCATATGAGAAAGGCCTAGGAGGCTTTCTCCCCTTCCACCATGTGAGGCCCACAATGAGAAGTCTGCAACCCTCTGAGGGCCCTCACCTGACCATGTTGGCACCCTTATATCACACTTCCAGTCTTCAGAGCTGCAAGACATAATATTTGTTCTTATTATGCCTGCCAGTCTATGGAATTTTGTTACAGTAGCCCAAACAGACTAAAACCTCCCTCGAACTAGGAGAGCCAATAAAATATCTGAGAATACCTCTTGGGTCCTTCTATGGTTTCTCCTCTTCCTCCTCTTCTTCCTCCAGCACCACCACCACTTCCTCACCTCCTCTGTGAGAGGGTGCAATGTAGGGTGAGCCAGCTGTCTACCTCCCGCTCATCTCCAGTGCTCTTGGGATTTCCGAGAAGTTAATATTTATAAGAACAGCCTAGAGTTATGTTGTGTTATTTTTTGTCACTCTCTACTATTCTTTCTACACATTCAGCTATTTACAGAACTCACATTCTTTGCAGCCCTTCTCAGAAAACCTGCTTACTCTGTGTCCATTTCATTGCCACTAGAAGCCTCTCACAGCCATCCTTGGGGTCATTTATGCTTAGTCCTGACCTTGTCAGAGTAAAAAACTGAAACACTGGATTCCCCTGTTATCATTTTCCTGTGCCCCTAAGTGGTTTATGAGTATGAATGAATGTATGTTGCTGAAGGCTTGGACAAAATCCAAGAGGGAGATGCCATGGAGTCACTGGACGTTGGCTGGAAGCCCTCTGGGGAAGCTCTGGGTTGTGCTTTGTTTCTGCAGCCATCCCCTCCTGAGAGAATATCCTAACATGATTGCAGTCTCCTAAGGTTAGACTGGCAAAGAAGGAGGAGGAAGAAGAGTTGAGACAGAAAAGTTCCTAGCCAGCTTTTCTCTGCTTTCCTTCCCCACCTTTTCTGAAGAACTCTGACGTTCCTTGCACCCTTCTTGCAGTTAGGGCTGCCTCTGCCATGATAAAGCAAACTCCACTCTGACATACTTCAGTATCATTGGAGGATGCTAATACATGCAATGTTTATTTGTTTCAACCATATATTTTGAGCAACTATTATGTAGGAGGCAAGATTTGGCACCTAAGAAGTATAGAGATATCAAAGTCACAATCTCTGCCCACTATGTACCTAGAATTTGGTTGAGGAGAAAGAGCAAAGAGGCCAAAACAAGGAGAAAAAACTCCAGCACAAGTCTAACAAAAGAAATGTCTGTCACATGATAAGGCAAAGTGCTATAGACTTCAAAGAAGATAAGATGTTGGATTTTTCTTGGGAGGATGAGGAGCAGCCTCTGAACACTTCAGACAGATGTAGGATATTAGGAAGACATAGGCAGGTGAGAGACACAGTGATGAAAGTGGCTGAAATGTTTGCAAAATCATGTGCAGAGGCACAGAGGGAAGAAATCCAACGTGTTGGGTGTAGCTGGTACAGAAAAGAAGCTCTCTTTGATTGAATCTGTCTTAGCCTGGGTTTACACCGGAAAGCAGAACCTGAGACAAGGGTTTTGCATTCAGATGATGAGAAGTGACCCCAGGGAACAGGAGTGGGGCATGGAGAAACCGAAGCAGGGAAATGAGATAAGCCAATACAAGAGTGTGTTCTTGAGCTCAGCACTGCCATGGATGACTATGACTCAATTCTCCTGGGACCCTCTGAGGAACCCTGTAGGTAGAATGCATCTCAGAACTGTGCGCCTGAAGAACCCAAGAGAATAGCAGGTACCCACCCACTCCCATCCCACACTGGTCAAGGGTTCTTCATAAGCAGCTCCATCTCATTTCCAGGTGTGTGCATGTGTGAGTGCAAAGCAAGTTCCTGCAAGTGTCTTTCCCCAAGGTGTCCTAGGAGCCCCCAAGCAGAGAGAGACAGATGCTTGGTGCAGCTGAGATGACATGATATCAGGTTACATCTTCTCAGAGCTGGTCACACAGCAATGACTAGAGTAAGAGGCAGGCGAACAGGATGTAAGGGAGAATTCAAGGGTCGTCTCAGGACCATGGCCAGCGAGGCACCAAGAGATAATGCCACAAGGATAGGTTTTGGAAGAGATTATGTCTCGGTAAGAAATTTGAACTTAGTTAGCAATGGGTATACATTGCAAAACCTGATACCACTGCTTGTCATATGCAGAGAAGGGCAAGGTCTCCTGAGGGAAGTGAGTCCATCATGCTCACATCCATGTGCAGGATATTATGGTACATTATAGTTCCTTGTGACTGGCTAAGTGAATCTGGAGATTTTATTACAGGCTTTAAATAAAGTAACCCTCACCAAAGGGACAACTGACCTAAAAGTATCCCAATAAAGAAACTGTTGGTTAAGGATTTGACTAAAATTCCAGAAAACATGAATAATAACAGGAAAATATCAAAGCTGGTACTTCTCCTTTGAGCTAATTTGGAAGGCAGCTATGCTCACCACTATACCACCAACGCCGGCTTTGAGCTAATTTGTAAGTAAAAACAAAGACAATACAATAAGTTCTGAGAAGTCACCTGAAAAAAATTTAAACTGATACAAGTGATTCTCTGAAATATGGATTGATTTAAATTCACTACAGTTAATAATTAATCTTAACTAAAGTATGTGTCATGTGTCAAATTATTAACTAATGATATATGAACCATTATAATGATGAAGACACGTAAAATTTTTATTTCACATTTATCTTATCTTTTAGATTCATCTTTGGTGGGGCACTTGGTTGGCTTAGTCGGAAGAGCATGTGACTCTTGATCTGAGGGTCATGAGTTTGAGCCCTATGTGGGGTGTAGAGATTACTTAAATAGATAAAAACTTTAGATTAATTTGGGAACACACACCATAATATTTATAATAAACATGCAGAGAATTAACAGATAATACTCTTTTATTGATAGGGTTCTATGAACAAAAATGTTTGGAACTCACATCTCTAGGCCATAGGTCATCAGAAGGAAAAGGAAGAGAGAGGTGTGTACAGGAAGAATTTTGGATATTGATTTAACTGGACATGGCAGATAAGTGGACGGTGGGACAAGATCAGGAAAGAATAAAAAGTAACTCGGGTTTTACACTAGGATGATGTTCAGGGGAAACATGGTGCAGAAATGGATGTCTAAAGGAAGAGGTGGTTTTGGGTGATGAGAATGAGGTGGACTACAGTTGGGCATCAGTGCATGGAGGTCTCTCAAGATGACCTATTGTGTTTTGGAATGGAAGATTTTCTGACTGCTTGATCCTCTGTCCTGGAATCAGCCACCCACAGCCCAGGCGGAATTTAGTCCTGAGGATCTAAATAGAAGTTAGTGGTGTAATTTTTGCCCCTCTCCTTGGTGAGAATGACAGGCTGACTTGCCATTTTGGAAGTGGCTATGAACCAGTCCGGGTAGGAGACAGACTCCAAGGTGGAGGTGGAGCCCTCCCTACTATGGAAAAAGAGAAAGGGCTTCTGCGCTTTCTTCTCCTTGGACATATCCATGATCTTTTTCTCCTAGGATTAGGAAAAAGCCTCATTAGAGAGGATTATTGAGAGGAAGGGTCTAAATAACACAGCCCTGAGATTGACTGCTTCCCCAAAGGGAGGGACAGAGGCCAGGGACAAAGGCAGGTGAAAGGACACCAAAGTGTCAAGACAGACAGCCCGCTGGCTCCCAATAGCTTGGCTCCATCCCAGCATCCCATAACACCAGGTGTTTCTGATTCTCTGAGACAGCACTATCTTCCCTGAGAACAGAGACCAACTTAAGTCTCTTCTGTGGGTGCTCCTGGTGGGCACCCATCTGCAGGTGCGGGCATCTCACAAGATTCCCAGCCTCCAAGTGGGTTGACATCTTACAGCGTTCATCATAACCAGAAGGATTCGCTTCATAACTACAAATGCTACCTTCGGTACAGAGACCACAGGCATATAATCCACAAAATCCAGACTAACAATCTCCCCGTCTCCTCTGCCATGCAGTGGCCTTTGCTTAAGTTGGAGCAGCCTAGCATCTTGGAGGACTTCTGGGAGTCAGTTAAAGAAAACTGAGGATGAAGAAACCACCATTCCTTGGCCTTTTTGAAACATTCTCATGGGTGTACCCTCCAGCTTTCGGAGAATGCTCTTACATTCAAATGAGTGTTACACCCATGCCCATTGACTTGGGGGTCAGCCAAGTCACATTTCCTTCCCTAAACTGAACAATCCAGGATTGAAAAAATGTCATTTTTATTCAGCAATATGTTAAATGAAATAAAAAGTGCATCTCACAGTGCTTCTCTCATTAGCTGTATGATCACTCACCTTAAGCTGCAGAGTAGGCTGGCCCTGAATTTCTGCACAGAAGAGACAAAGATGGTTGCCCTTGATTCCCAAGTAAACTGGATTGCCTTTTCCTGCATCATGAAATTCTTTGTCTGTACATGTTGTTAAATCAAGACTGACTGGAAACACAAGGAAAAATGGAAACAGGTATCAGGTCCCAGGCAGCAGAAAGTCCAGTCCTTCTGGCCTGACATTACTCCTCCTAGCCAGGGGGGATGCTGAGCAGTCAGGACTCCCTCAGAAGGAGGGAGCTCCCATTCACCATGGAGCTGAGACCCTTCATCATTATCTGAAGCCCATTTTCACTCTCTTACTTAATATCAGAACCCCAGTTGTTACCAAGGCATATTGTGTCCCAAAAATAAAAATAAAATTCCCTACCACATTTGCAGCTAAATTTGATCATATGCTGAAGTTGTAGCCCATTAGATAAATGTGGAAGTGTTGTGTGGGATTTCTAAGAATGTTCTTTAAAAGGAGTTGACTCAGCTGGGAGAAGCTCCTTTCTTATACCCTGTGTCTTCTTACTGCCAGCCTCAAATACTTGGTTGATGGTTGAGGAGAACTTGAGCTTGGTAAAGCAGAAAGCTAGAATCTTTGGACTCTGGGGGTATCACGGAGCCATCATACTGGCCTCAGCCTGCCTGCTCAGCCTTCTTTTTCATGAGAAAGAAATAAACTTCTTAGTTAAGTCCCAGTTATGTGGGCTTTTTGTTGCTATCAGCTGAATTTAATTCCCAGGAACCTGGGTGCTCTGCATCCATCGTTCAGGGCAGGGGGTTGAGAATTCTCCAGTCAACTTTCTTTATTGAATTCCCACTCAGGACAAGGCTGCATGTGGGCACCAGAGATTTAGCTGAGGATAAGACAGACATTGTCTTGGCCCTCGCAGAAAATGAGACCAAAATATGTAAGCAGAGAAATGACCAGAACCACAATAAATTGCAATGCCTGCTTTGGAGGAAGGGACCAAAGCCTGGGACAGTAGGAGACCAAATTTAGATAGAGGAATCAAGAAAGACCTCTCTGCAGACGTGAAGTTCAAACCAAGACCTTAAAGTTAAGAGGAAACTAGTATATGAAAACATGGGTGCTGGAGAGGGTCTGAAAGGAGAGTGTCACAGGGAAAGGATTGGTAAAGGCCCCTATGTGGCTCTGAAAGAAGACCGGTGCCCCTGAGATCTCCCCACTAGCCCCCACCTAGCACCCCCAAAACACAAACACATGGGAATAATACTGTTCAATTAACATCGTTCAGAAGGTCACTCTTAATGTTTTGTAGAGAATGGATGAGAGGCCACACAAATGAAGGGGGAGGGAGGGTGGTGAGGAGGTAATGGCAGTGGCCCAGGTGAGAGATTATATTATCTTAGAAATAAGGCATATTTTGCACAGAGACTCCTCAGTCTTTGCTGATGGATTGGATAGAGATTGAATCAAGGATGTCTCCTGCACTTCTGGCTTGAGGAAACAAGTGATGGTAATGCCACTAATAGATGGGGAAGACTGGGCTCATCAGCAGTTTTGAGAAGTCAGATCCATAATTCTGCTTGGGATAGATGAAGTTAGAGATGTCTGAGGGGACATCGAGAGGACATGGGTAAATTGTCCAGAGGGGACTTCTTGGTTGGAAGCATAAATGTCAGAGTGATAGAGGTGATACATCAATCTAAGAGACCAACTCCCAATCCCTTCAGTGGGGTTATGTAATGATTGCAGACTGAGATCTGAGGATCCCCAGCATTTGGAGATTTTATAGAGAAAGTGGAGCTGGAAAGGAGAATGCCAAGAGACTATTCCTACAGAAGAAGAAGATGGGGGTGTTCAAGAAAGAAAGAGTTATCGATTATGCTGACTGCAGCTGAGGAACCAAACATTGTGAGGACGGAGGAGCATATTTGGTGACCTTGGGAAGGGGAGCTTGAGAGAACAGTTCAGAAGTCAGGTTGTTTGATGCAAGCGTGAGCAGGAGATGAAGTGGAAACAAGTTGTATAGCCAGCTCTTCTATGAAGTTTGGCTACGACTAGTACATATCACTGTATAGAGATTGGTATACAGGGAAAAAAGAGTGGTAGTAAGAATGGAATGTGGGAATCAAGAGAAGGTGTTTAGTATTAAACTTAGAAATATTATATTAGAGCATGTCTGTCAGTGATAGAAAGGATCCAGCCGACAGACAAAGGTGGAGTATGCAGGGAAGAGAAGAATTAAATCAAACAAGGGCACCTGGGTGGCTCAGTTGTTAAGTGTCTGCCTTTGGCTCAGGTCATGATCCCAGGGTCCTGGGATCGAGCCCCACATCGGGCTCCCTGCTCCTCAGGAAGCCTACTTCTCCCTCTCCTACTCCCCCTGCTTATGTTCCCTCTCTTGCTGTGTCTCTCTCTGCCAAACAAATAAGTAAAATCTTTAATAAAAAAAAAGAATTAAATCAAACATTGAAGTCCTAGCAAAAGGGAAAGAAGCTGAGACAGATTGATTTTTGCTGAGAGAAAGGAATATCCCCCATTATCAGAAGAGAGGACACCAAATTAGGAAAGTGTGTAGGTTTGATAGTGAAAAGATGATCAAGTTTGATTCTGGGGACATAGGTAGTGATATGGTTGAAATTTAAAGGAGAGAAACTCCAAGGAGAAGGTCAACTGCTGAAGTGGATAATCTCTTCTTATTTGAAGACATTTTCTCTTGATAAGAACTGCCAACCCCTCACACCCTCATCTCTAAGTGCAGGGTTTCCTCTGTGGAAGAGAGCCTCCTTGTCCTTCCTGTGGACATTGGGCTCCCACCCAGAAGTAGGAAAGGCCCAAGGCCAGGCTCAAGCAAGCTCAGCCCCAACCCCAGGGGAGCTGGTGTCCCTTTTAGAGGAAAGGGTGGCTTTGATTGTCACTCACCAGGTCTGACATTTCTGCTAAAAGGAGTTGCTATTAATGAATTTTCTTTCAGGATCCATACCATTTGTTGAGAATCACAAACACCAAAGATTCTGGGACTATCTACCGCTGAGAGAAGACAGAAAACACAAAACACATATGAGGTTATTATAAACTTCAGGACCCTAGCTGCATCTTGGTAATAATGGTTTTTGAATCCTTGGGGGTAGGCTGACTGCTCTGAGAAAGAGTGGCTATAAGGAGAAAGGGAGAGAAATAAGGCAGGAACTGGTTTGTGGATCAAAGCATCTGTAAGGATCTACCTGCATTTATAGTCCCCAAAAGATTTTCGTCTTTTTTCTAGGGATATCAGTGACTTGTCTTTTTCTGATTGATAGTCTCTGGGTAGTAACAAAACCAAAAATATTCAAATTGGTCATCAGTATGTTTCTTGGTTTTTTTTACCCTCTTTATTGAAATAAATAATAATTCTGAACATACATAATAAGAAAAGAGCTAAATGCTCCCAGATTTTCAAATGCAGGTTTTGCAATCTGCATATTTTAGCAATAAATGCATCCGTAACTGAGTAAATGATAGGGGCCCGGTACTCTATTGTCTTTGGTGAGGCAGGATGGAGATATTTCCAGGCTGGTTTGAAATTCACCACTCACATTGTGAGGTAGCCATGATGGTTTCAGGGCTTCCTGTGAAGAGGACAAGGTAGATCAGATGATACAGAGGAGGTTGTCAGCAGCTGGTCTTGTGGGGGAAAGAAAGAAGAAAAACATGTCATCAATTTCTCACTGCCCCTCCTCCACCCTGGAATTTTGTGTAAAAATTCTTTTGAGAAAGCTGCCCCAAGATCCTGTCCCAGATGCACATCCAACGCTAGAAAACCCCAAATGGAAACTTCCATCTCTGTCCTGACTGGGTAGTCCTCGTTCTCCAGACTCTGATGGCCTTGGGGTGCCCTCCATCCATCACATTTGTGATTGTTAGGAGGTTCCAGAGCATCACCTCAGGCACTGTTTTGTGCAACAAGTCTCCGGATTTAAAGGAAGGAATGGAGGGGAGACTGGGCATCTATCTCCATTCTAGCTTCCCATATGGCTGGTGAGTCACCACTCATCCGGACTTCAAGCTTGAACACCACTAAATAACTGGCAGAAAATCTGCCTCTATAACCCCCATCTTCACCCATTCTTCATCCAAAGAGGCATCACTAGGATCTCCATTATGTGTTTTGACTGTCAGGAGCCATCTGTCCCTGGGCTTTTGATTAAGGAACCAGGACAGTTCTCCAAGAAGGCCATAAACTCCCCATAGTGAGAGGCAGCTGTTCACATCCCTCCCCGCCTCAGGATCCTCACGGCCTGATTCAATAGTCATCACTGGACAGGGAGTAAGCAAATCACCACCTGCACTCTTGGAAGAAGGCTTAGCTCCTCCAGCACCCTGTGCCTTCCACCAAGGCCCCCCCCAAGGCTCCCCAAGGCTAGATATAGAGCAGTGAAACAAGACTCCCCACAAATGGCATCTGAGTTGAAGTTACCTTTGTCCAAGAGATACTCTTGTCCTTGGATCCAAAGTTAAGGTTCTATCTGCATCCAAGGGCTCTGGAAAGTTGTCTAGGACTCCTAGTTCTTTTGCTGAAAAGACAGGAGAAACCAGAGACCCAGATGCAAGAGAAGATCAAAGGTCAATAGGTTTTGTGACTTCAGGCTGCACCTGTAATCTGTTATTATGGACTATGGCTTCCTCTGGACTCAGGTGCTCTGACTGACTCCAACAGGTCCCAAGCATTTTATCCACATGGGGAAGGAAGGAGGTTCTGCCTCACTTAGGCTGGGACTGCCTGACACTCAATATTTGCTGGTTCCTGGTGCCAGAGGAGTCAGTGAGTCTTTATGTAAATATCAACCAAGCATCGCTATGACTTGTCTATTCACCCTGAAGAAGTAGGGCATGCTAAGCCCTTAAGAGCAATAACCAGGAAATATAGTCATCAACACCAAGTTTGAGGAAAGAAACATTATGGGACTGCCCCAGGGCCCATGACTGGATTCTGTTGCCACAAAGTGACATACTGGAATGTTATTCCTAGGAGTGGAAGCCCCTAGTAGGTTTAATACAGACTAAGGAAGGGGTGGGTCCCCTAAGACCTGTGTAGCTTGCAACTACTCCTGGTCCACAGTCACCATATTCTCTGCCAATCTCAGACCAGGTAAAAATGCCCCAGTGTATGCTTCTCCAGCTTTTCAGAGTCTGTGTGCATGCTGCTTCTCCACTCAAGGGAGCCTCACCTGGGCAAAGCCAGCTCTTGTATACCCTGCCTATCACTGACTCTAGATCACTGCCCTGGATTAGTGGGAAAGGGAGCCTGGCTCCCAGATGCTCCACTGCTCTGAGCTAGCAGACACACATTAGGTCTTACATGAAGGAAAGCTGAGGCAATGCTGTTGATACTCTGCCCCAATCCCTTCAGGCCAATTGAGTTCGCTGTCACTGTGACAGTTGGCAGCACCTGTCAGCTTCATACCTCAAGAGTACTCATCTCAGCGGCAACCTCAACCAATGGGGGAAAGGGCTCGTGGATAAATGTCCCAGCCTCCCCAGCTTCTGGTGGGACAATGGTAGGGTTTCTCAGGGAGAACCCACACTGTGATAGTAGTTTAGTGTTCAAAAGCCAGAGACTTGTGTTCAAAAGCCAGAGACTTATATTCAAAAGATGTGTGTTCACAATTAGGCTTTGCAACTTTCAGACTTGTGTCCTTGGCAGAGTCCTTTCACATCTCTGATCCTCAAATGATTACTATATGAAATGCATTGTACCTTGTTAGATTATTGTGTGGGTTAAAGAAGAGTATGCAAAGCCCCCAGTACACGACAGCTTCCTGTAGCAACTAAGTCTTTAAGCAACTAAGCAATTAGGTCTTCTATGTCTGTCACCAGACCCCAGATCAGCCTATTTGTCTCTACCAGCCTTTTTGCTTTGACCACCAATAGCTCATCCTAGCTCTTGACATTTGTGCTACCTCATCAAATTATCTAACAACCTAACACCCTCATGTTCACACTGTATATAGTTCCAAGGGATTCCCACTGCACAGTGGGATGTGAAAGGTCATTATCATCTTGTCCTCGCCCCATAACCATTCCTTCAGGAGTGTGGAATCATGAAGCACCCACACCTAAATGTGCAGTAGGTGTCTCTGAGTCAAAACTAGGATTCAGAATCAATCTGTGGCTATGAGGAGGAGTTGCCCTAGGTATCCATTAGCATGAGTTGATTTCCACACTCTAAGAAGAAAGTCTGGAGCCTATGGCATCACCCCCATGCTCCTTAGGTAGGACCAGACCCACTTGGATATCTTGAGGAGAGAGATTCAATGTCCTGCCATAAGGTACAAAGAAGCAAATATTCAAGATACATTGGTATGGATGATGCACGCAAACTCACTCAGGATCACAGCTAATAAAACGTGGATCCTTTCAGATTCATTATTTCATCCTATAAATACATGGAGCTCCATGTAGCCAGTGCCATTAGTTGAGGTGATGGGGGCTTTGATGATACCAGATAACCCAAGACCTCTACTTATGTCTCCCTAGTATGGAGGTGTATCCTTTACCACCAAGTGGTGGATGATCCTGAGAAGGGACACTGGGTCAAATATGTGAAAGAAATTTCTCTTTCTGTAAGAAAAGAACTCCATAGGAATAAAATCTAGAGATATAGCCCTCCTTCTCTCTTCAGGTAACCAGAACTGGATCCAACTTGGGATTTCATTCCTTTGTCCACCATATCTATCTTCACTTCACGTCAAGGTCTAACATGTCACCTCAGTTCCTTCCCAACTTCTATAGCACAATTCCCATCATTCAATTTGGCTATTGTTCACATATTGCCAAGTTATTAAATGGAACAGTCCTTGTTCTATATATCCTCAATATTCAGAGTGTGACCTGTGGACCAGTATCATTCGCATCACCTGGAAGCTTGTCAGAAATGCAGAATTTCAGGGTTTATCCCAGACTTATGGAATCAGGATCTGAAATAAAGGAGCATTAAAACTACTGAAGTATATGTTCTGTGCTGATATAACACACACACACACACACGCCATACTCTAGTCACAGCAGCACACACACACAAAAAAAGAGGTCAAGACTCAGGAGCTGCCTATGACTGTAGGGGGGACAAGCAAACCAGATCTAGACCCACTCTTACCTTTCCCCAATCTCTGGGACCCATGAAGTGGGCTGTCTTGGCACTGAACAAAGTGGGGGAGGGAAAGATATAAAGAAAAGAAGTAATTCCTGGAAGGCTATGGCTGTGGAGAGGCCCTCTGGAGGATTTCCACTTTGAGTACTCACAGCTTGACTGAGCCAGGAACTCTCAAACTGGTTTAATGTAGACCAAACACTTTCTACCAGACAAAGAGAAAGCCTCTCTAGAGGAGGGCAGAGCCACTTAAATAATTTTACAAAGGCAACAAGCCACAAGTAGTTGAAGATTACCAGGCATACAAGTAAACAAGATCACAAGAACAAGAACCAAAAAAATAAACAAAGTAAGATAGCAGAAACATACACAGACATCAGATTCTGTAATTATTATACACAGAGCATAAAACAACTATCCTAACCATATTTAAGAAGCAAATGACAAACATGGATATATTTTTCTAGAACAGCAAACTATGAAATGTGGCAGATTTGGAAGAGTTAAACAGCATCTCTAGAATTATATAACACAATAAATAAAATGATATAAACCAAAACTTGTATTTAGCAACAGACAGCACACAGCAGAAGGAAGAATTAGAGAGTACCACTGATGGTATAGGAATTTCTAGCACTCACTGCCTCCCAGAAATGTCAATTTGAACAATTATCCATACATAAAAATACTTCCACAAGAGCTAAGAATTCCAGGTGAGGGATGACAGCACCTGGGTAGAACACAGAAATAAGAAAAGATGTATTGAAAAAAGGATAGGAAACATATTTTCACATTACTCCCATTGCCCAACCCCCAACCAAGCCAAGGTAGAGACATCCAACTCATGGGAGGAGAGTGAAGTAAGGAACTGACTTCACAGTGGATTCTACCATCAGCCCACACCAGCACCAGACTGACTCCTGCGGCCTGAGGCTCTGGGCCTATCCCAGCATCAGGCCAGTTCCCATGGCCCCAGACCTCTGATGGGCTCTAACCAGGCTACCAGTCCACCCCAGCACTGGGCAGACCCCCACAAACCCAGGTTCCAGGCAGCCTCCTGCTAATCCAGATTCCTGGCCCTCCCTAGCATCATGGCCCCAAGCTACCAGCCTGCCCCAGCACCCAAGGCAGCCTTCACAAATCTAGACTCCAGATAAGCTCCCATGAATGAAGTTTCTGGCCTGCCCCAGTTCCAAGCTGGTACCATTGGCCCCAAGGTTCAGGCAGTCTCCCGTGGATCTAGGCCCCCAGGCTGCCCTAGCACCAGGCCAGACCCCATGGCATCAGGCTCTAGACAGGTTACACCCATAAACCTAGGCTCCGGGTGGGCTCCCATGGATGCAGGCTAGCAGCCCACCCCAGCACCAGGCTGGTCCCTAGAGACCCACTCTCCAGACCAACTCCCATGGCTCCAGCCTCCAGGCTAGCCCACATGGATCCAAACTCCAGAGTGGCCCTCATGGCCCTCAAAGCTACAGGTTACAGGCTAACTCCCATGGACCCAGGCTTCAGGGTGGCCTCCACAGTCCCGGCTTCCAGGCCAGCTCCCATAAACCCAGGCTCCAGGGCCACCCCACCACCAGGCCAGCCCCTGTGGACCCAGACATCAGGCCCATCTACACAGACCCCAGTCCCAGGCCTACCACCAGAGACAGGCACTGGGCCTGTGAACCCAGTGAACCCAGACACCAGACTGGCCCCTATGGACCCAAGTACCAGGTCTGCTCACCTGGTGACCCAGGCACCAGACATGCCTGTGAGAACTTCAGCAGCAAGCCCACCTAGAATCTCTGGACAAGCTGACTGGCAAAGGGCTTTCCCTTCCAAAGCCAGCCTACAAAAATTGAAAGAAGTGCCTACTTCCTTAAAGGCACAGACATCAATAAAGGATCACAAATAATCAAGGAAACACAACACCACTAAAGAAAACTAATAAAACTCCAATGACTGACCCTAAAGAAACGGAGATAAATAAACTGTCTGACAAAGAACCCTGAATAATCCTTTTAGAGAAATTCAGTGAACTACAAGAACACACAAGTAGACAACAAAATATGTGTATCAAATAACCACCTTACTTTGTACAAATTAAACTTATACAATGTTATATGTCAATTATATCTCAATAAATCTGGAAACAAAAAAAGAGTAAGAGAGAATTAATTAATTCAAAAATAAATGAGAAGAAATACAAATTATAGCACAGACACAAGAATGATGGAAAATACAGAAAAGGGTGGAAAAGATGTGGGGAATAAAGTGAGAAAGCTTATGACATTTATTGGAGTCCCAAAAGGAAAGATAAAGTAGGGCAGAGGCTCTATTTGAAGAAAGAATTGCTAGCAATTCCTCAAACTGATGAAGACACCAATTCACAGATTTAAGAAACACAATAAATCCCAAGTAAATAAAAAGAAATCCGTATCAGACTGGAATTGCATAGAATCTAAGACAAAGATAAGCTAGTAAGAGCAACAGATAATAAAAAGGCACTATCTTCAAGGAAGCAAAAGACTGACAACTAACTTCTTGATAACAACAATGGTAGTCAGAAGACAGTAGAATGATTATCTCAAACATGGAAAGAAAAAACTTGCAATGGAATTCCACACTCTGCAAAATTTCTGTCCAGATTAAAGGCAAATCAAAAACAGTCCCAGATAATTTAAAGCTCATCATGTGGAAAAGCTCACTTTGGGGAATAATAAAGGAGGGGCATCAAGCAGAAAATTCTCTATAGCAGAGAATTTTTTTAAAGATTTTATTTATTTATGGGGTGCCTGGGTGGCTGTCGTTAACCGTCTTGCCTTCGGCTCAGGTCATGATCCCAGGGTCTTGGGATCAAGCCCCGCATCAGGCTCCCTGCTCCACGGGAAACCTTCTTCTCCCTCTCCCATTCCCCCTGCTTGTGTTCCCTCTGTCAAATAAATAAATAAAATCTTTTTTTAAAAAGATTTTTATTTATTTATTTGAGAGAGAGAGTGACAGAGAGAGCACAAGCAAGGGGAAGGGAAGAAGCAGACTTCCTGCTGAGCAGGGAGCCTGATATGGGACTTGATCCCAGGACCCTGGCATCATGACCTGAGCCCAGGGAGAATGCTTAACCAACTGAGCCACCTGGTGCCCTCTATAGCAGAGAATTCTATGCTTTTTTCAGAAATAGCTCTTTGTGTGTTACTGAGCCCTCATGGAGAAACACATATATGAGGCACTAAGTGACCATTCATCCCAAACTGTCCGTTTTGATTTGAATTATGTCAGACTACCAAGCAATAAAGTTAGACACATGCCCAGCAGCTGTTCACTCTCAATCCAGAATTGAATCCAAGCAGAACTAGAGGGTCCATGTAAGCTATATGAGCAGGTAATGCAGACCCCCACGTCACCCAGCACAATTGTACGAATGCCCTTCCCCTAGCTTGCATTTGCAGTTGTATGGGGGGTCTCCCTATAGCCAGTTGAATGAGGAGAAAAAAGCCCAAGTATTATTTACACATGGGTCAGCTCACTATGGTCTATAAGGCAAAAATGGATCGCCAACTATTTTACAACCACACTTGGCAGTGCCTTGAAAAATAGTGAAGAGAGGAAATAATTCAATGGGAGTAGCTGGGAGTAATACTACTGGTCATTCACTTGGTATTGTTCCAAAGGAACAATACACACAGATTCCTGGGCAGTAGTCAATGAGTGGCTCGCTGATCAGAAGACTGAAAGATAAGGAGACAGGGAGTAAAGACATGTGGATGGACATATGGGAGTGGACATAAATGTGAAGGTGTTTGTATTATATGTTAATGCCCACCAGAAAGCATCAACCATAGAAGAGTCACTGGATACCCAAGCAAATAAAACCACTCTGCTAGTTGACATTAGCCAACTACCCTAAAACAGACATGATGGGCATATAAACAGTGGGAGTGCATTCTATTCCTTAAGGCCCTTAGTAAAATATTGATTCTTAGGCCCTGCTCTAAACCTACTAAGTTGGAATTTTGAGGTGAATGGGTTTTAATTTACTAGGTCCAGAGTGAGCCCAAACATTTGAGTTTTTAGTTCAGACCCCAGATGATTCTGATATTGTTTCAAGTTTGAGAAATATAGATACACAATATATTTCAGCACTGACACCATTACATAACAATGTTTAGGTGGCCAGGAGTGTTCCGCCCTAGCTGGGTCATCTGCTGACACCCTGCTAGGTAAGGATAGCCCCAATGATGGGAACGAGGTGGCTCATACTTTGCTCTGCTGTCTTGCTCTGGGTAATTGTTGCTGATTTCTCACACAGTGCTTCATAACATCCCAACACAAGGAGACAGAAATTGAAAGACCAAAAATCAAGATTATCATACTTCCAGTCCTTCTAATAAATGTCAGTGCAGTCCGCAGCAAGTCATATCCACTTCCAAGGATCCCTGCCTTTCCTTTTTTTAAGTTTTATTTATTTATTTGACAGAGACACAGCAAAAGAGTGAACACAAGCAGGGGGAGTGGGAGAGGGAGAAGCAGACTTCCCATAGAGCGGGGAGCCAGATGCGGGGCTCGATCCCAGGACCCTGGGATCATGACCCAAGCCGAAGGCAGATGCTTAACGACTGAGCCACCCAGGTGCCCCGATCCCCACTTTCCTTACCCATGAAAAGAATAGGCTGAAGGAAAATGATGTCATTCAGAAAAGTTATCCAAATCTTGAAAAAGGCAAAAGGATTATTGTGTGCCTTTTCAATGTCATATTAGAGCATTGTCTAATGGGCCCACCCAAAGGTCATCTAACTCTCTATAAATATAATTTTGTTTGACTTACTACTTCTATTAACTTGTAGCAAACAGATAAAGGGCATATGATTTTTGTACAGTAGAGAGGCAAATGACATCTGTCTGGTAGAAAAGATAATGTCTAAAGTTGGTAACTCAAGAAATAGAAGTAAATATATCCCTAGACACATGGAAGAAAACTGAAAAAAGAGCTGAAAAAGAGTTAACAGTTGCATCACGGAAATAGGATCAGGGCAGAAGAATATCACTTTTAATCATAGACATGTATTGTTTTGGAAGAATGTTCTTTTAAACAACTTTTTAAAGTCTGAGAAAGAAAAAGTAATGTTTTATTGACATGAAGAATTATTTATTACAGCCACTGTTCTCAGGGTCCCGGAGGCAGCATCTTCGGTCCCTCATGCCCAGTCGTTCATGAGTTCAGGGACGGTATCATCAGGTCCAGCTTCAGGAAGCAGTCTTTGGTCTTTTAGCAGTCCTGGTGCCAGAAGATATGATTCCCAAAGCAGAAAAACATCCCACTCAACAGTTTCACTGCAGTTGTGATTTTGGTGACAAGGTTCTTAATTCCTTACCAGAATCCAAAAGCCCTTCTCTCAGTGTAATCTGTCAGATTACACCTCCTCAGGAGCTTCCTGGGTATAATGTGAAACTGGTCCCCATATGTGGGGGTCAGGATTGAGACCAAAAGGAAAGAGATGATTCACCCCAGATCGGTAGGTGGCAAATTTAATAAACAAGGAAACTCACATACAACGCTTGTCTTTGAGTGGCTGCAAGACAAGTAGATCTCTAGAATATTAAAAATATATAGAGAGGCTTTAACTGGGTTGGGCCACATATACCAACCAGATATCTCAACATCACATCACTATCTCAAGGCTTATGTCTTTGGGGCAGCTTCTGGGAGCAGGAAAGGCAAGCAGAACACACACATTGCAAGGACAGGGGAGGGGGTAAGGAGCCTCCAACTGCCAGAGTCCAGCTCATGGGTCAACTGGTGGTCATATCCTCTCGATGACCTCCCCCAACACAATGCATCAAGCCCCTTATACCACCCCATTGCTAAAGACCCAAAAGAACCAAATCCTTCAAGGAATGTTGGCCTGGAGCTCCTAGAACTCAAATATCAGAGCATTTGATATTCAAATGTGTGAAAACTAGATGTTCACCAGGCCATAAACCTGAAAATGAGGATGTTGCTACTCACAGGAGCCTTCCACGATTTCATATGCTGTGGTCTTTCTCAAATGTGACGGATAAGTCAAGGGATCCCTGGAAGTCTGTTCTCCAGTTCCACAAACTATGAGATTACTATGTTTCCATTTTGATTACACTCTGAATATGTTATCAGAACCTCTTCTGGATCATCAGGATAGCCAGTTACATGGCACCAAGACTCATATTTGAGCTTTGTTTGGGCTCAAATCTGTGCCAAGTGACAACCCAAAGTGTCACAGTGTCTGCATGAACAGTTTTGGTGGTAGAGAAAAGAGATGGGACATTGGAATCACCACACAGCCTGTAGTAGTCTGGAGATGCTGTAACACTCAGACCATAATCCTGTCACAAGCAAATGTGTCATTGGATCCCAACTGTCAGATGTAACAACCGACAATGTAACAATGTAAATTGGCAGATGTAAGACACTGCCACCATTTATTAGCAGTGAGGATAGTCATAAATATTCAATAACCAAGTCTTCTATTTAATATCCCAGAATTAGCTCAGTGCCCATTTTAATGTTGTTTTTTATAAAACTACAATGCTAAAACTATACGTAATTGAAGAAGAAAACTTTAAAGAATCAAGAGACCTTGCATTAAATCGGTGCTTACTGATTGCTTACTGGCCTGGCTAGTAGAGTATGTGGTCTGATTGTCCAAAAGTAGAAAAAAAAAATTTAATTTACTGGTACTATTTTGGAAATTTTATTTAAGTAAATAGAATTTTCTGCATTTGTAACATCAGAGACAAAATAAGAAATGTATTATATACAGAACCATATCTGAGCTACATCTTTCTACAATTAAATTCACAATCAGTGATTTAATTTCAACAGATTTCATCAGAATACATCATCTGAAGCATGGCTGGTGAAAAAGCGAGGCTCTCTGTTCCAGAGAAAGGGACCTTTCCTGCAGTTTTTAAAGGGATTATGTGGATGGTGAGTATGCCTAAAAGGAAAAGTCTAGAAGAGGCAAAGAAATCAAGGCTGTGAGACTGTACAGAAAGTAGTGAAATAATAGTTCTCTTTTACATGCATCATCTCCTCCCCAGCCTATCAGCAGTGACAGGGGTCCTCCTCCCCCCAGCTAAGCCCCGGTCCCAGGCTCACCCACAGAGCTATCCTCATTCAATCACTCTTGCTAATTTCAGTTTACTATGCTTGCTATTTCATTTTATATCTTAGTTTTAGCTTTCTTATTGTGTAAAAACATGAAGTTTATATTTGGCCTTATGTTTACATATTAGAATTAGGAAAAAACATAATTTAACTGTTATTAAGAATTATTTATCTTTAAAAGTTCTTTAACCTTTAAAAGGATACATTATACAACTTGAGATATACTAGCAACATACAAACTATATGGAAAATATAATCCAAATAGGAAAGGAAACAAAGCAAAACAAAAACAATCAGTTCCGCACTGGTCACCCGGTCTTGGGTAAGATTCATAAGCTCTGAGCCTTCTCCATATCCAGCCCCAGGGAATGCCCTAATGTCTTTGGGTCCCGACATTTCTCATACTCATACGGTGGGATAGCTGTGGGATGAACAGCTTCAGCCTGACAGAACGTTACATCACATCACCATTCCCTCCTATGTCTGAGCCCACATTCTATGCCTCAGTTGCCATGAAGTCATTCATAAAGTGCGGTGATAACAGGGTCCTGCCCACCTCTCAGCACTGATGTGAAAGTGACCCTGAGATAATATAGAGGAAAGCACACTGGGAACTCAAAAATTTAACACAAAGACCTCTGACCAAGCTGCCCCCTCAAGCCTGAGTTCAAGCATTGATATTTAAATTGAAGTTAACATTGTACACTCCCCCCTGGTGCGAAGTGAGGAAGATGGGGTGGCCTCTGTCAGAGGAGGCGATGAACCAGCCAGGGAAGGCCACGGACTCGAAGGTGGAGGTCCTGCCATTCTTTGAGTGGTAAAAGAGGAAGGGCTCCACGGGCTTGACTTCGTTGTACAGATCCAATATCTCCTCCTCCTTAAATATGACAGAGAAGGCCCCGCAGGAGAAGCAGAGGCTGTTTGAGTCCTTCAACATTACTTGCACGCAATCAGTAAATGTTCCAAAGCTCGAGAAAGCCTTATCCCTCTATTAAAACAGGCCTAGGAGCAGCAGAGTGAGCACACCATCTCACCTTCCCAGACCCCAGCCTCAAATCCAGAGACAGAGGAGGAATGACACAGGAACAGGTTAATGAACACGTGGGCACACTCGAACAATGAGTTGGAACTCTTCTCACACAAGAAGCCGAGCGGAGGAAAAGGAAGGAGATGCAGATTTGCAGCAAAAAACCAAGGACCTCTCCCACCAAAGCCGCAGCAGTGAGGGCCGCCGCCCTGCAAACACCATTGCTCTAACCAAAGTTCCGTGTTAGTCTTTGACCAACTGCTAGCATGTGAGAAAGGTCAGTGCCAGGAAAAAGACACAAGAGGGTCTAAAAAACCAAAGGATTTGCATTCAAAAAACAACAACAAAGTAAATAGAGCAATCAGAAAATGCCTTCTATGTCACATATAGAAGTATATTTTGTATGTTTATGTACCATGTATTTAAGTAAAATAAGTATTTCTAACTAAATTAAAGATCTCCAGAGAGCCACTACACAGGAATGGTCTGTAATTCAGCCACATTCGGACCCCCTCCCTATCTCGCTACCAGGTTATTTTCTTCATTAGTTCTGATTACCATCTGAACTTAGTATATTTATCTATCAATCATATCATTACTGCCAGATTTGTTCATCACTGCATTCCTCAACACAGAGAAATTCAATAGAGATGTGTTTAACAAATAAAAAGACACTTTCTCATTTCAAACTCCAGTACGTCCTCCTCCTCCCTTTCAATGTCCGGCCTAGGAAGGACTGGGCTGCAGGTCCCATCTGCCATCCCCAGCTTATGCCTGCTCCTCTAGCAATTCATCATTTTGGCTTTCTCTCCATCATTCCCATTAGCATATTTGCTGTCATTCTACCATCTTAAAAAATAACTGTTTCGATTGCCTATCACCGTTCCCAGCTTCCCTTTGCAGAAATTTCCCTGTAATAGTTGTCTATATATGCTGTCTTGGATTTATCCCTTCCTGTCCCTCTCTTAAACCCCCTCCATCCAGGCTTTTACCTCCAGCATTGCAGCAACACTGCTGTCACCAAGGTCCCTAAGGACCCACACATGGCAGAATGCAGTGGTCGATTCTCAGTCCATCTGAGGACAAAACCACGATAGAAAGGCGGCTTACTAGACAGGACTTAGCTGAAAATGTAATTCTCAGTCCACCTTCACCACACTCTGCATTCACTCTGTCAGCAAATCCTGTTGCCTCAATTTAAATAAAATATTTTCAGAGTCAGACTGGCTTCTATCTGCCTTCACTGCTATCCCCTCATCCATCAGATCTCACCTAGATCACGTCGAAGTTCCCCATAGGACTTTCACCCCTGCCCTCCACCACAGTCTGCTTTCAGCTAGCAGCCAAAATAATTATTTTAAAACCTATGTCCATTTATGTCACTCTCCTATTAAAAACATTCTAATAATTCCCCATTTCACTCAAATTGAAAGGCAAAGTCCTTATAAATGCCAGTAAGGCCCTTTGTGATCTGCCTTTATCTCTCCGAACTCCTCCTCCCTAATTCACTCCTGTCACTGTTTTCTCTGCTAATCCCTGCCCTCCCTGACACCCAGCTGGCTAACTCTCTTGTTGCCTTCTACTGTCTGTTAAAATCTTAGCATGCCTGCTGCACTATTTTCTATGGCAACCCGACTCCACCTGGGTCTAGCACTGCCCACCTCTCTATCCTGCTCTCCCAGGGGACATAACACTCTTACACACATCACCAACTTACCCATCCTGATAATTATTGTCTACCATTTCTCTCCTCCTGCTAGAATCCACGCCCCATGAGGGCAGGGCTCTCTGCCGTTCTGTGCCCCAATGTATGTCAAATGGCCACAACAGAGCTAAAGGCCAGTAAGAACTCACACATTTACTGAACTGAATTTGATGGGGTTAAATTAAATTGAATTGAATTAAACAGAAGTTTATGGAGCTGAAGTTTATGGAACAAGAGTAAAGATTGAAATTTCAGAAAACGGCAAGGGGAGAATGATTTAGCAGATAGGAAAAGCTTAAAATGGAATCATGACTTCGAAAATGGAACCAAGAAATTCTCCCAGGATGCAACAAGCAAAAAACAAAAACAATGAAAGGATAGAAAGTATGGAAAATTAGACAAGATATTAAAGAGGGATCTAGAAGTTCCAATGACTAAGGCATAGGAATTCCAAAAGGAAAGATAAGGCAGAATGAAAGAGAGAAACAATGGTTGAGAATATCTCAAAATTCAAGAAAGACAAACATCCTCAACTAGTGAGGGTCAGGATAGCTCAATTGCATGTACACTACTCAAAAATATCCAGGAATATTAACTATGTTTAAGAATAGGAGAATATTTCTTGGGTGCCTGAGTGGCTCAGTCGGTTAAGCATCTGCCTTCAGCTCAGGTCATGCTCCCAGGGTCCTGGGATCAAGTCCCACATCAGGCTCCCTGCTCCACGGGGAGCCTGCTTCTCCCTCAACGTCTGCCTCTCTCTCTCTCTCTGTCTTTCATGAATAAATAAATAAAATCTTAAAAAAAAAGAACAGGTGAATATTTCTTTTTTTAATTCTAAAATTAGATTACCTACCAAATACACATCTTATAAAAGAAATTGGCCTTTTTTTTAAACGTCATTTTTCATACTCACCTTCAGTTGCAAAGTGGGCTGCCCTTCTATGTTCTCACAAGACAGACACATATCTGGATTCTCTATTCCCAAATAAATGGGAACTCCTCTTCCTTGCTCAAGCAACTCTGGATACTTGCATGGGACAACAGTGACAGTGACTAATAAAGGTAAGAGGGGAGATGGTGTCAGTTTCCTCTTGAAGTCAGGACAAGGCCAGCATCTTTCAGGTGGGGCAGGAAGAAACCTTTTGAGTGTCATCCCTGCTACCCCAGGCCCACCAAATGGCCAACTACTGTATTCATTCATTCATTCATTCATTCATACGACATACCAGTCACGTCCCTAGGAAATGGAGCAAACACACAGAGTTAAACAGGTGGCAGACCCTGTCCTAGAGATTGTCATACCTCTGCGTAAACACCTGAAGGTGGGAAGCTCCAACCCCAAGCAGCCCCTCTGATCCTTGAAGAGTTCTGTCCATTAGCAAGTTTTGCTTAATGTGATGTTGAAATCTGCCTTCTTGTACCCACTCATTTAGTCCTTTTAGGACACCTTGAAGCCAGGCAGAATAAAATACTCCTCTTCCATGGGACAGGCCATTAGTTACTGAAAGCAGCTCTCCTGCCCCCCAGGAGGCTGCTCTACCCTCTCTGCTTTCTAAATCCTAGTCCAGACAAACTTCTCCCTGACATGGCTTCCCAGGCAGGTGTGAAATTCTCCTCCTTCCAGGTGGGCCCTGTTGTCAAGCCACCCTTTCACAAAAGGCCAGTGCCAGCATCCCAGGTGCACTAATGTGACCCTTCCCTTGCCTCGAAGGCAGCAGCCACGGGATGACCACTCACCTGGGGTTACACTGTTACTCCGTGGAACTGTCACAATGGTCTGACCCTGAAGGATCCACACCTGCTGATTCAAGTCGGAGACCTCCCCAGTATGAGGTTTATTCACTACAGTTTAAATAGAAAAGAATAATGAAGAACCATTATAACTAGGCCGCTTTGCTAGATGCTAGGCCCTTCAGGAAGGAAGGTCCAGGGTTTACACACCAAAACTGACAGCATTCACATGACCCTCAGCTCAGCCTTTCTTTCTGGGAAAACTATGGGTTGTGGTGAGGAGGGCCAGGGCTGCAAATGGTCTAAGAGGGTAAACTGTCCCATAGGACATGTGTGTCAAGACCAGCTACTCCCTCTGATGACTACTGTGTGCTTGGCTTGGTGCTGGGTCTGGAGTTAGAGCAGAGAATAAGCACTGCTCCCCACCCTGTAGAAGCTCACTGTCCAGGGAAAGCTGGAGAGCACTGGGTGGTAAGGGCTATACACAAAGAGGGGCAGAAAATGCTGGGGCATATCCAGAAGATCCAGAAGAGACGGGTATGAGTGCAGGTGTCCCAGGCCTCCAGAGCCCCATCTCAACATCACCTGCTGTAAAGGGTTCTCCAGAGATAGGGACTCCTCGAATGCATGTCATAGTGGGGTTGTCTCAACACCTGTGGGGACAGTGATAGGAGACATGAGCGTCAGGAGACATTTCCAAGACCTTTCCAGGACACTAGTTACTGAGATCCTCATTCTGGACAAGGAGCTGGGAAGCCTGGCCTGACACAAAGCCTAGTCAGAAAATCTGAGCCACCTCCTGAGACAAAACTTCAAGGTACCGACAGGGAGGAGACATGGGGCAGAACTTCCTCCACCCGAAAATCCAGCCAGTGACAGTATCTTCCTAGAAGTTCTAGCCAGGCGTGACTTTTGACCTTAAATACCCACAGCCGCCTAATGCCTGTGTCTCCTCCTCCTTCCCCCATTGACATCTGCTTCTGCCTGGGGGCAGAGCAGCTCTGCCAGGATCCCAGCAACTCCCTGGGAAGTGAGAAGGTGAGAAGCAGCTAGACAAGCACTGGACAAGACACAGAGCCTGGCATAGCCCCATCCCTTCCCTGAGCCCTAAAGCACAGAAAAGAGGGAAGGCTGAAAAGTTGGAGAACCTTTATCAAAAGTGCAGGGGACTGAATCACAGCTCCAACAGCTCCCAAGAGCAGTGATGGGCTCTGACAGAGACTGCCATTTATTTGGTACAATGGGGGAGGTGCCACCTACCTTGGTGGGGCGTGGCAATTATATGTCAGAATATCCTGAGACTCAGATGAAGAAATCACAGCATCAGCATGAGTTGCCAGAGAAGGAGGCACCGAGCCATGCCCACACGGAAATAGAGCGATGACAGACCCCAGGCTTCTCAGCAAGGGGAGACTGAGGGACTTCCCCAGAACTCAGTTCTCCTGCCTTTTCACTCAGGCTGTAACTGGAAATGCCAGGCCCTTCACAAAAGGAGTCCATCTGTTGAGGCAGGCAAGCTTGCCCTCTACAGTTCCACTAAGGGAGTCCTGTGATTGCAAAATTAGCTGTGGACTTCAGGCAGGGTCCACATGGCATTCCTGGCCATCCAACTATGCCTGAACCACCCAGGCCACCCCTGAAAAGTGGACTAAGCTGAAAGCTCCCTTACTGTACTCTTTCAGCACCTCCACCCCCTTGGGAAGCCACAGGCACTGAGCAGCATACCCTTAACAGAGGCAAGCCTGGTCCCTGGTGCCCCCAAAATGCAGTGGACTCCAGAACTGCCTAAGAACTAAAATAGTCAGCAATGATCTCCCTAAAAACTGAGCCCCAGATCCCAACTTATCCCCCACCCTCTGTTCTAGTAATGCAGGGCATTTGTAGGTTCTCAGTGAATGGTAACAGGTATTAATACTATTTTTGGTGGGAGGTACCATGTTTATTACACCCCCACTCTCCATCTGCTGAGGTCAAGCACAAAAATTTTCTGCTGCACAAGCTAACTTGACTGAGGTGAATTTCAAAAAAGAGACTGGAAACAACTTCGTATTTACCCGCCTAGCTGGGGGGTGGGAGGGAAGGGCTAAGACAGAGCATTCTAGGCAAGCACCTCCATGAGCTCCTCTTCCCAGCCCTGAAAAGTTCCTTGCTCAACCTCTCATACTTTTCACCCCCATCTCCTTGTTGCCCTTGGAGGAATATTGTCCTTTCTTGTTGAGGCCTCAATCCCATCACTTTTGGCTTCCAGTTTATCTGTTACCCCAGGAGAGAGTGTGATAATGAATTCAGACACACTTGTGTTCAAAGCCAGGCTCAGTCAGTGTCACCTCTCTTGGGTCCCCTCTTCAACTGAAGAGCCTCTCCATTATGTATCAATCAACATACCTCCTGTCTTGGGATGTTCACCACAAAATGGCATCTAAAGGGTCCTATCATCTGGCCCCCAAATTCCTTAGGTCTCTGTTTCAATCAGGATCTAGTGTGGAAAGCAGAACCCACACAAGGAATTTCAAAGGGAACTGGTTACAAAATATGTTAGAAGGCTAAAGAGTAACAAGTAGGTGCTGAAGTATCCCCGAAATTAACAACTACAGGAAAGAAACAAGAGGGAACAAAAGAACCTAGGAGCTCAAAGGAAGGATCTTGTAGGACTGATGCCCAGACCTCTGGAGGGGACTCTCTGCCAAACTGATGCTCAGACCTCTGAAAAGAGAGTGTAGTCTGTTCAGTGCATGAACCACAAATGTGGAGAGGAGACATCAGCCCAAGAGATGCTCAGGGGGCCCAAGGGACACAACCCAGAGAGCTGTATTTTCATTGATTCAAAAGCCATTGAGTATAGCTTGAATTTTCCATGCCTAGAAGAAGGTTGCAAAAACCTATGTCTTACGATGACATGTGTCCTCTTTGGCCTCAGCCTCTATTCCACTGAACTTTCCCTCTCTTCCCAACATTCAGAGCATCCAGTACTTTCCAGAATTGCCAGCAATCAGTTCCATTCTGAAGTCTCCAGTTTAAACTTTAGTGCGAATAACTATCAGAGAAATTAAAATAGAAGTGATGGTGGTGATAAGAGGGAAGAACTGAACCACTGGAGTGGATAATTGAGAAGCAGAGAGCCCATCTACTGAAGAAATGGACCAGAACTTTTGTCTTAGAGTAGAAGGAATGGATAATATGATTACATGATACCCTAGCTATATTTGAGAGGACTATCAATATTTATGCTGGTTATAAAAAGGAATATGATTCTGCTATGTAAACATAACCCAGTTTGTCAGATTCTATTAATGTTCTATTGTCACATACAACAATGAAAATTATGCACACCATTAAGTGTGGCTTGAATTGAATTCAAGTAAGTACTCTTAAAGCCAAAGATCCTAGACGTGGAAATAATTTTTTTTATCTTTTTTTAAAAGTTTTTTATTGTTATGTTAATCACCATACATTACATCATTAGTTTTAGATGTAGTGTTCCATGATTCATTGTTTGTGCATAACACCCAGTGCTCCATGCAGAACATGCCTCTTTAATACCCATCACCAGGCTAACCCATCCTCCCACCCTCCTCCCCTCCAGAACCCTCAGTTTGTTTTTCAGAGTCCAT
>NC_138378.1:89142281-89202608 GCF_054177405.1 Leptonychotes weddellii
CCTCCCACCCCACCCCCACTCCAGCAACCCTCAGTTTGTTTCCTGAGATTAAGAATTCCTCATATCAGTGAGGTCATATGATACATGTCTTTCTCTGTTTGACTTATTTCGCTCAGCATAATACCCCCCAGTTCCATCCACTAGACGTGGAAATAATTTTAAGAGATCATGAAGTCCAGATTCCAATTTTTAAACTCTAAGATATTATCATCCATGCTTGTTTGGTATCAAGTCCTGCTATTTTGCTCACTTAACATGCCCATGATCTTGGTAAGTGGAGGGAACATCAATGGAAACCAGGTAGGGGGAGAGGGCTTGGCCATTCATCACTACTAGAATCTCTAGAACCTGTTCATAGATGCACAATCTCCATAACAATGTATTCATGTGGCCAAGCTGACATTCACAACAAATAAAGCAGAAGGAACCATGAAGTAGTAGAGCTTATCTGCTCCCCATAGTTGAAAAATAACAGAATCAAATTCATAGTAGAACTGGGCTTAGAATCTATAATTGCCAATTCCCTAATTCAGGGCTCTCCGCTCCAGTGCTCACCAGCTCCCTTGGCGCTCCCAAAAGGACCAAAGCCACTGTAGCTCACATCCTATCAAGGGCTACCTACAAGCAGGGCTGGCAATCTGGCCTGGGAATTGCTACTGGGAGAGAACTGGCACTCCCCTTGGTTGAATAATGGTGCAACATGATGTGCACCACAGACCACAGAGAACAGCCTGGGCCATTTGTACTTGAGTAGATTTGGGAAAATGGGATACCAAGGAAATTCCCAGGGTGACCTCTGTAGGACTGCCTTTACCCAATGTGGGTATGATGATGTAGTTGAACTTGCACAAACCGCTGCTCCTCTAAGTAGCCCAAGCCCATTGTCTAAGACTTGCTTCCCTGTGGGCTGACCTATCCTCATGTCTTTCCTCAAGCTGGGTCTTCCACGAAAACCCAGACTTTCAGTTGCGGGCCAACATGCTATTTAACAGCTTCCTCTCCTTCATGTGAAAATGAAAGATAAGTTAACAAAAATAACCCCCACACTCCTCACCAAAATGGCAGAAATAAATAGAAGCATTAAAGGCATCAAGACAAAAGAATCCAACTATACAGGACCAACATCAAGGTACATTTCACTAAATTTAAAACATCTATTGACCAAATTATACACTTATGTGTAACCAAAATATGAAAAGCAAACAGCTAAAGTCTTCATCAGACAGCTTGTGGTAAAACATTTAAGGAAAAGTTTAGGTTAAACGCCTAAAGTTTGAAATTCCTGGACAAAGAGTCAATGACAGAGAACTTTTAGTCCAACAATCCACATCACATGAAATACAAAAGCCATGAAAGAAAAGATGATAAATTGAACATCATCAAAATTTTAGAATTTTGGACAAAACACACAATGGGTGAAAGTTATAAGATAAGGTGCCTATAAGAAAATGTTTGCAATACATCTAACAAGCTAATACCTAATATTCAAAGTTTTTAAGTAGTTCCTACTAGTTTAAAAAACGCAAGTAATTTTATAGAAAAATAAACAATAGATGTAAAAAGCATTTTGCTGAGAAGAAAATATAAATATCCAACGAATAGAAGTAATTATAGTTAACCATACTAGTAATTAGCAAAATGCAAATCAAAGCAACAATGAGATTCCAATTCCACCCATCAGGAAGGCACAAATTAAAAAGGTGGTAGGCAATGGTGGTAAGGAAACAGATTTGCTCACCGTATGGATGGATGTGTGAATCAGCACAGCCTTTTTGGAAAGCAAGTTTGCAGGAGCTATTAAAAATCTAAATGTGTGTACCCCATGATGCATCAATTCTACTTATAAGAATCTATCAGTTAAGTTTACTTTCAGCTTCAAAAGCTGGAAAACTCCAATTCAAAGTGATCAAAATATTCATTAGATCATATACTTGGAAGTCCAGAAGTAGCACAGGATCAGAACTGCTGATCTGATAATTTCATAATGTCAGTAAGGATCAGCATTGAGTTAATTCTTTTCTAAACTGACATTCAGTACTTAAGGCCAGGTTCCCTCATGTCTGTAAGATAATTTTCTGTGAGAATCAGAACTGCATGCTCAGGGCAACTGGGTGGCTCAAGTTGGTTAAGCGATTGCCTTCGGCTCAAGTTATAATCCTGGAGTCCCGGGATCGAGTCCCGCATCGGGCTCCCTGCTCATCGGGGAGTCTGCTTCTCCCTCTCCCGCTCCCCCCTCTTGTGCTCTCTCTCTCTCTCTCATTCTCTCTCTCTCAAATAAATAAATAAAATCTTAAAAAAAAAAAAAAAGAATTGCATGCTCAGACATTTACATTTTTGCAAGAAAGAGAATGTCTCTCCCACATCAAAGTCTTTCAAGTCTGCTTGGGTGAACTTGAGAGCCATGCTTTATCAGTCAGGTCCTAACAAGAAATATATGACACATTCAAAATTTGGCAATTTGAGGTAAATGTAATAAAGGGATTATTTATAAAGATGTGGGCAGAGTGTAGGGAAATGCCAAGGCATAGATAATGCTGAACCCCAGGGCTAGTAACAGTAGGATACACCTCTTATCACTCATAGCTCTGAAAGGACAGGAAGAGGAAGCAGTTAGTTACCAGAACCCACAAGAGAGAGCTTTGTGGAGAGGGCAACATAATAGAAGCCATGACCTGCCTCAAGAAAAACAGCCTGGGGTGACCCCAGAGGGAAGGACCCAGCAATAAATACCCTGACCTCACTCTCTTCCCACCCTCCAATTTCCTTCCAGTGAATGAAAAGTCATCAAGACTTGATGAAATCATCCAGCATAGGCTAAGCCTTTTGCCCCTCAGGTCCATGTTCTTATTCCATGAGTTGGAAATCTGTGCTTCCTATCCCAAGCGAAATATAAAAAGACAGCAGCTTCTGAATCATCACAAGTTGGGTCAATGTGGTCATACTCCCAACTGAAAGTTTTTAAAAGCCATTCCCAATGTTACTCATATAAGTTAGAGGAAAAGACAGGAATGAGGAAGAAATAGTTAAGCAGTCAATTGATAGACTCCTTGATTCTGTAGCTATTCACAAGGTCTAATTTGGTAATCATAGCTGCCTTCTCCCACCATCTATCCCATATTCCCCTTGCCTTCTACAAGTACCTAAGTAGGATGCTCTTCTTCACCTTGAAGGTAAATCAAGCCTTTGTTTCTGTAGACTCTGAGTCCTTGGTGCTCTTTTTTGGGTGCTACAGTTTTCCATTGTCTGAAACTACCAGGCAGAGGAGTAGTAAGACTTTCTCCAGGGAATCCCTTGGGTTCCAGACACAGTCCTATGTACCTCCATCGAGTAGCAGCAACCTAGTTTTCCCTAAATAATCAGTATTAATCACCCCAACCAGTAAGGTGACTCCTTTCTACCTGTTTATTCAATGACATGAGGGGCCAAATGGCTATTGGGCAATCTCAGCTTCTAATTCCTCAGATCCTTGACTGTATTCCCTAGTGGAAGCATTTCATTCCTGGGCACTAGAACCTCCTTTCCATGGAGCTTACGGTCACATAACAAGAAGAAAAAGTTCCTACAGTATGCCATTTGGTTTAAGAGTAAGAGGGGCTCTTCCCCACTCTACTCTTTGGCTCTTGAACCTCTGCATTCCCGTCATGAGGAAGACAGCAACATTTATCAACCAGTGGTTTAAGGAATACACTACTTTCAGTAAGACAGCACTCTCTCAAAGTGATGTGTTCTACTTGGCACCACATGTGACTCTTCAAAAGACCATTCCACTATTCTATCAAGATAGCCGCACATGGTAAAGCCAATGAATTATTACATGAGTGTGAACTTGTTGCCACAATGCCTTTACTGAAAAACATAACCCTTAGTTAGAAGTGATGCTATGTGGGACATCTTAGATAGAGTCATTCAGTAAATCTGCAAATGGTGTCGTACTATGAGTTGAGAAGATAAATCAATACACAAAATTTATATGTATCTCTACAAGAAAAAAGCACTGACCTCTTTATAACAGAACAGTCCAATACAACCAATCTGCCACCAGGGAGCTGGCTGGTTTCACCAGGAAATGGTGCCATATCAGTGGTTTTCTGTTGATCTCTGTTGATGATGGTTTGGGCACTCTTCAGTGGCAGTAACCAAATCAAACTTGTTGAGCGGAAATCAAGCAGCTGAGTCCATGCATAATCTCCATATCTGCCACCATGGTCACTTTGTACATGGACCCATTGGGTAGGCAAGTGACTGGGGAAGACTGACATCCACAGGTTGGGACACTTTGACCTCCCATTTATGGAGAGCCTCCTCTGCAGTAGATTCCCTTTGGTAGGCACTCATTTGGAAAACAAATATCTTCACATTTCCCATTCTGTGTCCATTCTGTGTGGTTCACCTGCATACCACTTTCTACACTTCCTTGTAGCCAATTTTCTAACCTTTTTCTTTCCAAGTTTCTGCCCAGCTAGCCAACTCATTGGCCCATGGATTAGTGTAGATCTGTATCACAGATCTCCTCCAACATGAAATGAATAACCAAATATGCTACCTCAAGTTCTGACCAATGGAAGGATTTCCCTTCATCATTATTTTTCAAGGCAACCTGAAGGGGCTATAGTGAAATGGCAGTAGCCATCTATTTCCTGCTGGGGCCAGCAGATCCATGCATACATCCAATCAGGTCTACACTTTTTCTCCTCTATTCTAGATCTCCCCATGAGACTCTGGTATGAATTAAGAAATGGGTGGAAAAGCTGTAGGAGCAGATATCATGGGAGTCTGAGCTACCAGCTTATGAAGCTGACTTTTGCCTTTCAGATATGCTCGGGCCTGGTCTCCTACACACCATTGTTTTTAAAATAGAATGTTCCTGTGCCTGTCCAATTTTATGGTTTGGTAGATCAGGTCATTCCAAGCTCATGGTGGGCATTTTAAATAGGATAGTCATTTCATGTCTCATGGTTAGGAACTCAGACCCTGTAATAAACAAATAGCAATTCTGGAGCTGATTTTCAGCAAAGCAGAAGAGGACATGGCCTTATTCCAAAACCCCAGTGATTTTCCCTATCATTTTTCACCTGGGGCTTGTAAGAGCTCCATTACGTACCTCTATCTGCCCCAAACACTTCTAGAACTGGTGGGTCTGTTAATTCTTAAGGCCCATGGGGCAAATAAGCTTACATCCCAACCTGGACATTCAGCATAATCTTTTCTGGCTCTAGGACCCATCAAAACGCAGCTTTATGTATTATTTGGTACATGGACCAAAACAGTATGCCCAGACAAGGAATGCTAACCCTAAAATCCAAAGAAGCCCCTTAAGCACTGTGCCTTTCTTTTTTTTCCATGCTGGGAAATACAAAATCCAACAATTTGTCTATCACTTTTTAGGTGATATTCTGAGATGTCCTAGACTACTGGACTCCTGGAAATTTCACCAATATAGCACACCCGTGAATGCATCTCACTAGCATTTCTCTTTCTAAGGCATCTAGTGTGTTTGTTATTTCTTACTTACCAAATTCAATTAGCATAATGTCATCAATGTAATGGACCAACACCTGGTCCCCAGGACTTATGATGATAAGGAATTGGAGAGTTGATACAGACATGAGGCAACACAGTCTTGCATGTGAAGGCAAATTGTTTCTGGTCATCTTTGCTCATAGATATGGGGTTTAAAAAAAAAAACATTTTCTAGGTGAATAGCTGTATACTAGGTCTTGGGCTGCATTTATTTGCTCCAGTAAGGACAATACATGCAGATCTGCAGCTTCAACTGGCTTTACAAGTTAAAGTTTATGATGATCTCCTGGCATTCTCTGCAACCTATGCAATATTTGTACCTGCCAAAAAGGCAAATTAAACGGGGATGTAAAATTAATAACCTTGCATCTTTCAAATCTTTGATGATGACACTAATTCTAGTCATTCCCCCAGGTGTGTAGTATTGCTTTTTGTTTTGAGTTTATTATCTTGGCAGGGGTGAGGAAGAATTCTAGGGGCTTCCCCTTTGCATTCTCTCCATAGTAACCCTCACTTTATGAGAAGGAACCCAAAATGGGCATGTTGCCAATCACTAAATTTATCAATTTAAATTAGATAGATTCTAAGCCTGAGAAAGTAATATAAGGCTGGGTCTTCAGACAGACTAAACTCCAAAGTCCATCTGTCTCCTGACCTTTATAATCTTCTACCTGGCTTGATGAACCACAGCAGCATTTTGCATCTCTAGGGATCAGCATCAGTATGGAGCCAATATCTGAAACCCCTGGAAAGTCTTTCTCTCTTCCCAGGACACAGTCCTCTGATAAATGGCCACAAGTGTCTCTGGGTAAAGCTTGGGGGAAGAGTCCTACTATTTACCTGTCACCTTGTATTAGTCTGCTTGGGCTGCCATAACAAAATACCACACACACGGTGGCTTAAGGAACAAAAATTTGTTTCCCACAGTTCTGGAGGCTGGCAGTCCAAGATCAAGGTTTTGGCAGCTTTGGTTTCTCCTGAGGCTTCTCTCTTCGCTGTGCCCTCTTGTGGTCTTTCCTCTGTGCACACACATCCCTGGTGTCTCTTCCTCTTCTTATAAGGACAGCAGTTCTATTTAGATTAGGACCCCACTATCATGACCTCATTTAGCCTTAATGGCTCCTTTAAAGGCCCCCGTCTCCAAGCACTGCCACATTGAGAGTTAGAGATTAAACATGTGAAGGGGGGGCAGGGAAGAGACACAATTCAATCTGTAACACACCACTATGCAAAATTCTTCAAAGGGACCTGGCCTTTGCCTCAAAGGGCTTTTCACATCTGTGATCTTCCTTCAGTCTGGAAAGCGGGTAAGAAGCCATGAATCCTCCACTATAGCAATTCAAGTTAGGTTTTCTGCCTACCACACCTAGAACTTTTTTCTCATATATGTTAAGCAGCACCTTAGAAGCATCTCCATCTACTTCCCTTCTAGAAACCCTACGATGAATTAGTCATTGCCACAGAGTGCTGACACTGTAAATACATATGTAGCTCAGGTTGAGCTGTTGCTGTACAGGAGGCTCAGGGAGATGGAGAGAATGTTGGAACACACCTGTTACTCAGCTGCCCATTAATCATCCACCCCAGGATGACCCGAGGGACCAAGAGCAAATGTGTTGGTGAGGGGCACTCCAGTCTCCTGAAGAACTCATTGGTAGCCACCCTCTCTGGGCTGGAGATGGTTATTTAAGTTTCTAACATTAGAGGAAGCTAGGTGAATGATATTTGTAAACTCCTGTACTTTTTTTGAACTTTTTCTGTGTCTATTATTATTTCTAATAAAAAGTTAAAAAGAAAAATGAAATGAATGTATTATGGTAAACTGCTAGAGTAGTTGGTTTGGTACTGCTGATTCTCTGATCATTTTTTCATATGAATGAGGTGTTTAGACTAATGAGAAGGAGAATTATCAGTTGGGCAAATCCAAACTGAGGTGTTCTCTACTATATTGCCTAATTGGTGATTTAAACTTAGTTTCTTAAAAAAAATTAAATAAGATAAGCTTAATTTCTTGTTTGTTTTTCCCCAAACAAAATAAACATTTGTCTCGTCAGTCTGAGACTTCTCAGCTTTAATCAAAATTATCTATTATGCTGGCTAGAAAATAAATCTCCATAAAGCATTAATCTATTTAATATAAATAAAGGCCTTATGGCTCCAGAAAATTAATTCTTAAAATTTTAGGTTATCTTTATGTTTAAGGATATTTCAAAACAAATCACATGAAATACTTAATAAATTAAAATTTTGGTAACAAATTAATTTTATTAAACAACTGAATTTCTAAAATATTCATAAGATATTAATACAACATTTTGGATAATATTTTGGGGGGAAATATGATATTCTGAAGCCCTAAAGGCTACGATAAACATTCATGTGCAAATTTTGTGTGGAATGCAATTGCTGGATCATACAGTAAGACTGTGTTTAGCTCTGTAAAAAGAACAAAACAAAAAAACAAACTGCCAGACTGTCTTCCAAAGAGGCTGAACCACTGTGCACTCCCACCAGCCATGGTTCCTGCTGCTCCACATCCTCACCAGCATTTGGCGTTGTCAGTGTTCTAGAGCTTGGCCATTTCAATAGATGTGTAATGGTGTCTCACTGTTGTTTTAATTTGCAATTCCCTAATGACATATGATGGTGAGCATCTTTTCATATACCTATTTGCCATCTGTATATCTTCTTTGGTGAGGTGTCTATTCAGATTTCTTTGCTCATTTTTAATTGGGTTGTTTGTTCTCACATCATTGAATGTAAAGAGATCTTTGTATATTTTGATTTTCACCTACTTCTGTTTAATTTTGTTAACATGGTGGCTAGAAAACTTAAAATTCATATGTGCTCATATTTGTGGCTCACCATTCATTACATTTTGATTGCACACTAAAGATGCAGCTTTGGTGCCAGAAAGACTGAGGTACCACATCAGTGAAGGTGCGGCCACTTGGTCCAGCCTGTGTGGAAGGGGCAGGGGCTGAGAGCCGAGGCAAAGCACAACATTTTGGTTTGACACTTTTGATACACTCATTTTTTTCAACACTAAAAACATTAAATGTAGAGGTTTTTAAAGTTAAATTACCAAATAATATGTGCAACTGGGATGCTCATCTAATGGTTGGCTTCCCTCTCCCATTCCCTGACCCAACGATGTGGGGCTCAGCGTCTCGGTTTATCACTTGGATTCATGCTGCTGCCTGTTAATGGTTTACTTGCCTCAAATCCTCGCTGATTGGCCTGTCCTGCTCATTTCAGTTCGACAGATTTTTCCTGAATATACATCTGCTCTTGCTACTGTCCTCTAAAACCTTCAATGATTCCTCATTGCCTGAACAATAAAGCTCAAACTCTTTGGCATGGCTCAGGACCTGGCAAGGGAAAGAAGTATACTCAGAAGGTGCACATTGGGAAGAATGTAAGCAAGGGAATATTTACAAAATTGCAGGCAGGTTTAGAGGAAGCAACAGGAGAGAGTGAAGCACGGGAGCTGCCAACAGCTGGAATCCCCTATCCCCACACCCCCAAGAGGAGAAGGGGCAAGGCGCTTGGCCAGTGACTGGTATACCTAAAACTGAAGTATGGCTTCTATATCAGAAAGGAACGCTACTGACAACTGGGGGGGGGGGGGGGCCACACTAACCAAACTCTCCTCCTTCCCTCTGATCTCCCATTGCCTCAGCCCCACCAGAAGTCAGAGGACAAGAGACCCCTGAAGCAACTCACAAGGTCAGTCTCAGACACAGAGCAGGTAGAGACACGAGGCACATCCTCCTGAGGCTCAGGGGCACCACTTTTCACCTGGATTCCTGGCCCAGCCCATAATTGCCTACCCGCCTCCAGGCGCTCCGTGCTCCAGGCTGTCTGCCTGAGTTTGCCCAAGAAATCTCTCTAGGGGCATCTGGGTGGCTCAGTTGGTTAAGTGCCTGCCTTCGGCTCAGGTCATAATCCTGGAGTCCCCGGATGAGTCCTGCATCAGGCTCCCTGCTCAGCAGGGAGTCTGCTTCTCCCTCTGACCCTCCCTCCTCTCATGGGCGCACTCTCTCTCACTCTCATTCTCTCTCAAATAAATAAAATCTTTTAAAAACAGACAAACAAAAGAAATCTCTCTAAAATTCAGACCCGATCGCACCACTCCCCCCAGCAAGTCCAAGCTCCACAGTGAGTCCACCAGACCTGTTATGAGCTGATTCAGCTCACCAGCTTGCTCATCGTGGCTTCATGAATGCAAGTGTTTGGTTCATCACAAACCCCTTCAAGAGCCATCCTCAGCCCCTGCCCACTCCTAGATGCTGCTACAGAGAGGGCCTGGCTGTCACAGAATCCAAAGACCGCCCTTTGGTCACCCTAGAACACCTTAAGGACTTGGAGCTAAGGCCCTGGCTGAGCGGTCAGCTGTGCCTCCTGGGACCAGCAGAGGGAGCCAAGGCACCGAATGACATCAAAAGGCCGAGCCTCCGCAGGCCACATCCCGCGCCGGTTTGGAGGTTGGGGGCAGGGGGAGGGGGAGGGGGAGGGGGGGGCGGGCCTGGAGCTCAACTCAGCGAGGCGTCTGAACGCAGGACCTTTGTCAAAAGCTTAGAATCATGCTTGCAAACTTCTTTTTTACTGCATCCCAGTTTGAAATACATTTTACCTTGCAACCGAGTTCACACATACATGTAAATTTATTATCGGCTTGTAATGTTAACCTACCAAAATCTGACTGATGGAATTTCATAATGAAATACATTTTCAAAAAATACAAAACAGTTTAACAAAATTCAATTGAGCTAGTTAAAGTGGACTTTTGGTCTTTGTACCTTCAGCAAATTATTGTTTTAAATAATTTGTATTTATATGACTGAAGCCTTTTTTTGGTGAAATATTCAGATTTTTAGTTACTGAATACATGAAATTTACTATATCAGTATATTTTACTTTTCTTGTTGCATGATTAATTTTTTGGAATTTTGAAACATTCTTTAAAATGTAGGTAACATAAAAAATTATGAAAATTTGTGTAAAGTCATAAAGGCCTACAGCCTCCTTAAGATGAAACATTCAATTTTCATAAATTGCTTACTTTCTGGGGAACAGGGTGTATAAAATTTAAATAAAACTAGAAAGGTATCTAATTCACAAGTCATTGACAGCTGTGGGGACAAAACTCTGTCATCCACATGTTAAAAGATAAAACTGAGGCATATTAAAAATTTTAAGAATTTATTTGAGCAGAAATCAATTCCAATCCAGCAGCATCCAATCTAGCAGATAGAAAGGAGCTCTGAGGAGCTGTGAAGAATGAAAGACTTTAATAGGCAGAAGGGAACGGAAACAAGGAAGTACTCTTGGCAATAAATCAGGTTGATTATTGCTTACTGCAAGGTTACTTTCCCTTAGGTGGTGGCAGAGGTGTCTCAGGCAGATTACCTAGCTAATGCTGATCAGGTGACTCCTGAATGACCTGCCTTGTTTTGTTTTTTGTTGTTTTGTTTTTGTTTTTATTGCTGGTTTCAGATTCCATTTCAGGGAGAGCTAAAACTGTAATTGAGCTTAGTTTGGTGACATGGGGCTTAGCATGAATGACTCCATTTTGGTATTGGTGTCTTGTTTTGTAGCAGACATAATAACAATTATATTTGGATTCGTGCTCCAAATAATTCTCTTCCTTAGTTTAAAAGTCTTGTTTGCATGGAAGAGTTACCACCAGGAGCAGGAAACAAACTGTGAGGACACCTTGCAAGGTGAATGGAGATTCCCAAAGTGTCTACAAATGCAAAATAAGAAACAATGATTTTGTGAGCTTGGTTACAACAGGAGCTGGTCACAGAATGATGCAGTTAACTGTTAAAGGCAAATGCCTCACACAGTGGCAGAATCAGTCCCTTACCTAGCCTGTGAAAGCTGTTACATTGCTTGAGACCAATGGAGGAAAAGGAAAAGGTTCCACTCTCAAATAACAACTACTAATAGAATATTAAGTTAAAATTTTCATTTCAGATTGATAAAAATGCATAAGTAACTGTGCCCAATTACTACAGCCGTTGAGATCCCTAAAGAGAAATTCTACAAGACAAGCTACTGGGGATGAATATTCATGAGCCAATAAATGCTTTAAAAAAAATAAGATATTCTAGAAGCATTACAGGAGTTTGTGTCCTGGTAATGGGGCTGCAGAAATAGAAAGGTGTCATGGCTTTATGTCAAGTTCTTTCTGAAAGCACTGAGATTAAGTTACTTTGGGTGATTATTGAATTCACAGGGAAGATCTAGGGTGTAAAATCTTGCTGGGACATCTGAATTCCACACCACATGATGCTAAAACATCGGTGTGTCTTAAAAAACCCAACTGCTCCCACCCAATCCATTTTCAGCTCCTTAAGACATGGGAGCAGAATATTCCTGCCGAATGGTTAAAAAAAAAAAAAAAAAAAGAGTTTTACCAAGAATTTGTGAGCTAAATGTAGAATAGACATTTCATAATATATTATTCACCCTCACTATGTTTAATGGATTCTGATGTATGTTCTATTCCTCTTTTTTTTCTATTGATTTTTATGACTTACTATGTTCTCAATCCACAATTGATAAGGCATTGTCCTAGAATCAGAGCTGGGAGAAAACAGATCATTGGCAGTTGACTCTGGAGGGCACAAGGCCCTTCTGGTCTCCTCCACGGCCTAGCCCCACAGAAAGAGCCGAGCTTGGGACTAGCAGAAAAGAGCCCTTTTGGCCCATCCTGCCCCTAACCATCCTTGGACCCCACAAGTGCTTCCTATGTTAAATGGAGGAGTAACTCCTGCTCTTCTATTTCTGTTGTTGCTAAAAGAATTAACTTACGGGGCACCTGGGTGGCTCAATTGGTTAAGCAACTGCCTTCAGCTCAGGTCATGATCCTGGAGTCCCGGGATCGAGTCCCGCGTCGGACTCCCTGCTCAGCGGGGAGTCTGCTTCTCCCTCTGATCCTCCCCCTCTCATGCTGTCTGTCTCCCATTCTCTCTCTCAGATAAATAAATTAAAAAAAAAAAAGAATTAACTTATAAATTAAAGAAAGACTTGGGGGGGTGGGAGGAACACACAGCTCTATGTAAGTATATCATGAGAATCACTCAGCAAGGACCACCTGTGTCCCCAGTCCTGTTCCTGGCACCACCTCTGTGCCCCATGGCCCTATGGGTCCAGGCCCAGAGCTGCAACCACTCACTGGGCCCAGTTAAAAGGCATAAGTAGAGCCAGAGTTAGGAACAGACTGTGTCTCACAGGTCTGTTTCTAAGTCAATTGTTCAGAGCCACAAATGCTCACATAACCCATACTGTGGCTGCTCAGGCTTCTTTACATAATGGCAGCTGCATTCCAAGAACAAGTATCCCAACCTCCAAAAAAGTGGAGGAACAGTCGAAGTTGCTAATCTTTTAAGGCCTGGACCCAGAAACTGGCAATACTTCATTTCTGTCATAATTCTATTGATCTATCACAGAACCTGCACTGATTCAAGAGGAGTACACATAAATGCCATCTCTCAATGAGAAAAATGTCAAAGAATTTGCCTTTATTTTCAATCTATCTTAGTCTGCCTTATTTCTAGTCCTCACTTACGCAAAATACACATATGCTCACCCAAGGGCTCCCAAGGTCTCCTCCAGTTAAGGCATCAGCTTGATGTCCAGGACCTCATCATCTCAGTCAGGCAAACTCTGGCCTACAGACCAGATCTGGCCTGCCCACACATTTCCACATTGTGTATGACTGCCTTTGTGCTCCAAATGCCACAGCTGGGTAGTCATGACAGAGACTAGATGGCCTGTTAAACAGAAAAGATTTACTATCTGGTCCTTTACAGAAAAAGTTGCCCATCCCTGGTCTAAATCAGGTCCAGGTAAAGATATGGCTTATTGGATGAAGTTTCTCCCAATCTGAAGACCTGTGAACCAAAGAGATAAGTTATCTATCCACACATACCCAACACGCAGTGGTAAACAGGCAGAGAGCGACCACAGAGATCTTCCTGTTCAGAAGGGGAGGTTCCAGACATACACAGCAGTCTCTGGTTCATAGAAGTTCACAAGTCCAGCTGGGACCACATCACCAATTCCTTGATTAGGAACCTGCCTTGCTCCCCGGGAGCAGGCTACCGGGGAGCCATCAGCCCCACCCTCTGAGCCACCCTTCCTTTTCTGTATGGAGTAGTCCATGTCTGCAGTGGAGGATTTCTCTCCACCTGCTTCTGGCCCATGGAAAGCTGGAGGTCTGTATTCGTTTCCTATGGCTGCTATAAAAAAAAATTACCACAAACTTCATAATGCAAACATCTCAAACATGGTCCTCCAGTTCTGGAAGTCAGAGGTTGGAAATGGGTCTCATGGGTCAAAATCAAGACGTTGGCAGGCTCTTTCTGGAGGCTCTAGGGGAGAATTGTTTCCTTGCCTTTTCCAGCTTCTAGGGGGCACCTATATTCCACATCTCCCCTCCATCTTCAAAGACAGCAATGGCTAGTTGAATCTTTTTAAACACTGCATTGCTCTGACTCTGACCCTCCTAACGTCCTCTTTCATTTATAAGAACACTTGTAATTACCTTGGCCCACCTGGATAATCCAGAATCATCACCCTACCTCAAGATCCTTAACCAAATCACATCTGCAAGGCCCTTTTGCCATGTAAGGTAACATATGCACAAGTTCTGGGATTAGGATGTACATATCTTTGGGGCCATTATTTTTTATATATAATATGTAATATATATTTTTACATATAGTAATATTATAATATATATTTATATATTAAAGTATTATATATTATATTATGTATTAAAATATATTTTATATATAATATATTTTATATTTATATATTTTATATAGATGTATAAATATATTTATATAATATATTATAATATATATTTATATAATATTTTATATGTTAAGGCCTCTCTTTATTTTTTACTTCTCTATCCCTTTCAGTCCAAGCTACCATAATTCTTTTAAAAATGTTTTGCATTTTCAATGTATAATCAATTCCATTAGGGGAAAAACACATCTACATTTCTTTTCAAGACAGCCCGCTCTACCTTCTGTCACCTGTGAGTCTTCTGTTTTTTTCAAGGACCTACTAGGCATGTCCTAAATCCCTCTGAGGTCTTCCAGTTTCCCACATTACTTCAGGCAACACTTGTTCTAAACTTCTCACCCCTACATAACACATATCATTTTTGTCAGTAGCACTTTCCTCACTGTCTTAGCCCTCACTAAAAGTCTCCCCAAAGTCTTCCAACTTCCATCTGTCACCCAAACCCAAGACAATGGCAAATGTTGTAAGCTTTAGTCACTGGAGCACCTCACTGCTGGTACCAAATTCAGTTCCAGTGATCTATTACTGCATCACAAACCACCCCAAAACTTAGTGGCTTATTTTACTCATAATTCTGCAATATGGGCAGGGCTCAGCTGAAATGGTTGACTCTGTTTCATATTGCTGAAGGATGCATTTCCAGGAGGCCATTCACTTGGCTGGCATGTTGGTGCTGGTTGTCAGCTAGGAGCTCAGCTGGGCTGCCAGTGGGTCCCCAATTCCTTTCCACGTGGACCTCTTCCCAAGGCTGCCTGGAATTTCTCACAATGTGATGACTGGTGTACAAGAATACATATTTCAGGAGACATTACATAAAAGCTACCTTTTATCAAAAGACAAGAGATAACAAATGTTGGTGTGAATGTGGAGAAAAGGGAACCCTTTTACACTGCTGCTGGGGATGTAAAATGGCATAGCCATCATGGAAAACAGTATGGAGGTTCCTCAAAAAACTAAAAACGGAACTACCATATGATCCAGCAATCCCACTCTGGGTATATACCTGAAGGAACTGAAATCAGTATCTTGAAGAGATATCTGCACACCCATGTTCACTGCAGCATTATTCACAATAGCCAACATACAGAAACAACTTTGTGCCTGTCAATGGATGAATGAATTAAGAAGAGGTGGTATACTTATACAATTGAATATCACTCAGCCATGGGAAAGAAGGAAAACTTGTCATTTGCAACAACATGGATGGACATTGAGGGCATTATGCTAATTGAGATAAGTCAGAGAGAAAGACAAATACTGTATGATATCTCTTATATGTAGAATCTAAAAAAAAAAACAAAAAAAAAAACATTGAACTTGCAGAAACAGAGAGTAAAATGCTTACCAGGGGCTGGGGGATGGGGGAACTGGGGAGATGTTATTTAAGGGTACAAATTTGCAAATAGTAGATAAACAAGTTCTAGAGATCTGATGCACAACATAGCGATTATAATCAATAATATTGTATTATAAATTTTAAAGTTGCTAACAGACCAGATCCTTAGTGTTCCCAACATAAAAAAAAAAAAGAAATTGTAACTGTGTGATGTGATAAATGTATGTTAGCTAAATACTGTAGTAGTCATATTGCAATATATAAATGTATCAAACCAATACATTATACATTTATGCAATGTTATGTGTTAATTATATCTCAATTTTTTTTTTAATTGCCAGTCCTTAAGACCTGGATGTGGCTGGGAATGGCACAATTCTACTGCATTCTGTTAAATACTGGTTAAGCAATCACAGAGCCCACCCAGAGTCAAGAGGAGGGAACCCTGACCACCCTTGTCAAGGAGAAGAATGTCGAAGAATTTGTACTGTATTTATTCTGCCCTACAAATGGGCTATTGACTAATTGTTGCTTTCATTATTTCACATCAATCCACTCCCATTTTATTTTTTTCAATGAGGCAATAGTCTCAGTGTTATATAAGACAAAACATATGGGGCACCTGAGTGGCTCAGTGGGTTAAGCGCAGGCCTTCAGCTCAGGTCATCACGCTGGGATCAAGCACTCATCAGGCACCCTGCTCAGCAGGGAACCTGCTTCTCCCTCTCCCTCTGCCTCTCCCCACTGCTTGTGCTCTCTCTCTCAAATAAATAAATAAAATCTTAAAAAAAAAAAAAAAGACATAGCTCCAGACATCCATTTAGAGCTGAAGGCATGGTACATCCCTAGCCCAGGTATGTGGTTCTCACCCCCAGTTTCCGGAACACTCTCCTGGGCTGTAGACACCATAGACTTTGGCCCTTCTCAACCCTCTGGCCCAACCCAAAATTGACTTCCTTAGCAGCAGACCTCCATGGATGGGGAGATGGAATAGCACCCACAGGCTTGGCCTGGCTGTCTTCTCACTAGGAGGACCTCCTCCCTAAGGCTTTTCTAACTTTTCCAAATTTTATCCTAAGACCTACTCTGAGCAACCTTCTCCAAGGTACAAGAAGAGCCATTTTCTCCCAGGAGGGATTTCCCTAGAAATCAATGGGTTGTCAGTGATCTAGGGCGAAAGAGAGAATGGTGCTTGAGAAAATACATACCTTTATGCATTGTGGTAGGGTACCACTGATATGTCACTTATTCCCTCTAGTCCAGGGGCTGGACCAACTAATTTTGCAGGCAAATAGAGAAGCTTTAGGAAAGTACTTTTGGAAGACACTGCTTTGAGCCTTCTTTGCTTGTTGGATACAGATCCCAGAAGACTGAATATAGCACTTTTTTTAGGTGGCTCTGTGGATATACCTGAGTGGATACTCTTTGAAGATTTATTGTGAATTTTATTAGCCTTGTGAGCCAATTCCTTTTTTTTTAAATTTTTTTAAGATTTTATTTATTTATTTGAGAGAGAGAGAAAGAGAGAGCACGCATGAGTGGAGAGAGGGGCAGAGGGAGAGGCAGAAGCAAACTCCCCACTGAGAATGAAGCCCGACTCGGGGCTCTATCCCAGGACCCTGAGATCATGACCTGAGCCAAAGGCAGACACTTAACTGACCGAGCCATCCAGGCGCCCCCTTGTGAGCCAATTCTGTCTGTAACTGGTATCAGTCACCTACATGTCTCCAACTGCTCCAGGCTATTAGTCATCCTTTTTGCAATGTTTAAGTAGGAATTCACTTAATCCCCTATGCAACATATGGTGGAAACTCAATTTCCCTTATACCTATCCCCTAACACTTCAGGGACACCTCTTACAGTCCCTGATTTCTTATATCTGTTGATCTCTCTCATGGTTCACGTATTTCATTTTTTTCCTGTTTGTCCCAAACTGACACAGAACTTTGGTTTCCCCCCAACACACACCCCACCAAAACCAAACTAAAACAAAACAAAAAAGCCCCACTCTCACAAAGCAGTTGTTACCAGACCGATAGTTCTCCAACTTGGCTTTAGAAACACCTGAAAGACTTTAAAAGTATCCTGATCCCAAGTCTACTCCCTAGATCAGTTAAGTAAGAGTTCCAGTATTTTTTTTTTTTTAACTCTTTTGGATGTTTCAACGTCAGCAGTGCTTGAGAGTCTCTCAGCTAGCCCGCACTCCTCAAATACCTGTGCATAAGGATCATCTGGGGATTTTGTTAAAAATGCAGAGTCTGATTCTGGGTCTGGCGTGGGGTTCCAGATTCATTTCTAACAAGCTCTCCAATGATGCTGCTGATCCCCAGATTGCTTCTTGACTACCAAGGAGACAGCAAACATGGGGGATGACAATGGCCTAGCAAACAATTTATGCCCTTCTTGGTTGACACCTATCAGTGATACTGCTCTCAGGAACTTCTCAGAGACCACCTTACTCCTCTAGTCCCACCTCCCAGGCCTTCCTGTCTTCTCATTTCCCTCAGCTTCTCTCTATTCTCAGACCCCATGCCTTATCTTCCCTGGCTGCTTGTAGAAGCATCAGAGTGTTCTTTTTTTTTTATGATTTATTTATTTATTTGGGAGTAGGAGGGAAGTGCACGGTGGGGAGGGGCAGAGGGAGAGGGAATCTTCACAAGAAGACTCACTCGGAGCCCAAGGTGGGGCTTGACCTAAGGATCCTGAGATCATGACCTGAGCTGAAACCAAGAGTGGGACACTTAACCAACTGAGCCACCCAAGTGCCCCCAGAGTGTTCCTTCTTTATCAGGCAGATAGATCTAGTACAATCTTCTAGCACATCTCAGTCCCACTTGAGATTTCATCCCACACCTAAATGCACTGTCAAAAGTATATATTAATCCCAAGGCAGTACTCTGCCCAAGAAATGTCACCTCCAACTTCTAAGTCACAGGTTCCCAAACTTTCTCAACTCACTGTGACCTTAGTGTCTCAGGAATTTCTTCCCAGAGCCTCTAAGATAGCAGTGCCTTAACAGTCAGTTCTGTTTATTAAGTAGTCAGGTTGAAACAACTTAATGATAGTGGTTTTTATGGGTCTGACAGATGTCTGTGTTTCCCTTGAAAATTTAAAACATCCCATGGCATCTTTGTGAGTGTGGTGAGGCACCCAAGGGCCCCTTAGTTCACACTTTGGGAACCGTGGTTCTAAACTAATAATTCGGATAAATGTGACCTCCAAATGTCTTAGTAAAGTAAGAAAACCTTGTAGCAAGGACTCTATCTGATCCAAATGGGGCCTGAAGTTGATGGGAGAGAAAAGGATTTCTGGGTGCTGCTTTCCTACCAGTCCCAACTAGATCTGGCACAAATGCCAACACTTAACTCTCTGCAGTAGCTAAGAGATTAAATTCTAGATTCATCTCCCAGTGGGATTTCCAAAGGACTCTGGAGTTAGAATAGTAGAATAAAAAAACAAGGACAAAAGTAGTTTTCCTGATACAAACTCGTAAACATGACTCATCTTGTATCAGAATATCTAGGAGGGGAGCTTAACTATTATCAGAAACTGTATTGCCTGATGGAGCAAACGGTTTCCAATTAGGAGCCCAACCCTATAGCACAATGACTCTTCACCCTGGCCACACATTAAAATCACTTGGGAGCTTTCAAAAAATACCAATGTCTGAGCACCACCCCACATCATTTAGATCCGTCACTGGGGATGGGACCCAGATCTATAATTTTAAAGCTCCTCGGGTGATCCTAAGATCAGTGGGTAACATGGAAGACAGTACAAACCATAGATCCCTGCTAAAGGTATCATATTTATGGAGCCAGAAACAAGACTGTTGTGTTTGTTTATGTTTGTATATCATTATACAGTATAAATGCTAATCTATCACATCAATCATATTTTATATCTTTTGTTCTACGTAGACCCAATCATCAGTCCTGTATGTGGACTCATACCCTCCCTCATGCAAAGCCTGAATTCAGCCACTGATGTTTGGTCATTTTCCCTATCAGAGATGGCATAGGGACAAGTTCCCTGTCTAGAATTGCCCAGCACCCCTATCCCCCATAAGCAGAGTTGATCAACTGAATCCCTAAAACCCCCATAGTCAGGCAGATCCCAGGCCACTGCTGTAGCTGGTCCTGCCCACTCAGACAAGCTCCACAAGGGCAAGTACAACCCCTCTGCATTTTCCTCAAGACTCCTGCCATCTCCATCCCCTTTCTGACACAAAACTGCTGCTCCTGGGTGCTTCCTGCCTCACCCTGTCATCCTCACCCTTTCACTGTCCTCACCACTGGCCCAGCTGGTGCCCAACACAGCAGAGATCCATGTCACCCGGGCATTGCTGATGTCATGGGCCCACCAGTGAGAGGGTGCAGAAGAGAGGGTTATCAATACTACCACTACTACTACTACTACTACTACTACTAATAATAATAACCAACTTTTATTGGATGTTATCAACACAACTACTACTAATAATAATGATGAACTTCCATTGGATGTTATCAATACTACTACAAATAATAATAATTAACTTTCATTGAATCCCCTTATACCTCACATCAATCCTATGTAAGATAGCTTTTATTATCCCCATTTTACTGGTGGGCAAAATGAAATTTGGAGCTTAGTAACTTGTTCAGATTGTAAATGACTGACAGGGATTTGGCCCCAACTCAGTCTGATTCCAGAGTGGTGTGGTTAATTACCAAAGTTGTTCTATGAATGGATTAATGGGTTGGGGTGAAAAACTGAGAGGAACACATATTGCAAAGTAGGGATCCGAGGCTAGTGAACTGAGGCATGTTCATTGTTCATAATCTCTGGTACTGTTTTTCAGGCGTAAAAATCAATCCATAACCTTAAATACACATATTATTCGAGACCCAAACCAGCAAGTTCTGGTTCTAGAAGGCAGGATCCTCAAAGCAGTTCCAGACAAAAGCACCACAACCCCAGGCGACTCTCCATCTTGCTTTATTTAGCAGAAATGATTCGCATTCTCTCACTTCCCACCTGGCCTGTATAAAGCCCCTCTCCCAATGGGGCCTTCGACCACTCTCTTCTCCAGGATGGGCAAAGGGCTGCCTCCTGGGGAGCAGCCTCAAAGACCAGCTGGTGGTGGGCAACAGTGACAGGAATTGGGCCCAAGGGGGTCCTGGATCTAAAAGAAGTTTATCTGGAAGGGTTGGAAGGAAGAAGGAACCAGAGGCATAGGGAAAGGGAAATTCCAAGTATCGAGATGTTCTTGGCTCCTGGGCCAACTCACCTATGAGAATTTGATGACTATGCTAAAGGAAAGAGGGTGTTGTACCAGAAATGTCAAAAGAAAAAAAGATCATTTTTCTACTCCTAGAGCTGACCCGGTTTTCTGACTTTTCCCAGAGACCTTTTATATATCAACTTCACACTAAAGAAAAGCTAATAACATCAAGAAAAATCATTTTTTTTTTTTGGCTGTCTCTAAAGGAGAACTCTGTCCCTCCTGTGATAGAGTCAAAGAGTCAAAACATCTCTCATTGCAACTGAAAGTAAGAGACTGGGAAAGAAATGCCCCCTGCCCTCCCAGTTCAGGGAAATGGGAAGCCTGAATGCTAAGGCTGAAAACCCAAACTTTGGCAAAGACTGCCTGATCTTTCCTTCTTTCCTTCACAAAGTAGCCTGGCTACCTAATAAATTCTCCTTTGTATTTCAGAAAAAGAACATCAAAGAACCGAACTCGCTGAACAACGAGGATCCCTTCACCTCCCTCAGGGAATATGTTGGCTCTTATTTCACTTTGGAGTCAGCTGCAAATTCCAGATACTTCATCTGTATCTCTAATTACACAGACAAACTGTGGGAGTAAGGGAAGATCTAGGAAAAGAAAAAAAAAAACAACACTCAATTCAAATTTCAAAATACCAGTGTGAATCTCTATACAGTAGGGGACTGAATCTGCAAATGGGAATGGCCAGACCAACAGAATTCTAACCCTCAGCTTCTCTAGCGATTGGCCCAGAGTTAGGACGTGTTCAGTGACTGCCAGCTTTTCTATTTTGGTCTCCACTTCCAACTCAGGACCAACCAGAGAAAGCCAACTATGCTCTTCGAGTCAAGCACACAGGATGGCCCACCTCCGGCTTCCCATACCAACAACTCCAGTCAATACACACCTGGAGCCCTCCCTCTTTGTCACCGTACAGCTTACCCACTCCTCTGCCTGCCTTTGAATCACTGCCAAATGCAAGTGATGGTCGCTGACTCCTTTGCTAGAGCAAACTCTGAATAAATAGCTCCTGTTTGTCTTATTTGAGTGGTCTTCACGATGAAGCCTTCTCTAAAGCCTGATATGTAAGGAAAGCCATTTTAGATTTCTTTCTAAGTCAGCATGACTGTACATAAACTTTGTTTAAACCAAAAGCCTGATTTATGGCCCACCAAGCACACACTGTACACCTGCGTTGTAAATGAGTAGCCTGAAGGAAACCATCTTGTCCTTAAGATCTTAATCGATGCTCCTACTCCCTGCATTCCTTGACATTAAAATTTGTGATTCCTGCTTACATCTTAATCTATTGTCTTTTGAGGTTTTACAAGTTGTAAAAAGGTATATAACCATAAAAACTGTTCATTCCCTGGAGCACTTTCTTCCCTGTGAAGAGCATGTTTCCCAGGCATCTATCTTGGGCTCAAATAAAATTCTCTTTCTTTCTTTTAGAGATTCTAAAAGGTTTATTCATTTTGTGTCAACATTTGTATGTTTCTTTTTTCTTTTTTTTTAATATTTTATTTATTTATTTGAGAGAGAGAGAGTGAGAGAACACAAGCAGGGGGAGCAGCAGAGGGAGAGGCAGAAACAGGCTCCCCACTGAGTAGGGAGGCCTGATGCGATGCGGGGCTCTATCCCAGGACCCTGGGATCATGACCTGAGCTGAAGGCAGACACTTAACCAATTGAGCCACCCAGGCACCCAACATTTGTGTATTTCTATAGAGAATAGCAAATAAGGACATATCTTCTCCCTATACCATGTTGTCTTCACCCTGCAAGCATATGGACTTTGCCTTCAGTGTCATTTGTCCCTTTAAAGTGTATGTTGTTTGGGCTATAAAAAGTAGAGCGTGGGGGAGCCTAGGTGGCTCAGTCAGTTAAGCATCTGCCTTGAGCTCAGGTCATGATCCCAGGGTCCTGGGATCGAGCCCCACATCAGGATCCCTGCTCAGTGGGGAGCCTGCTTCTCCCTCTCCCTCTCCCTCTGCTGCTCCCCCGGCTTGTGCACACACACACTCTCTCTCAAATAAATAAAATCTTTTTTTTAAAAAAAAAGTAGATTGTGGTTACTTACAAAGTTCTGGGTGAAATAAATTTCTGGGAAGTGATGATCTCAGTACCTGTGGGTTTGTTGCTTTCCTAAACATGCCCAACCTCACCCGGATGCTTCTGTTTCTCAAGATATAGCCAGGCTCTACTGGTTATCTCCTCCAGGAGGATAGCCTGGACAATGCAAACTCTATAATAAATGATGCATATGGATGATGAATTCTAGGGAAGCTAATCCAGCTGCAGGTACATTGAGAGAGGTTCAGTGGGGTCCGGGGTCCAAGGGGTATGGCAAGGCACTGTCCATGAGTCCCCAGTGGAGAAGGATGGGGCAGCGGCTGTGAACAGGTGAGAGGAACCAGTAACAAAGAATTGGGAGAAGCTACTTCTGGGAAGCCTGAAGGCAGGCAGCAGGGCCCTCATGACTTATCTGGGTTTAGGTCCAAAGCAAAGCAAGGTCCAGATACTAAAACGCTGTGGGGGTGGTGGCCAGGCAGGCAATCAGAATAGGAACCAGGAGTCAGGTACAGATTTGGGGGCAAGGGATGTTGGAGGCTAGTATCGGTTTGATTTCTCGGTTGCATATAACAGATCCAATGCTTAAAGTCTAGATGATCCTTACCCACTCAGAAATTGTCATCTGCACTGGGAAAGCCTAGTAAAAATTTGGGGTCTGGAAGTTGGTGCCTCCTTTCGTTCTGTTGCTGGTCTTTCCCCATGTATCCTTTAGAAAGGCAAATCCTGTTTGTGTCATCTTAAGACTAAAGCCAACAGTTTACCAAAACACTATGCCTTTCTTTTATAATTCAGTGAGCTCTACAATTACTTTCTAATTGAAAATCGTGATACTTACAAAATTAGCTTACTCACTTGATTTATCTGATCTAGAGTCCAAAACAACATGACTAATACCTAAAATTAAAGTGATCTGAGGAATAGCAAGATTTAACAATTCAGTTGCTTTTTTCTTTCTCTGCAACCCAAAAAGAATATATAATCAAAATTACTTTGTGGTTACAATGTTTTCAAGAATTCTCCATTTTATATGATTATGCAAGTACTTAACTAATACTTAATGTGCTTTGTTTGCATTTATTTTCATTTTGGGAGCTCTAGCAACTGACAGTTCTTGTTTGGCAGCAGCATTTAGCCACTGATATGTGTTGTAAGAGGTCCCTCAACTTCATTATGCTGCCTTGAGACCATTCATAATGGGCTCAGATGAGATCATAAATATCCTTAGTCTGACACTGGCCAGCAGATTGACTGGACCTAACTCTGAAGGGATCATGCCTGATACATTGGAATAAATATACTTGTATGTTTATTCTTGAAGGACCAAGCTTGATAAAGATATGGGGCCCCAATCTTATCTACTATGAAAGCTGCCACTTTGCAGCTTTCAAGGCCCATGCATAAGCAGTTGGCTTTCCCAGTCCTGCAGAGGTTCCAAAAAAAAAAAAAAAAAAAGGTGGGGGGGCAGGATTTGCAGTGAACTTAGATTGCAGGCTGTAGACCAGCCCCCTGCCTTAGCAAAGCAATGTTTCCCTCCATCTTTGTTTGCCATCTGGCGAGAGCTGGTCTGAGTCCATCTTTCTCTTGAAGATTTTGCTGACTGAGCCAGGAAGTAATTAGCACACACCAACATTAGGAAATTTGCCTTTCCTTTCCTCTCCTCTCCTCTGCAGTCTTTGGTAATATGTGGTCTATGGCCACAGTTTCAGAAAGTGGATCAGGGGCCAGGATCTGCTTTGGGGTTGTGTAAAAAATAAAGCAGTTTCTCTTCCCAAATTTCCAAGGAAAAGGTAAAGGCTGTCTCATACTGTAGATGTGCCCAAGGCCCATTTTTATTCATTGCCCTTCCAGCACACTTGTTTCACTTGTCAGGTCAGGAAATGGGTTTTGTGCATGTCAGGAGACAGAGTGGAAGAGGATGGGTGGCAGGAGCTCCCTGGGCCTTTAAAGCACTGCCCGTTCCCTTTGTGCCCCCATAAGAACGGAAGTGCCCAAAGGTATCTCAATGGAGTGTCAGGGTACCACAGCTTGGGGCGTGGTGAACCATCCCTGCCAGATAAGGAGATGCAGATGGCTCCATGCTGTTCACATCTCTCCCTTTTTTTTCACCTTTGCTTTTTTCTATATCAATAAAGGAACTCATCGGGACCACTCAAAGACAGACAGCAGAGCCTAGACTGACCTTGTCTAGAACCTAAACAGACCTTGAGCCAACTAATACCCACTCTTTCTTGTGATCTTGCTCAAGTGTCTCTTCCCCAAAGAAGCCCTTCTGATTTCCTGTTGGGTTACAACCCACCCCCATCATGCACTGGGCACTGCTTCTCCATTTACACTTGTTGTTGGCCTGATTAATGTCTGCCTCCCCACCAGACCATGAGCTCCGTGAGGACAGAGTCTGCATCTGAGTCCGCTCAGCCTTTCATCCTTTTCACCTAACACAGAGCCTGGCACAAGCACTTCTGTAATGAATGAGTCAACTAGCAGTGGGTTCACCAGGCCAAGCTACACTGTGCGAGCTCTATGTGAGTAAGCCTCTCTCAGCCACTGTCTTCTGCTGGGCACCTTGCTGCTGGGAACAGTACACAGTCACCAGATGCACCATGCAATGGAATTTCTCCATGGTTCAGGCTCATGTCACCTGGAGCAGGACATCCCTAGTGGCGCATGTTTTAGCCCAGATTAAATGCTAATACAGTTGGGTGCTGATACCCAGTCACTCAGAAATGGCTCTCAATCACAAATGAGATATATGGGGAGGAAGCAGTGTTTCTCAAAGTGTGGACTAGAAAGAAATACTTGAACCAGAATTACTTAGGGCTTTTTAACAAGGCAGCTCGATCCCTGAGTTGTATCTCAGAATGCCTAAATCAGAATCTCAGAGTGTATAACCCTGAGAATCTGTATTTTTTCCAGCTTTACTGAGATATGATTAACATATAAATAAGTTTCAGGCGTACAACCTGTTGGTTTGATGCATTTATATATTGCAATATGATTATCACCATAGCATTAGTTAATGCCTCCATACCATCACATAATTATTTTGTGTGGTGAGGACATTTAAGATCTACTCTTTTAGCAACTTCCAAGTATACAATACAGTATTATTAGCTATAATCACCATGCTGTACATCAGATCCCCAGCATTTGTTAATCTTATAACTGGAAGTTTGTATCCTTTGACAAGTATCTCCCCATTTCCCCTACCCCAGCCCCTGGTAACCACCACTATACATTGTTTCTCTGAGTTTAGCTTTTTTAGATTAAACATAAAAAATGATAACATACAGTATTTCTCTTTCTCTGTCTGACTTTTTTCACATAGCACAATACCCTTAAGATTTATCAGAAGCTTCCCAGGTGGTTCTTTTTTTCTTTTTTAAAAGATTATATTTTATTTATTTATTTGTCAAAGAGTTAGAGCATAAGCAGGGGGAGCAGCAGGCAGAGGGAGAAGTAGGCTCTAAGCAGGAAGCCCGATGCAGGACTCGATCCTAGGACCCTGGGATCATGACCTGAGCCAAAGGCATACACCCAACCAACTGAGCCACCCAGGTGTATCTTCCCAGGTGATTCTTAAACACAGTCATTTTTTAGCACCTCAGGGACAATGCAAATTGCTCTATACTAGGAGTCAGAACACCTGGAAATCTGCCACTTACGATCTGGGTGACTGGTCAAGTTACTTGTCTCTGAGTCTGTTTACTCATCTATGAAATGAGCATAATAATCCCCACTCTGCCCTCCTCACAGCGTTATGTTGATTATTGATGTGACAATCACCCAGTGCACTATGAAAATTACTTTAGAGACCAGAAATCACCATGAGAGACTGCCAAACAGTCCCTTCTGCACACTCTACAAAGAGAATCTGTCCTGCCACCTTGGGCCAACTGACCTCTGATCCTGCCTTGAGCTCCTGCGTGGAGATGCTCTGACAAAGTTCCTTCTGCAAGAGGGCTGGGGGGAAGTAACAGGTAGTTGTCAACAGCTCTGGGTCTCTTGAATAGGTGGAATTTAGAATGCATTTTCCTTCTGAAAATTGCCAAGACAAACTAAGCTAAGTAAAAACAAACAAAAAACACTAAAACATCTAATGTTACTTTTGCAGTGTAAAATAGTGTAGAGTTTTGTGACCATCGTGCATTCAGCTCTCTAATGGAAATTGTACTTCAAGTACCAGACTGACTCAGGGATGAATGTCTAGAGGCTGCCAACAGCCTCTGGTCTCCTACCCTCTACAGCAGGAGTCAGCAAACTTTCTGTTAGGGATGTATAGTAAATATTCTAGGCTTTGCAGGCCAAGAAGCCACATGCTCTATTGTTGTAGTAAGAAGGCAGCCATAGATGACCAATGAGCATGGCTATGTTAGCAAACTGTACAAAACAGGCGGTGAGCTGGATTTTGCCTGCAGGCTATAGTTTGCCAACCAGTCCTGGCTCTAAAATGAAGATCTTAAAGGTGGCTGCAATGGTGCGCTGGAACCAGCTTATATCAGCTTGCAAGAGCCAACTGCTAGCATCTCTTCCCAAATCCCTGTTCAATGACTTCATGTTGGCAGTTTGAAGTCAGCCATGTTGGGAATCATTACACCATGAAAACTGGCAAGATCTGCGTATCAGAGCTCCCTCCGACTCCCCCAATCCCAGAGAACTGGTTGTCAAACATTTGCCAGCGCACTGCTAGGTGTGTGTCTGCTGGGATGGGGGTGGAGTGCAGTGGTTGGGTGAGCCAGACAGTCCACTGGAATGTGGGAAGAAACCACTAAATGTCAGTTCCTATTTTATTTAGTCCTTGTGAATTTTCTAATTTTGTGTAAGTTTCATAATGTACTAATGCTCACATTTCAAAGATGTAGATCCTCAGTTTTGTTTAATTGATTGGGGTCACTGGGATCCAAAATGCTTAGAGTATACCACTCCTAAGGCTGTTATCCCTGTACAGGTAACTCAATGCCAAGCAGAGTACAGGATGGATAAAGGTCTTCTTCTATTCCCAAGACAGCCTTGCTCTTGCCCTCACCTGCCTCACCCTACCCCAGGATCTTGAATGGGAGCAGAAGGAGTGGCCAACTGCGAAAGGAACCTCTGGTTAGGGTGCAGATTAAATACCCTGAGACTGCCCTTTTACAGGCAATCCTTTCTAGCCCACACTCAAGAGTCCCAGCCCCAGCCCTCCAACTGCCTGTGGCCTCAAACATCACAGCCCACTGAAGATTGCTCCCACTCCCAGGTTTTCTGCCTTGCTCTGAACAAGCAGTTTAGCATGGGTTATCTATTTTCACAGATAGGTTCAATCCAAGCTCCCACTGCTTACTGGTTTAGGACCTAGGAAAAGTTACCAAATCTCTCAAAACCTCCTTATCTGTGAAAAGGGGATAATAGTAGCACCTACCTGGCGGGGGTGTTGGGAAGATTAAAATGCTTACTCAAATGAGTAGCATTTAGGCATCTGAGCCATATAAAAGACTCAGAACATGTTAATCTTTATTCTTCTTAACCCTCTTTCCTGTAGCCTATCACTGGGGCATCGTGCCATCAGCAATGCCTGGGGTGGGACAGATCCTTGCACTGGAGGGCCAGTGGAAGAGTGGGGGGTGAGAAATTAGGCAGAAAGTACCTAGGAGCCAAGCACCATACATTGGAAATCACCTGATGGGTGACATTTTAGGGCCATGGATGCCTGGGCCCCCCACATCCCTGAGATTCTGATTGGTCTGGGGAGACACCGACTCATGCTCTGTAAGTTGAATTTCCAGCACTAGCATTGGGCTGTTTGCCTCTTAAATATTTCCAAAACCTGTCCTTCTTTTACTTCTGTTTCCCTCCTATCACGCTGACTTGGGCCTCCCATCATCATGCACTGAGGCTTGTGCAGTATCCTCTTAGCCGGATCAATTCACATCATATCGTTCCTGACCCCATATGCGTTCTTCAGAGTTCCTTCTCAAGGCCACAGCAGAGGTGTAAGTGATTTTAATGTGCTGGTAATTATTTTCTCTAGGGATTCCATCCCCAAACAACAGAGGGAGCAACGGTGGTCGCAGTAGTGCTTGAAGTGACCTCCCTCACAGAGTCGCGGGAGCTTGCCGTGCACTGTGTGCACACACTGCCAGTTTACCCGGGAGGAAGGTCACCTGCAATAGACCTGGGACTCAGGCTGAGGTCTCCTGACTCTTCCTGTGCAGAGGGTGGTGAGGGAAAACCTTAAACCTGACTTGGGGGGTGCCTGGGTGGCTCAGTCGTCAAGTGTCTGACTTCAACTCAGGTCATGATCCCAGGGTCCTGGGATCGAGCCCCGCATCGGGCTCCCTGCTCCGCAGGAAGCCTGCTTCTCCCTCTCCCACTCCCCCTGCTTGTGTTCCCTCTCTCACTGTGTCTCTCTCTATCAAATAAATAAATAAATCTTAAAAAAAAAAAAACATGACTTGGGCTGACAGATGTCACAGTACCTTTAAATTCCAGCATCTGGCACTTAATACTTGTGTCACCTGGGGTAGATACCCTCCCTCGCTTCCTCAGTTTCTGCACTTGAATTTTCTTAAGGTCATCATGAGGTTATCTAGTAGCCTATGAGAAGGTTCTAGATCTGTGAGGGCTGCCAAGGCACTAGTGGTGTGAGCTTCGTGTGCGCCCTCTGCTGGCCAAATTCCTGTTTTTCATAAATTATGTGAGGAGGTCAGGGTTGCTAGCTAGCCTCATGGCAAAGGTCAGAAGAAGGACATGGAAGGTTCCCAGGCTCATAACCTTTCTTCTCCTGTGCCATTCAGCAGGATGTGTTACCTGCACCTCTCTGGAAAGGCAGAGGCCCACCCAGGGTTCATCTTTCTTATTGACCCTCCTGAGATTCACTTCCACAAAGGAAAAGCCTCAGCCTCATCACAGCACCCTTAGGTATCCCCCATCTCTGATCCTCTGACTTCCCTAAGAGAACATAGTGGCACCACCCTCATCCCCACCCTCACCCATCACCACCCTCATCAGTTCACCCAGGGGCCTTACATGAATAGGGAGAGCTCATTGTGGGGAGGCTCATGTTTGGGTCCTGGGGGCTTCTGGTAAAGTCTGAAATCAGAGACAGTGAGGTTAGCACATACAATTGGGATTTTCTAGGGATTTAGAAACATCAGGGCCCATTTAATGCTTTACTTCTTTTTTGTATGTTTTGAGAGACACTAAAGCACAGAGACAGTAATGGCATAAAAAATAGCTTTCCTGGAGGTGCCTGGGTGGCTCAGTCAGTTAAGCCTGATTTCAGCTCAGGTCATGATCTCAAGGTTGTGAGTTTGAGCCCCATGTCAGACTCTGTGCTGGCCATGGAACCTGCTTAAGATTCTCTCTTTCCCTCTCCCACTGTCCTTCCCGCCCCCGCCCCCCAAACCTCTGTCTCTCTCTCTAAAACAAAACAAAACAAAACAAAACAAAACTTTCCTGGTCAAAAATGGTAGAAACGGAAATGAAATAGAGCTAACTTAGTTTCTGAATGCAGAACTTCCTAGAACCCTTACTTATTACAAACATATGCATTGCATTAATTCAGGGGGTATAGTATACATTAATCTGAGAATAATCTGGAGGCTTCTACCTGATAAAACATTAAGTTTGAGAAATACCTGAATGAAATCCCTGGTCATAATCCAAACAACCTTTGCACATTGAGAGTATATAGCACCTAGGGAAGAAGAAAATTCAAACCTTGTGCTCTGGTATGAAGGTTCTACACAGTCTTGACCTTGCTAACTACTTGGCTGTCTGAGGCAATTCTGCCTCTCACCACTCTGAGCCTCATTTTCCCTGTCTGTGCCTCCAGCTCTGACAGTCTATGCTTCTAAGAAGCAGGAGGACTGCACCTTGGTGAGGTAGGAATGGGGGAAGGTGGAGCTGCCCCAGGCCAGGTTCAGACAGAGACTCAAAAGGATTGTGTTGGGAGTCAGAGGAAGACTCTTCCCTTTCTACACAGGCCACCTACAAAGAGGCAGAATTAGGACACGGCCTCATTGTCACCATTTGGAGTTCCCCAGGGTTGGGAAATTACAGTATCTAGTGCTTATGCCTTCCTGGTGTGCACTCCCTGCTGTTTAAGGGACAGAATGTGCATGGTTGCCATCACATGGCCCATGTTCCAGGAGCAGGGCTGGTTCCAAACCTCTCTGTTGGCAGATCCACATTTGTCAGACAAATGTCCTATTTTTAGTTTGGGAACACGGATTGTCATGTGTGAGTTGAAGGCTCAGGGGTTGGGCCTCTGTCATGTTACAGGCCTCTCCCTTCACACTCCATGCATTAGACAGTCATTTGGGTTCAAAGCCTCCTCTTTTCATCCCCCTTGAGCCAACAGCCAAGTGCCTTCCTCCATGGGGCACTCAGAAGCCCTAAGCCGGTGTCATTTTCCCACCCCAGACTCAGACAGCCTCCTCCACTGCAGGGCCTTCTCCTCTGCTTGAGCAGGCTGGGAGGAAAGAAATGCATTTGGATGATCCAGAACCATCCAGTTGGTGAGTCACAACTTCAAAGCCTTGGATCTGTGGGTGAAGGTGATCTGTTTATCTACTACCTAACATACCTAGACACCCATGGCAAAGCTTCATTTTCCCTTCAAAGATTTCTCTTGTCTAATTCATTTACCAGGGAAGTTCTCAAAGGTCACTTACCATGCAAGGTCGACAGGAAGGAATGGGTTTGTGCACAAACCTACAAGGTCCTGCTTTAGGAGTTATTTTTTGGCCCTAGTATGAATGTTTGCAAAAATCTTACCTTCTGAGCAGCACTGGGGCTCGTCTCTTTCCTGGTCTTCAAACTCCATTTTCACACCTGAGTCCTTCAAAAATGACATTTTTAACACAATGAAATGACTCAACAGGAGCCTGGGATGAAAGGTAGGACCTGAGTAGACAGAGAAGAAGACCAGTTATGGCACTTCTGACCCCAGAAACCTTGCTGGACTCCCCTAGTGCTGATTGGCCATCAGCCTTGCTCTCTGCTTAGAAATGTTTGCTGTGTCCAGGAAGGCCTTGTAAAACTTGACCATGCTTCTTCTATCACTCCTTCTTTGATTTTTGCCCCTCCAAAGCAATGTTTCCAAACTGTGGGTATCATTTTTACGGATCTTGACAACATTTGATAAAAATGTAATCGAAAGTTCAAAGTGTATTGCTCTAGTCCTGGGGCTATCAAACTACAGTCCACAGGTCAAATCTGTCCCACTGCCTGTTTCTTTAAATAAAGTTTTATTGGAACACAGCCATGTCCTTTTTCACACGTTGTCTATGGCTGCTTTCTGGCTTCAACGGCAGAGATGAGTATTTGAAAGACAGATCATCTGGCCAGCAAAGCATAAAATGCTGACTGTCCCAACATTTACAGAAAAACTTTGCTGACCCTCTGCTGTAGTCTAATCTTTGCAAAGAAAGGCAGGTTTTTTCCAGCCTCTTGTCATGGAAAACTGAGCCTCCAAAAGTCTCAGAAGGCTCAACTCCTAATGTCTTGGGGAAGGGATGACACAGGACCTCTTCACTGGGAGGGCTTAGAGGAGAGAGATTTCTAAACACCCCTCAATTCTGCAGGCCACATCTCACTCACTTCATAAAGAACTTTCCCCAACATTAGTTCAGGGCAACACAGTGAGGCAAGTAAGGCAAGAATCATTATTGCCATTTTACAGATGAAAAATCTGAAGGTAAGTGAATTCTCAAGGGTAACACCACTTTTAGTTTGCAGAGATGGGCAGTCTGTGTGGAAACCCAATCCTTTGAGACGCGCTTAGGAGTGAGACAAAGGGAACTAAATGGTTTGGCAAAAATTAAAAATGACATGAGAGGGCTCTAGGACTTGGCAGCAAAGACAATGAAAGATAGGGGAGGAGGCCACTGGGTGGGGACACCTGATAGAACTTTAAGGGAGTGGATAGCCAGTTTCTGAGTTTCAGTTATTTGTTATTTGGCTGCATCCCCCAAATCTACCAAGCACACCTGCCTTTGTAGTTTGGGGATAAATCAAGGGACGCAGGGAATTGGTGGCACTTGAGAAGGCAGAGAATTTGGCAGCCACATGACATCAGAATAAGAAACATCTGGCAGAAATGTAGGTACCCAAATACATGAAGACAATGTGGTCCTGATGGAAGACAGAACAATACCTACAGACTGAGGTACTGGGGATAACCCTGTAAGCCGCTTATGGAATTTGCCACCTGTATCAAAATAAATGCAGGTGGCTTCCACAGAGCTCCCTAGAGAAGCAGTGCGTTCAGCCATCTGAGGTGGATCTCTTTTCGCCTAAGAACACTCAAAATATTGAGGCTTCCAAAATCTCTTTTCTGAAGACCAGTACTTTCTAGATTCTGAAATCAGTCTTCTCTAGAATCTGAAAATCAGAGATTTTTCAGCATTATCAGCGTTTCCAGGTCTCCGAAGCTCAGTGTCTACCTGGCCCTCCAGCCATGCTCTGCTTATTGGCAGAAGCCCTCTTGGTAGACATCAGGCTGCTCTTGGGGCTGAGAGTAAGGTGGTCTGGGCAGGTATCAGAGACAATATTTAGAAATTCAGGAAATTCACAGAAGATCATGCTTCTGGGAAAAAGCAAGGCAGGGCCAGAGGCTGCTCTGCTTCCCTGTCTATGTCAGTTGGCCTCTTCAGCTGGAGTCAGTACCACTCACCTGAGCCAGAGATCCTCACGCACTATGGCTCCTGGAGCTCAGCTTGTCTTCTCCCTTCAGGATCTCTCATGTGGAGGGGCCAGGTCTGGTCCTCATTTTGAAGAATCAGTTTGGGAGTATGTATGCAAATATAACAGCAGCATTCCTTTACCCAATAATAAATAGCATCTTAGGTTATTAGTCATTACGTCATTGCTCATTGCCTGCCATTTTCCACACCAAGGGAACAAACAAATTCCTATGGAGTACTGTCACTCTGCCAAGGACTGTGCCACATCCATTCAACACATTTCAAGGCACTGGAGACAGGCTGTGTGGCTGCCAGTCCAGTCTGACAGTGAAGATGTAGGAAAGAGACATGAATGAAAGGAAAGGGGAAACACAGGGTCCAGGCTGGACACTGAGCCTGGGAGGTTCAGGCAAGCCCTTGTTCGCCTGCTGGTTCTTTACTCCAGTCCCAGAGTTCAGCCAGAGGCAAATATCCTTCTTTCATCTCTCCTTAAGGAGCACTCCAGGACGTCACTGACACTCCTGTCCACCTCTTCTCTGTTCGCTCTTCTTCAGTGGTGACATGCAACACATCCCTAAGGGACCTTCCTTGTTGAAGCCCACCAAGAACCAGCTTCTCCCTACAGCCTGTTGGCTATTAACTTGCTTTTTTTAATTATTATTTTGCATTGCATTTGCTCTTGTCAGTTAACGAGTGTGGCTGTACTTCACAAAGCCAGTAACAGCTGGTCCATTCAGAGGAAAATCCACACGACCAAGTAAGATCAGAGCTGCTGGGCCATGAGCAATGGCACAGGGGCAATGGCAACAGCCACAGCAGTCCACTGTATGCTCTCAGGATGCCAGGCCCGGGCTAAGCCCGACGCGTTCCTTAGCTCCCCTAATCCCGTGCTGATCCTGGGGCTGGCTGCTGGCCTCCCAGCTTCCACTGCAAAAGGCAGTGCAGGTTAAGTGATTTCCCTGAGGTCACAGACCAAGTTCCGGGCAGTCCAGGCCTTTCTGAGAATGTTGAAGCTCCATCTTTCAAATATGGGTAAAGACTAGGATTTTATCTTCAGATCTTCTTCCAGGCTCACATCTACATAGCAGGCAAATACAGGAATGTGTCTGACAAATTATTTGGTAACATCCTTTCCTATTTACAATGCAGCCTGCCTTTTCTACTTAAGATGACATCTCAAATATCATTTCATCTCATCAATATTTTTCTGTAACATTATTTTTAATTGCTGCAAGGTATTTCATTATTGGTCTAAAGATCTGAAAAATGTTATACCCTTGATAGCTACACTAGAAATGTCTAATTTGTCTGTTAAATGCTTAATACAGATCTTTAGAGAATTTCTTGATAAGCCTTTGGCAGGGGTATGAGATTGTGAAGGAAAATATGAAATAAAAAAATGGGAAACCCAACTGAGTATAAATTCTGTCATCCAACAGTCAAAGAATTAAAATGTGATTTTGAAATTGGTTTCATTCCTGCATTCTGCATCACCATAGGATGCTGACACTTCTCGTGATTTGTCCATGCATGCATAGCAGGAGGGGCAGCAAGGTGAAATCTCTGCTTCAGAACTACCCATGAGGAACAGTGCTAGGGGAACAGACCCAGCTGCAGTTGCCCACAGGAAACATTCAGTCTGGAGTCCAGAGCACAGTGTCCAAGGGTGCATTGCCTCTGCAAGCATTGCATGGGGGAAGATGGGACTGGGTCCCATACAGGTAACACCAAGTCCTAACAGATGGCAGGAGCATAGCAATAAGGAATCCAGGTCAAGTGGTAGCCACATATCCAGCTGAGCATCCAGCCAGCATCTGAAAGGCCCATCAGCAAGTAGCAGGGGCCTTATCATTAGCATGAGGTTCAGAAGACTGGCAAATTTTCAGAGGCCACAGTGTTAAGTAGTGAGTAAGACAGAATTCAGAACAGAACATAGAGTAAGAAAGTAGAGGACGTTATGTAATTTCATGTTTGTTGTAAGAAACATTTGGAAGTCAGTAAAGGGATGGTTGCAATCCCCATTATTAGTGTGGCTATTAACTAACATCTCCTGACTGCCAGTCTGCTCGTTTCCACCTTACATTTTTTCCATCAATATCTGTAGGTCAATGTTTGACATGTATCCTGTAGTTGTTATGTACAGTATTTTTTTTTAAAGATTTTATTTATTTATTTGACAGAGAGAGACACAGCGAGAGAGGGAACACAAGCAGGGGGAGTGGGAGAGGGAGAAGCAAGCTTCCCGCAGAGCAGGGAGCCCGATGCGGGGTTCGATCCCAGGACCCCGGGATCATGACCTGAGCCGAAGGCAGACGCTTAACTGACTGAGCCACACAGGCGCCCCTATGTACAGTATTTTATACGTGACCATGAGATCAGATATATATCAATTCTATTGAGCAGATGTTCTCTATCCTTACTGATTTTTTTGTCATCTTGTTCTATCAATTATGTAAGAGGCACATTAAGATCTCCTACTATGCCATAGATTTATTATTTTGATCTTGAATTTGGCATTACGTATTTTGAAGTCATGTTAATTAGGTGCATATAAATTTATAATTTTTTATCTCTCTGGTGATCTGAGACTTTTATCCCTAAGGAGAAACCCTCTATCTCTAGGAATGCTTATTGTCTTAAAGCCTACCTTGTCAGATACAGAGGTCTTCTTTAAATTAATATTTGTGTGGTATATCTTTTCCCATCCTTTTCCTTTCAGCCTCTTCCACCTTTATGCTTTAGATGTATCTCTTGCAAATAGCATATAATTGGGTTCTGTTTTCTTTCCATAATTAACCTTATCATATAACTGCTTACATCATTATGGATTATAAGACATACCAATATTTTATAGACCAATAAGAAAGAGAAACACCACCAATTAAACCATGACACAGCATCTCAACAATAGCACTATGAAGTGCACAAATCAATCATACCAGCTTCTCCATGGTTCAAATTTTCTTTCATCAATTCCAAGGGATTTGTCAATTTCTCCTGTTTTACATTGCACATATCTCAGACACAAAGTGTAACAGACCTTCATCTACTTGTGGCTAGCTTCTTTTTTAGGTCTTTGAAAGCTCTTGGTATTTGCAAAAAAAAACAAAAGGAATTGCTTCAGTATTATTACCTTTTTACCCTACTGCTCAGTTTTCATGCCAATTCAGAGGGCATCTTTTTGAAACATTTTCAACAAAAATTAAACTCAATATATGGAATAACAATGATCCGCAAAACTCAACCGATGACCAAAAAAAAACTCTGACATGTTAGCACAACCTGGCAGGACTCACGCAATGCCACAATCTGTCATATGCCTCCCAATTCCAGAAATGTAAAAATATGAGTAAATGTGTGTATTAAAATCAATGAAATAGAGCATTTGGGTTTAAAAACCTACCACTGTTATGGTGCTTTATAGTCATTACTCCTATTCTGTTTCTTCTCCCCTTTCTTGCTTTCTTTTGGTTTGAATATTTTTTGCCATTCCATTTATCTCCCTACTAGTTTGAAATTTATATACTTATATACTTATTTTCTATATTTTTAGTGCTTATCCTAGAAGTATCCCCCATGCATCCCTAAATTATAAAGACTAATGCTAATGAATAACGTTATCCTCCTCCCAGACAATCAAGGATGACAGAACTCCATTTACCTCAACTTCGTCCAATTTATATGCTTCTACTGTCATATATTTTAATTTCATATACTTTTAAAACTTTAAGATACTATTATTATTATTATTTCATAACATGAGTGTTAATTTATTTTCACCTATATATTTAGTAACTTCTTTGCTCTTCATTTCTTCTTATACCTATACCTTCCATCTGGGATCATTTTCTTCTTATCTGAAGTCTGTATTTTAGGCTGCACTGTCTAATATGGTAGCCACCAGCCACATGTGACTATTTAAGTGTAAAGTAAGTAAAATTGAATAAAATCTAAAATTCAGTTCCTTGGTCTCATTAGAGATGCATTTCAAGTGCTCACTAGCCACACAGGTGGCTGGCTAAAGGCTACAGCATGGCAAATAGAACATTGTCATCACCTTCGAAAGTTCTATTGGATAGTGCTTATCTAAAGTTTCCTTTCCTGCAGACCTTATGGTAGTGAACACCCTCTGTTTTTGTTTAGCTGAAAATATCCTCATTTCACCTTCATTCCTGAATTGCCAAGTTCATCATTACCAGAAGGGAAGCTCCAGTGTGTACTCTGCCTGTATCGAGATACTTCTGCAGGTCCTACTGTCCTACCATCCGCCTCAAGAACAGTCAGTCTCTGTCAAAAGGCAATCTTAAAAACTCACGTGGAACTTAGATTTTTTTTTTCCAGAGAACAGTCTTATCCATGGGGTCAGAGATAAGTAAAATGCCACTATTGCAGCTGGGAATAAATAAGGAACTGAGTGGGATTTAAGTGGGTGAGACTGGGAAGCCAGTCATCACTTATTACATTTCTTTCTGTCAGAAAATGCATCTTACATTCCAAACTCACTCACATATGAGCTTTTGGAAACTCCAAGGAACCTCTGGCCCCTGTCCGCTAAGAGGGATCCCCGTAAACAGCCTGTAAACGGGGAGAAACTATTAGTATTTCTAATTATATAACAGTAGGAAAGCACAAATATAAACCACTTTTTTAAAAAGCAAATATTAAAAATGTGTGCTCAAAAATTTAACTGTTTGGGTGACCATGATTTAAAAACTATATATATATATTTTTTAAAGATTTTATTTATTTATTTAACAGAGCAAGAGAGAGCACAAGCAGGGGGAATGACAGGCAAAGGGAGAGGGAGAAGCAGGCTCCCCACTGAGCAAGGAGCCCGATGCGGAGCTCGATCCCAGGACTCTGGGATCATGACCTGAGCTGAAGGCAGACACTTAATGACTGAGCCACCCAGGTACCCCAGAAACTATATATTTTTTATATTTGGGGGTTTAAAATATAAAATTATATAAAATTAAATTTATTAAATATAAATTTTAAATATAAAATTATTTAAATTAACTAAACTTATTTTATTTATTCAGCTTTATTTTTTTTAATCCCAGGTTGGAATGCAGACTGTAACAAAAGAATCTAAATGTAGTAAAAAGGTATGAAATAACCTCACCGCAGGGAATGAGGGAGAAAGGAAAGGTGCTGACCTCAAGTAACTTTGGAAATGAGTGGAGTCTATAAGACCAAAGGCAAAGGAACCGTACATAAGCCCTGCATGCAGTTGGTAAAGTTTCCCACAGAGTGTGGAGTACAAGTGAACAACTTTGAAACCATTATACATGGGTACTGGCATTCAACAATTAAGCAAATGAATGGTGGATGGTAGCAGCCAGGTTTCTCACTGTTACAGGGAGAGTTTACAGACAAGCATGGGGAAAAGGCTGAAGTGATCCATGTGGAAATGGATTAGAGACATCAGTATGAACTCAGGTTTGGCGTAATATAGTACAGACAGTTACAAACAGAAATATTTATCAATATATGTCTGTGCCTGGGTTGGTATCACAGGTATATTTCCCTGATTGGTCAGCTGGGAGAGCCTGGAAGCAATGATACCCAGTACAACAAGCATATCTAGTGCCCAGTTCATAGTTTTTAATACCATTCTCTAATAAAAAGAATTAAGACTCCTTGGGAAAATGCCTGAAATTCTAGGGCTGGGTCAGGAAATGTACAAGATGGGTCTAGAGTACCTTGTAGTACCAGAAAGTAAAAAAAGCAGGGGAGGCAATGATTGGGTATGTCAAAGGGACCCCAGAGCCAGCTGAAAGGGTTCCCAGTGGCAAAGTTGGAATAATTTGAGCAACAAAACAAATAATATACCATTGGATTATAAAGTATAAAATAAATATCCATGAATCCATACTGATATAAATAAATGATTGAATAAATAAGTAAGTGGGGGAGAACAGATTTCCTCTGCAGAGGAAATCCCAATAATTTATGTATATACTTCCTCCCTCAAAGAGGTGGAGCATAACTCCCCTCACCTTAGGTGTGGGCTGACCCATACTGTCTCCCTTCCAAAGAGTACAGTGTAAAGGCCGGGGCCGGGTGGGGGAGCGGGGGGCGGCAAGAGAGGGACATAATATAACAGTGGAGAAATCTGGCAGACACTTCCTCAGTCAGCCGATCAAGTCTAACATCAACATTGATAAATCATATTGATAACATGTAATTTTGATATGATGTCATGAGACTGGTACTTTACCTCAATGGTCTTCCTCCCAAACGCCTGTAACTCTAGTTTAATCATAAGAAAAATATGAGGCAGGGGTGCCAGGGTGGCTCAGTCGTTAAGCGTCTGCCTTCAGCTCAGGTCATGATCCCAGGGTCCTGGGATCGAGCCCCACATCGGGCTCCCCGCTCTGCGGGAAGCCTGCTTCTCCCTCTCCCACTCCCCCTGCTTGTGTTCCCTCTCTCGCTGTGTCTCTCTCTGTCAAATAAATAAAATCTAAAAAAAAAAAAAGAAAAGAAAAGAAAAATATGAGGCAAACCCCAATTGAAGCAAAATCTACAAAATATCTCAAACTGTCAAAGTTATTAAAACAAGAAAGTCTGAGAAACTGTCACAGTCAAGAGGGCTCCACGCTCAGTGGGAAGTCTGCTTGAGATTCTCTCTCTCCCTCTCCCTCTGCCCCTTCCTCCACTTGTGCTCTCTCTCTCTTCCTCTCTAAAATAAATAAATAAATTTTTTTAAAAAATAATAAAATCTGAACAAAGTATGTACTTTAGTTAATAATGATATATCAAGCAGCACCTGGGTGGCTCAGTCAGTTAAGCGTCTGCCTTCGGCTCAGGTCATGATCCTGGGGTTCTGCGATCCAGCCCTGCATCAGGCTCCCCGCTCAGCAGGGAGTCTGCTTTTCCCTTTGCCCCTCACCCCCTTCTCATGTTCTCTCTCGCTCTCTCTCAAATCAATAAATAAAATCTTTAAAATAATAGTAATGATGATATATCAATATTATTAGTTCATTCATCATGACAAATGTGCCCTAACAACGTAAGATGTTAACAACAGAAGAAACTGGGTGTGGGGTATGTGGGTATTCTCTGTACTATCTTCACAACTTTTCTATAAACCTAAAAATATTCTAAAATAAAATAGATATTAATTTTTTAAACATTTAATTTTTTATTAAAGTCCATATGTCTTTTTATACTTTGGGGTTTTGGATCGTGTGGCACATATTCATTTTTTTTAAGATAATAACAATAAATGCGAATTCTCATGCTCCTATACCCTGAGCTTCTGATTTAGCAGGCCCAGGGGTAAGCCCAGAAAGAGGCTTTTTCACAGAGTTCCCCATGTGATTCTGGTGCCGGTGGTTCAGATCATATTTGGAGAAATACCACCTCTTCCTGATATGTTTTATTTAAAAGTGCAAGAAAATGTATGACACAGTTGAGAGCCATTTGGGGTGATTGGGACCTAGCAATCTGCACTAACAGTGTTTGGTCTAGCCTCAAATACAGATGATCAGCATCCTACCACAATAAAGAAAAAAAAACGTAACATGAGCCTGAACATGGAGAACAACAGCATCAGGGAGGAATCCCAATACTTAAAAAAAATAAATAAACCAAACTGTAGTTGTTTTTTCAGCACTAACTCATTCATTCACACATTCATTCATTTCATTTTTAAAAACTTATTTGCACAAGGCACGGTGCTAAATGCTGAAAATAAAAATGGTGAACAAATGCAGACACCATCCCTACCATTGAGGGAACTGTAGCCTAGTGGGAGATATGGATGTCAATCAAAGTTCCACCCAAGCAAATGTAAAACTACTCCTAGCACAAGCCCTGTGAAGGAGAGGGGCCCAGCTTATCACAGGGACTTTAGTCAAGGGGAAAGAGAGGGCTTCTCTGAGCAAGTGACTCTCGAACTGAGCTCTAAGAGGAGATAGGGTTTAACTAGCCCAAGAGGGGAGATAGTAACTCTTTGGGGTCAGAATGTTTCTGTTATTAATGTTAGAATAAGCAAAAGCAGAGTAAAGGCAGAGCAATGAGGACTCTGTGAGAATTGCTGCATCTCTCTATCTGGCAGGTTAACAGGTCTCACAGACACCTCATCTGTGTGCTTTTAATCTTCATGCTCTCCTTCCCCAGCAGAGGAAAAGGATCACTGCCCCAGAAACGGAGAGCTCATGGCACCTACCTTTCTTCCTCCCCCATTCCACCTACTCCATCCTCTGGGGCATCCATAAAGCCAGCTTCCTGACAAAATTGAAACAAATTATTCATGAAAGTCTATTTGCAAGAAAAGGCTTTGGGCACACCCAGGGCAATCGACTGCTCAGAATTCAGCAAAAAATGGAACGTTTCTTTTTCCTTCCCTCATCTACCCATGAGTTGTGCTCACTTGCTATCCACCAAGGTAAGAGCTGGGGGAGGGGGGGGATCATGTGCTCTTCTCAGTATTTCAAAGTGTCAGGAAAAAAGACATATTTAACCACATTTAGGCCTTCCAAGCAAACCCAGGGATCAGGTCTCTCTGCTTTTAGGTGGAATTTCCCCAACTCTATACTGTGGTCTGATGATCTTGTACTAAACAGAAGTCATGATTGACCATTGCATGGTTTTACCACACAGTTTAAAACATAAACTAACTCTTGCTTAGTAGTGCAGTTTGTTTATAAAAATCTATCAAAATATACTGTGGAGTTGGAGGGATAAAAGCAGAATTCAACAAGTTTCAGTAGTGCAAAGACTGGGAACACTGAAACAGCAGAAAGAACTGGTTTTTGAAAGATGCTGGCTCCATCTGCTCCAGCTCTGTGAACTCACTCACCTCAGCTTTTCTGACCCAACTTCTCCTGTTGTAAAGTAAGATCATGTTGGCCTCTCTGGACAGTTGTTAGAATCAGAGGTACAGCACATATCACAAGGCCTAAGCAATGGTAGATAGTTCATAGGTGGAGTTCTGATGATGATGATGATGGTGATGATAATGATAGTGACGAAGACAATTATGATGATGGGGATGGTAAAAGTAATGATGATGATGATGGGGATGGTAATAGTAATAATGATGATGATGGGGATGGGGATGGCAATAATGATAACTTCCCATCTACAGAGATTCTGGATCAATTGGTTTGGGATGAGGTTCAGGCAACAGTACTAATTTAAAGCTCCCCAGATGACTCTAATATATAGCCAGGGTTGACAGCCACTGCCCTAGACCAGCAGTCCTTAAACTCTTTGATCTCAGGACCTCTTTATACTCTTAAAAATTATTAAGACCCCAGAGAAGTTTGTTTTAAAACAAAATTTTAGGGGCGCCTGGGTGGCTCAGTCGTTAAGCGTCTGCCTTCAGCTCAGGTCATGGTCCCAGGGTCCTGGGATTGAGCCCTGCGTTGGACTCCCTGCTCCACGGGGAGCCCGCTTCTCCCTCTCCCACTTCCCCTGCTTGTGTTCCCTCTCTAGCTGTGTATCTCTCTGTCAAATAAATAAATAAAACCTTTAAAAAAAATAAAACAAAATTTTAAAATACAAAAACATATACAAATCTTTCATTAGCCATTTGAGCAATACCATCATCATATGTCATATAGCTTCTGGAACACTCCCCTGGACACACATTAAAAAATGAGAAGAAAAAAGGTAAATAATGCCTTGTATTGTTATAAAAATAGTTTTGACTTCATGGACCTCCTGATGCTGCCTTAGACTAAACTTTTTACACCTAGGTATTGCCCTCTACAACCCCAACATTGCATACACACACAGGCACACACACACCATCAGCCTCCATTCCTGGCATCTCCACCACACCTAGAAGAGGAATCACACCCACTGGCTCTCAGTCAATACAAGACAATCATGTTCCATGTAGTCTGATAGATGGAGCATTAGAAAGAGGCTGGGCTGAAGCTCTCCTCAGCTCTGTTTGCTTAAAACAAACCATGAAAGATTTGCAAAGTAAATAAGCAGTGTAAACAAGATTGCAAGATCTGCATGGGCAAATAAACTGTTTTTATGCATCCTCAGACTCTTTGGAACCAGACTAGACACAGCACATAATTGCTTGACCAATCACACATTACCTTCATGACTGGCAATAACAAACAAGACACTGTTGGCTGACCCAGATGAGTAGCAAAAGTTGCAAACTGGTCACAATGGGAAAGATTAGTCACAGACAAGTTCATCTGACCCACACAGTGTTACTTTAAAATCCTGATTGATTCCCAACATTAAAAGCCAAGAAATTTCACATTTTAAAAAATCTGGATTTGGGGCTTTTTTTTTTTTTTTAATCTAGCAATACTAAGGCTTTGTTTCCACAGAGGGTTGGAGTAGAGTGATAAATGCGCCTTCAGATGGTGGTTGGGTTTCTTTCTTACCGCAACCCACTTCTTCCAATTCTATCACCTGCCATGCCCACCAGGTACTGTATTTGGTGTTATATTATATTCTTGGATAGCCTTTATTTAGAAAGTTCATGGATCCTGAAGGCTTCTCCTTTTGTGCAAGCTATTTTAGTAAGGTTAGAATCACTCCATTTACACACAGGTCAGGATTACTATAACCTCTACTATCCAGAAGCTCCTCCGAGATCTGATGGGCATGAAGAAGGCCTCCAAAAAGCCAAGAGAGTGGGCATAAAGTACATTGCAACTTTCTCCAGGTAAAGGCATCACACTTGACCAATTTACTTCTATTTCACACATAATTCTATAAGCTTTTTCCAAACAGATTGTCTAGCTCAAAGATGAAAATAATTAGGAGAAAAAAATTTTCAGTTTGTGAACATAAGAAGGAATCCTTTCCCCCCCAAACCTACCCTTCCCCAAAAAACACAGTCCAAGGAATTTTTTTCATCAAGATTAATGGTGGATATAGGAAGAAATACTCTTCCCAACTATAATGCCACAATGATTAAGACAGCATGGTATTGGTAGAGGAATAGACACATAGATAAATGGAACAGAATAGAGAACTCAGAAATAGACCCACACAAATATGTCCAATTAATTTTTGACAAAGGAGCAGAAGTAATTCAATGAAGGAAAGATACCCTTTTCAGTAAATGGTGCTAGATAACTAGACATCTACAGGCAAAAAATCAACTTCAACCTAAACCTCAACCATATATAAAAATTAACTCAACAATGCGTATTATATAAGACTGATGAATCACAGATGTGTACCCCTGAAACAAATAATACATTACATGTTAATTAAAAAAATAGTTTAATGTACAAAAAATAACTCAAAATGGATCATGGACTTAAACAGAAAATATAAAACTATAAAACTTCCAGAAAAAAATGGAGAAAAATCTTTGGTACCTAGGACTACACAAAGAATTCTTAGACTTGACACCAAAAACATGATCCATAAAAGGAAAAATTGATAATTTGGAATCATCAAAATTAAAATGCTCTGTAAATTATCCTGTTAAAAGGATAAAAAAAACAAATTACAGACTGGGAAAAATATTTGCAAATCACATATCTGACAAAGAACTTGTATCTAGAATATACAAAGAACTCTCAAAGCTCAACATTTAAAAAATAAACCATGCAATTAGAAAATGGGCAAAAGGGGGTGTCTGGGTGCCTCAGTCAGTTAACCGTTGGATTCTTGATCTCAGCTCAGGTCTTGATCTCAGGGTCATGAGTTCAAGCCCCACATTGCACTCCACACTGGGCATGGAGACTACTAAAGGAAGGGAAGGGGAGGGGAGGGGAGGGGAGGAGAGGAGAGGAGAGGAGAGGAGAGGAGAGGAGAGGAGAGGAGAGGAAGGAAGTAAAAAGGGCAAAAGACATGGGCAGATATTTCACCAAAGATAATAAGCAAATGACAAGTAAACACATGAAAATATATTCAACATCATTAGCCATTAGAAAAATGCACATTAAAACCCCACTGAGATATCACTCCATACCTATCACGATGGCAAGAATGAAAAAATAGTGATAACACCAAATGCTAGCAAAGATGTAGAGAAACTGGATCACTCATACATTGTGATAGAAATATAAAATGGCATAGCCACTCTGGAAAATTTTTTGGCAGTTCCTTTTAAAACTAAAAATGAACCTACCATATGACCCAGCCATTGCACTCTTGGGCATATATCCAGAGAAATTAAGATTTAAGTTCATACAAAAACCTATACACTGATGCTTTATGTTCACTTTATTCATAATGGCCCCAAACTGGAAACTATCCAAATGTCCAAGAGGCAACTGGTTAAACAAACTGTGGTACATCCATACCAGGGAATACTACTCAGCAATAAAAAGGAAAGAACTATTGATATACCTAACAACTTGAATGAACCTCAAGGAAATCATGCTAAGTGAAGAAAAGCCAATTTCAAAAGAATACTTACTTCATGGTTCCATTTATATAACATCCATTAAATAACATAATTATAGAGATGGAGAACAGATGAGTAGTAGCCAGGGGTGAGGGATAAGGGGAACAAAGTGGGTGTGGGAGATGTGTGGGGTGGCACAGTTCAGTATCTTGCTTGATTGCAGTGCTTACATGGAGCTACACATGTAATAAAATTGCATAGAGCTGCAGACACACACAAATGAGGGTGTGTGTGTAACTGGGGAGATCTGAATAAACTCTGTGGATTATACCAAGGTCAGTTTCCTGGTTTTGCCATTGCCCTGTAAGAATGCAAGATGGTAACACTAGGAGAAACTGGCTGAAGGGCACTCAATCTCCCTTTGCACCTTCCTGCCAATCTTTAATTATTTCTAAATAAAATGTTTTCTTAAAAGGCTACGTCATTTAATTTTAGAAGGCCCCTTTTACTATTGGAACTCATATTTCTCTGTAATGATCAAGAGACAGCACTAATCGTCCCTGACCTCCTGGGGCTCACAGCTCCCGCTGATTTGTTCTGTAATGCTGGACAAGCCACTTCTCTTCTCTGCCCTTGATTTCCCATCTTCGAAATGAAAACTGAATGACTGTTAAAAACTCTTGCAGTTCTTGAGATGAAGAGCCTCAGATGGCCTGAAGAGACTGCCATGTAATATAAATGTGGGCTTTTTACTCAGTCAACCATACGAGACAGGGCAAAAACCAGGGCATGACAACCAAGGAGACATGTAAACAAGGACCATCAGACATCTGCTCTGGGCCCTGGAGCCCGATTGGTGTCGCCAGCTGGCAGAGTATGAAGACAATGGGGGCTTTTAGAAAACATATGAGTGGAGCTACAAGGGGAGAAATGAGAAAGATGTGGGAGCAGTGCCAGTCCTCACATGATTCAGCCACACATACGTGTGGATATGAAAGTCACAGCCTGCAAGCCAGACTCCACCCTGGCCTCTTCAGTCCCCACCAGGTGGCAGGATTTGCTCATAGTCTTACTGCCTAAGCTGGTGCCCAGACACCAACATACTGAAGGCATTTCATCCAGTCCCGTGGTTTCAAATACCATCTCTTAGCCAATGATGTCCATGTTTACATCTTAGCTCTCACCTCTCCCATGGAATCAAGACTTGTTTGTCTAACTGCCAATCTCACATTGATATTTGGCATTTCAAACTGCAAATGGCTAAACCCAAACTCTTGCCTCCCTGTCATCCAAACCTGCTTCTTCCCAGTCTTCTCCCTCAGGAATGGGCACGCCCGACCTGCCATTCCTCTACAGTCTATTAACAAGTCCTGGTGACTCCACCTTCCAAGATATATCCTAATCTGTCCACTTCCCTCCGACCCCACTGCTATGCCCAACCCAAAGGGTGGGGCTCTTCTTTTGTCCTCTGGATCTGAGTCCCCGCTTTACCCCTGCCCCAGTAAGATGATCCCTTTACAGTGTAGATTAGAGCCTGTCACTTCCCAGCTTAAAACCCTCCAATGGTTTCCTGTCTCGCTTAAAATAAAATCCAGATTCTTCACCTTGGCTAATAAGGCCCCACCTACCTCTCTGACTTCATCACCCGCCTCTCCCTCACTCTCTGTGCAGCACGGACCTCCTTCCGTTCTCCCAATATGGCAGGGCTTTTGCACTCACCGTTGCCTGTGCCCAAAGCAGAGGCTCCTCCCCAGATGTTCTCATGCCTGGCTCCTTCTCATGGGCACCCCTCAGAGACTTTCCCTAACCAACCTCTCTCAGGTTACATACCCACTGCCCTCCCCAACATGTTTCCTTTTCGTCATTGAGTATGTCATTATCTGAACATTTTCTTAACTTATTATTCATAATTGGTCCCTTGCCTGTCCACCATGGGAATATAAGCTATATGTGAACAGGCACCTCGTCCACCTCGTCACTCCAGTGCCTATAACATAACCTATTACACAGCAGATGTTCAGTAATATTTGTTAAATGAATGACTTACTAGAGGTCCCCTGTGCTTCCCTGGCTGTATAAGTATGTTTGTCCTGGTTTCCTGACAGACAGCAGTTCTCCCACTATGACCGCAGGCCTGCCTTGATTTATTAGACTGAACTCTAACCCCCAAGCTCACTAGTTTCTTACTCTTGGAAGCTGAATCCTGGTCCCTAAACCTCCAGCCGATGGCTGAGACCTGGTTTCCAACCAGATGACCTAAAATGAGACCTTGGCATCACCCTGCCATGGTCTGGAGGGCCCTAAAGAGCTCCCAGCCCTCTGTAGCTTATCATTCAGGCCCCAGGTTACATGTTGGTTTTCAAGGAAGGCTGTCCTTGTTATGCCCCTACAGGGCCCCTCCCTGAAGAGAGAGAGAATATGCTCAGCACCCACCCCTGGGAGGAGAAGCTGCTAATCAGATGCTCTGACATGCACTGGGGTGCTTTTGACCAGGGAGTGGGCTAGTAGCCCATGGCTGTGCCCATGTCCACTAACTCCCTGCACACGCAGAATGGGCCTCCTTGCCATTGTGGAGTACTCTGAGGAAGGTCATGGTTCCTAAGACAGATTCTGCCCATACTCTGCCTCAAGAGAGAAGGTCCAGCCATCTCCTTTCTTCTTTCTGTTTCCTCTCCCAGGTAGTAAATGTACCTGGTCAGAGCCTTCTGGAAGGAAGCCCAGCTGTCCATCACACTTTCTCCATAACAACTTTCATCCATGTGGCTGGCTTGTATTAATTCACACACTTAACCATCCAGATTCTGAGGGAAGGAAACTTGAATGAGGCCCTTCTCCAGCCTTGAGCCAATCCACGGGCCCCCCAACACAGATACCACAAGAGCCCTATATCGAGTGTCATCAGATGCTTGTCCAATTGTTTACAGAATTAGTCCTTTGTTCTCTGTTTTGCACATATAGATTCCTTTATAGGGAACACAAGAGGGAAGGAGAGATATGTAGTAAGATTCAGCCATCAAATCTTATCCCCAAAACTCTAAAATCTAGCCCCAAAAGGCATAGCACATGGTAGGTACTCAACACATACCCATTGATTGATTGAATTCAAGAAGAGGGGGACAACATAACCTAAGATCCTAGGGGTAGGAAGATCTCAGGCTTGGTTGGAGAGACCAGAACTGGGCTGCATGGCTAAGAAAGTCCCACCGAGCACCCTAGTGACAAAGAAAGTCACCCCATGAAATTCAGAGATTTCTAGAGGTTGCTATTTCACCACGCCCTTCTGCAGGCGACCCCTCCTCCTCCACTTGCTGGTATGAAAAGCTTTTTCTCCTTCCGGACCTGTGCATGAGAATCCCTGCAGCAAACAGTACACACGAGTTTTACTGTCACCTCCACCCAGTAGTCCGGATGTGTGGGCAGTCTGAGGACACCTAAAGTTGGCTTGTCTGCTAACTCACCCTTTGGTTTGAGAAACCTAACCACATCTCTGGCCTGTTTCCAAACATCAGCTTCCTCGTTTCCTTCACCCCTTATGAGTTACAGCACCTCTTCTCAGTAATTTGCCCAAAAGCCCAAATCCAGTGTTAATAAAAATTATTCTTTTGGGGGCACCTGGGTGGCTCAGTTGGTTGAGCGTCCAACTCATGATTTCGGCTCAGGTCATGATCTTAGGGTCATGGGATCGAGCCTCACATGGGGCTCTGTGCTCAGCACTGGGTCTGCTTGTTCCTCTCCCTCTGCTCCTCCCCCTGCTCTCTCTTTCTCTCAAATAAAGAAATAAAATCTTTAAAAAATTATTCTTTTGTGGGCACCTGGGTGTCTCAGTTGGTTAAGCAACTGCCTTTGGCAAAGGTCATGATCCTGGGGTCCTGGGATCAAGTCCCACATCGGGTTCCCCTTGCTCTGCAGGGAGCCTGCTTCTCCCTCTCTCTCTGCCTGCCACTCCCCCTGCTTGTGCTCTCTCTCTCTCTCTGTGTCAAATAAATAAATAAAATCTTAAAAAAAATAAAAAATTATTCTTTTGTAACTTTTCAATCTTATTTTTAAGTTGTTATTTTATAATTCTCTTTAGTAAGAGAACCTAAGTGAAGATTATTTTCATTTAAGAAAGGTTAAAACTCAAAGATGTGACCATGGCCTGAAGATCCCTGTTAAAATGGCTAGAAGGAAGACATAATATGACAGTCTAGAAATATGTTAACAGTGATTGGTTTTGAAAGACGGGATTAGGATGATTTTCTTCCATTTTTCCACACTTTCCAATTCTCTGAAAAGACCTTATATTACTTTGATAACCAGGACCAAATCCAAATGCTTAAAAAGACCAACACCCATAAACATGGAAACCAGGGCAGAAAAGAAACCGCTAAAGGCCAGAAATTTTACTTAATGTGAGAAGAAAACAGGCATCTGAGGGGATGGAAATGTTTTCCCTCTATGCTATGTTTCCAAAGTTTCTCAATGAGCCTTATTGCTTTTAAGAATAAAGTATCAAATAAACATTATATTTATGAGAAATCAAATTCATGAAGAAGGGGAGAAGGTCTTTGAGGTAACTTGCCAGATGCTACACTTCCATGAATTCATGTTAACAGAATATGGTGTAATAATACCAGCAAAGCACACAATTGTTGCAAAATCAGGGAAAACCACTTCAGATCACCCCTTGGCCTCCCAGGCCAGTGTCATTACCGAAAACACATGTTGTGGTTGATTGTGTATCACAAATTAGAATGACAGGGCAAGAAAAGACAAACAGAAACCCTCTGACTAACTAATGGCAGCCAACACAGATGGCCTCGGTAGCTCCACATGCTGGTCTACAAAAACCAGGAAGAAGCAGCTTCTGTGACCACAACAGGAAGGATCTTATGCCTTTAATGAGCAACATTTGAATTATGCTCCCCCATTTGCATACAATTTTCCTGCTCATTATCTTATCTGACCAGTCTTAGGAGGTGGCAAGACAGATATTATTATATCTTACAAAAGACTTGTATACAAGATAGATAAAGAATAAAAAATAAATATGAAACTCTTTTGTAATGATTTTAAAACCCAATTACATTGGAGGTTGGGCAGTTCACACACATATCCACCAAGCAATTCTCTGCAACACAAGCTGGGTGTCCTATAATTCAATTCAATTCTAACACATCTCCCCAGAGATAGTGTCAGATTCCACAGGTTAAGGGCTCAGTCCCACAAGACTGCTCCCCACTTCAGATGCCTGTCACAAATAGTAGGTCCCCAGGGTTACCCACAACTTCTGTCTGACTTGGCTACAAATCAGGGGTTCCCATGACTCATCCTAGGGTTTGATTTGTAAGAACGCTCACAGAACTCAGGGAAACACTTACTTATGTTTACCAATTTATTAAAGGATATGATAAAGGATACAGATGAACAGCCAGATGAAGAGATCAATAGTGTGAGGTCTGGGAAGGTCCCAAGCGCAAGAGCTTCTGTCCCCATGGAGTTGGGGTTCATCACCCTCCCAGTGCGGACATATTCACTCACCTGGAAGCTCTCTGAACCCTGCACTATCGTGCTTTTATAGAGGCTTCCTCATGTGGGCATGATCAGATATTAACTTCATTTCCAGCCCCCCTCCCCTCTCTCATGACAAGCCTTTCTAGTGACCATAGGAGTCCACCCAGAGTAGACTCGGTAGAACAAAAGATGCTCATAGTGCTCTTATCAATTAGGAATTTATAAGGGTTTTAGGAGCTCTGTGCCAGGAATCAGGGGCAGAGGCCAATGTCAATATTTTCTATTATCTCATGTCTTCTGACACAGTAAGATAAACCACCAAATTTTTTAAATGGGCAAAAGATTTGAACAGAAGCTTCACCAAAAAAAGATATGTGAATAGTCAATAAGCACATGAAAAGATGCTCAACATTGTTAGTCATCAGAAAAAAGAAAATTAGAACCACAATGAGATGTCTCTCTATACTCACTTAGATATCTAACATTAAATAGAACAAAAAGTGTTGGCAAAGATATGGAACAACGGGAACTCTCACACATTGCTGGAGGGAATACAAAATGGTAGAGCTGTTACAAAGAACTCTTTGGCAATTTTTACAAAGTTAAACATATACTTACCATAGGACCCAGCAATTCTGGTCCTAGCTACTTAACCAAGAGAAATGAAAACATCAGTCCACATGAAGACTTGGACGTGAATGTTCATAACAGCTCTACTCATAATTGTTAAAAGCTGGAAACAGATCAAATATCCATCAATAGTTGAGTGAATAGCAAATTATGGTACATCTATAAAATGAAAAACTACTCAGCAATAGAAAGAAATTAACTACTGACAAACAAACAAACAACAACAACAAAAAAAAACACAGCCACATTTCAGAAACAACCTGAGCAAAAGAAGCCAGACATGAAAGACTACACTGTATATGATTTCATTTATATGAAATTGTAGAAGAGACCAACTGAAACTGCAGTGGCAGAAAGTAGCTGAGTGGCTGCCTGGGGATGGGGTGGGAGGTTGGCTGCAAAGGGGAATAAGGGAACTTTAGGGGGTGGTGGAAACATTCTATGACTTGCCTGAGGTAGCAGTTTCATGAGGTTTTTGTTTGTCAAAACTCACTAAATTGTACATTTAAAAATGGGTGTTTTATTATATATAAATTATACCTCAATAAAGTCGATTTTTAAGGAAAAATAATAGGCTAAGTGTGACCTCATTTAGGCCAGTAAATAAGTAAACGCTGTATATGTAGTATGTATAAATGCAAAGGAAAGGGTTTAACCTAGAAGGATGCCAACCAGCTGACACATGGTTATCCTGGCATCAGGGAGTTCACTTGGGAATGAAGAGGTATAAAAGGGGACTTGGAGATTCTCTTCTGCAAATTCTGTGTTTTGTTTGAATTTTGTGGGGGGAAAAAAAACAACTTAGAAAGAGGAGGAGGAGAAATTGGAACTTAAGTGATTTGTGCAGGGAACACCAGAAGCAGATGGAATTCAAGTCTAAGCTTTCTAATTGTATGTGTGGGAATAACCCAAGTCCCAATAGGAAGCTCAAAAGGAAGATATTCTCCATCATCTGTTGTTCATTCTAACAATATGCAAAACCACATCCAAATGCTACTTAGAAAACTCCCAAACATGAAAAACATTGCCAAATTTTAGTGAGAACACTGTAATGCCGTGGTTGTTAAATAAATGTTTCTTTAATTTAACTATTAGCTTCTTCTTGGGAATGGGAAGAGCTATCTTTCAGCCTCCTCACCATCAGCTGTCACTTTGGCAGGGACAGAGCTCACAGATTCATCTGTCTTAATATTCTCCACTAAGTCCACCTGAGCTGAGGCAGCTGCTCAACCTTCCTAGAACCATTCCCACCAGGAATGGTTCTTTTTTTTTTTTTTTTAAAGATTTTATTTATTTATTTGACAGAGAGAGACACAGCGAGAGAGGGACCACAAGCAGGGGAGTGGGAGAGGGAGAAGCAGGCTCCCCGCGGAGCAGGGAGCCCGATGCAGCCCGATACCAGGACCCCAGGATCATGACCTGAGCCGAAGGCAGACACTTAACCCAGGCGCCCCGAGGAATGGTTCTTTGAGCATTCTAGAATGCTACAGCCTAGACCTCGAAAAATCCTGCATCTTACCCCAAAAATGTGAATCATAGCAAATTTCATATCAACTATCTTTTAATGCCCACAGACTGGGCACACCTAAAAATGTATTTTCAGTTTTAGAATAGTGCCTGGCACCTATAAGCACTGTTTATGGCAGCAATAAATTGACATAAAACTGAAACATAAAAAAATGCCAGATTTCTCTTAAAATACTTTTGGGGTGGTTTTGTGTGTTTGTGTATGTTTCCCATTTCTTTACTGAGTTTAGCTTTTCTTTACTAAGGTCCATAACACCCTGGACTGTTGAATTCACCAAGGGGCTTCCTCGGTGGCACATGGAATGTGAGAGCACATGGCCACTAGGTGGCGGGAGAGAGTCCCCTGAGGGGAGGGGAGGAATGAACCCCAGCTCTTCCCACGAGTGACGTGAACCAGAGCTTTCTTTTTTTTTTTTAATTTTATTATGTTAGTCACCATACAATACATCATTGGTTTTTGATGTGGTGATCCACGATCCATTGTTTTCGTATAACACCCAGTGCTCCATGCAGTACGTGCCCTCCTTAATACCCATCACCTGCACCCCCCCCTTCCCTCTAAAACCCTGTTTGTTTCTCAGAGTCCATAGTCTCTCATATGAACCAGAGCTTTCAAACAAACGTAGATTCTGCTTATTAAGGCCTCCAGAACATGCCTATTTAGTGATGAAAAGACCATACTTCAGAAGAAAACTTTTATGGCCAATTCATTTTTAAAGACGTTTCCAACTTAAGGTTCTGAAAGCAGACACTTTCCAGCAACGTAGTCATTTACCAGCCCCAGGGACCTTGCTCTGCTTTGCTTGCACATTCACTGTTCTTAAAGCAGACTAGAACCGAGACAATATCTAGCTCACCCTTTAACCTCTTTATCAATATGAAGGATTTGTATCTGTCACTGCTTCCTTTGGTTTATCTTTCTCTAGAGAGAAATTGCTAATACAAAAGCAATTAGCCCAAATCTGGAAGTGGGGAGCGGGGAAGCCTTGGTGGCAGGGTAAAACTGGAGAATTGAACTAAGGATTGTCTCTACATACATCTGCTTATTTTCTTTTGCCCCTCCTCAACCACTCTCTGGAACCCACTCCACCCCCCAGCCTCCCAAACTGCCCCAAGAAAAACTGGCTTGTGGACTTAAGGAAAGGCAGGTGACAGTGTCAGAGTGATGGCTATCTCAGGGATTTCCAAGGGTAACTTTGATTTCACGTGAGATCTGCCTTACCCCCAAACTACACCCTTCAAAGCTGCAACCCTATGTGCAAAAGCCAGAGAACCATGCCCAACTAGACTAAAATAGGCTGCCCTGGTGTGGAGAGAAAAGGCTCTGAGAAGAAGAGGGCCCAGGGAGAGCCTGTCCTCCAACGCTCTCCTTCTCCAAACAGAGCCCTAGAATGGGCTCAAAAAACCTGGGACATAAAACCAGATCCTTTTCAACATCTAAGGGAGCCCAAGGGAGCTGCAAGCCTCACAGAAACTACAAATAACAAAAACAGTAGCAAGAAAGGTCTGGACAGAAGCATAGACACATGCAGTTTCCTGTGGCCCCTGGAAAGTTTGGAAAAACTTCCAGAAGCTGCCCTTATTCCATATCTCAGAGAGGCCTGTGGCCCTGAAAGCTGGTGGTTGGGAACAAGAAGGACACGAAGCACCCTGTGATGGGAACCATGGGGAACAAGGTCAACGACCAGAGGCCAGACAGGGCCAGGCAGAGCTCAGCCATTCCCAAGAACCACCACAGACCTGTTGCTACTCCCCACCAACAGCTCTATGCTGTGAAGACCCCTCAATACTTTGGGCGCCCCCATAGGAGAAAGGGAGGAGGGGTGGAACCCTGACCGGGCTGAGTTTAAACCTAAAACAACTGTGAAATTGTTGAATTGCCTGAGTTTACCTGAAAGAAACAAAAACCAAGGGCTTCAATCAGAGATGAAAGGGAACTATAGAAAAATGAGGGAAGTTCCACTTGTGCTCCCCGGAATATGTGGCCTGTGAAATGTGTTCACAACCAGGGAGATGACCAACATCCGAGTTCTGACCAAAGGGACACAGGCTGACTTCTGTTTCTGGACCTTGAACAAAGGGCAGGGAAATCACAGTTTCAGGGCACAAGCTACGAAGCTTACAAAGAAGGAAGTGAGCCCCAGAAACAAGCCTGATGAACCAACATTTTCTAAGATGACATCTCTGTGAGGCGGACAGTGTGATCCCCATTTTGCAAATGAGGAAACAGCCTGAGAGCAGTCGAATGACCTCTCCACAGTTGCTTGGCTAGTGGGGGTAATTGAGTTCAAACATGAACCCGTCAGTTCTATGCCTCAAACTTGCTCTCTTTTCATCACATCTTCACAATATGTGAAATGTTTGACTTTCTGAAATCAAAAAATAATAATAGTAATAATCTAGGCATAACCACCACAATCTCACCATACTTCTTGCTGATATTTTCAATACCTCATGCCAGGGTAAATAACTCCTTAAGAGTTAGCCATGGTATTGACACTCAACAACCATCCTTCCAGGAATATTTTTCCTTTTCCCTGTTTGTACACCTGCACTATCCAATACAGCAGTCACTTGCCACATGTGGCTATTGAGCATCTGAAATGGAAAGTATAAAACACACACCAAATCTCAAAGATGCAGTGCAAAATAATGATAGCTCATTGATAATTTTACATTGATTATGTGTTCAAATGATAATATTTGGGATGTATTGTGTTAAAATATATCAAAATTATTATTTCCCAAGGTCAGTGATTCAACAGAAAGACAAAAGGTTCTTAATACTAAGGTTTTGTTTAAGTTTATTTTTGCTTCTGGTATTTTTTTCCTTATGCTTTCATTTTGATGTGTTCCAGCGGCTATGAGGAGTACCAGAAGTTAAATCCTGAGAAGGCAGCATGGTGGTGCAGAACTTTTAAAGATGAAGACCCTGGGGGCGCCTGGGTGGCTCGGTCATTAAGCGTCTGCCTTTGGCTCAGGTCATGATGCCAGGGTCCTGGGATTGAGTCCCTCATTGGGCTCCTTGCTCGGCGGGAAGCCTGCTTCACCCTCTGCCTGCCACTCCCCCTGCTTGTGCTCTTTCTCTCTCACACAAATAAATAAATAAAATCTTAAAAAAAAAAAAAACTTCTAGGAATTTCAATACTACAGTATCCAACTTATATATCCTAAAATCTCAGTAGCAGTAGAAAAATCCTTCATCAACTACGCTTTTATATATACATACATATGATAAGTATCATGATATATATGTCATATATATGTGTATGTTTATATATATAATATAGCCATGATACACTAGCCAATATGAATGAAACCAGACCAGGCATTTTCTCACTCGCCCACCATGCGCTCAGCTCTGTGCTGTGGGGATACTAAAGCAGCATTAGGGCCCAGGGTCTGTCTCTAAAGAGTTCACCGAGCACATAGGGATGAAAAACATGCATATATACCACCACTGCCTGCCCGCTAGCAGGCCATTCCACCTCAGTTTCTCACATGGGCACTTCCTGTTCTATCAGCTCCCCTCAGGTCTCTTCTCTTCCCACTCACTGCCAATTCTATGCCCATTCATTCCACAGTTCCAACACCAAGTGCTACATCTCTCATTCCTCATCTCTTTATCCATCCCACTTGGATCCATCTGCTATCCATCCAGGACCTCACTAGTTCTGATCTGTGATGAAGATGAAGTAGGATGTTTTGCTTGCAGAAGGCCAGTCCAGACAAAGTGGCCATGTCCTGACTCCAGGGCCAAGAAGAAAAGATGGAGAAAGTAGAGACCCCAGATGGGCCAGCGTATTACCATCATGAAAGGACCCTGGTTAAAGACACCCCAGACATATTTGGAGCAGCCCTGTCCATCAACAGCACCTATCTTTTGTACCTGAGTTTAATTGTGTCAGAACATTCTGAAAAAATAAGTTCTTAGGTTTAGAACCAACTGCCTTTTCACCTCACAACCCCCTGCACCCCTAGGCCAAACACACCACCACCCCATTACCCACAAATACTTGGAGGTTTACCAGCAAGAGCTCCTTAATATCATACAGGATTGCTGTGGGAATTAAAGGAGATGAGTGATCTAGGAACTCTTAGGCTTCCACAAGTATGACTACCCTACTAGTCCAAGGTTTCCTGGATGACTCAAGTTTCAAGAATTGGGTACCTTCTCTGAGAATATCCTCCCAGCTTGTCTCAGAGAAAAACTTAACATACGCTACATCATCTTTCCACCCCCACCTCCACCTGGGAGATCCTTGGACCTACTGAACAGTTACCTTGTCTAAATGTTTAAATTCTTCACGTACAGCTGTTTCAAGGAAAGTAAAACTTTAAGAAGCTTTTTAAAAGCTTTTTGAAAACTACAACCAAGCAGGTGCCAGGGGTAGCTCCCATTATTCTATTCTGTAGTTCCCAAGCTGGCCCTCAGAATGAAACCAAATAAGCTAGAGTCATTTTATAGGGAACTAAGTGAAAAGCCACAGTTGGAAACCCAGACCCAGTGTGAATCACCTCAACTCACTGCTAATGTCATCTTTTGATATAATCTGGAATTGTGGAAATGCCAATCTTTTCGCAGAATTTCTCTCCAGGCTGGGAGAATTTTAAATGTTTCTTAAGCATGCTCTCACTAGAGCCTCACTTACACTCCCATACATCAGGCCCCTTTGTCATTTAGAAATGTTGGAAACTTCCAGGACTAGAATAACTCAGTGGCCCACTCTGAACCTCAAAGGCTGTCAGATGAGATGAAGCCCCAGAAAGACAAATATAGAAGAGCGAGAGTCAGGAATTTGAAGAAGCTGCCTTAATCCTGGGTAGCAACAACCTATAAGCATTCTCTTCCTCAAATCAGGCTTGGGGTAAGATAATAATATCTTGCCAAGCAACATGATTTTTAAAAAAATTTTTTGAGGGGCGCCTGGGTGGCTCAGTCGTTAAGCGTCTGCCTTCGGCTCAGATCATAATCCCAGGGTCCTGGGATCGAGTCCCGCATTGGGCTCCCTGCTCAGCAGGAAGCCTGCTTCTCCCTCTCCCACTCCCCCTGCTTGTGTTCCCTCTCTCGCTGTGTCTCTCTCTCTGTCAAATATATAAATAAAATCTTAAAAAAAAAAAAATTTTTTTTTGAAAGATTTTATTTATATATTTGACAGAGAGAGAGACTGCATGTGCATGCACAAGCAGGATCAGGGGAGCAGGTTTATAAAATGGGCTAACAGAGATGGCCTCCCTCAACTCACTTCACCTTGCTTTCCTTAATTAACAAAGCTCTTGTTGTAATTCCCAGAACCACACCTAACCTCACTTAAAAAAAAATTACAATCTAATAAAAAAATAAAACTAACTAAATAAATAAAATTATAGTCTGACTCTTGATGGATCCTTATGGCTGCATGGCTTACACCACATTCAGTCTCATTACTATGCCCTCTTTGATCTTTCCTAGTCCTGCCCCAGGCCTTACTGGTTCTCCCAGCCCTCAAAGCCCTCAGCTATCTCTCAGTGGTCTTCATTCAGACCTGCCCTCTTGTGCTCTACCTGTCAATGACTCTTAAAGGGGACAGGGCTTGTCGGTTTGTTTTTAATTTGCATCTCAACCATATCCCAGTGGCATCTTAGGGAACAAATTACAAATATTTATCAAGCACTTATCAGGTGCTTATACATGCTAGGCCCTATACAAAGTATCTTAAGTAGTTTATCACATTTACTCCTAACAACATATTCCATTTGGCTGAGGTTCTTATCTTCATTTCACAGAAAGACTTGTACCAGTTGTGGGGTGCCATTTTCCAGGTATATCCATCCAATCAAGCTTGTTATTTCCTTACTGATGTGGGTCCACATTGGCTATCAATTACTAAGAGATGTGTATTAAAATTTCCCACTGTGGCTATGGGGGGGGGGTGGAAACCTCGCTGCAACAGTGTGGTCTCAGGACCCTCAGGGTCACAGAAAGACCGGGGGTGACTGAGTGTGGCAGAGCTCCCCGGTATCAGAGCAGGGAAGCTGGCTTCAAAGACAGAGCCAAGGAGCAGACTCTCAGCTCGGGGTTGCCATAAACTGTGATCCACAGCACAGTCGGGCCACTGCTCCTCCAGCAGGGGCCCAACAAGCGGCAGATCCAGGGAGACTCCCCTTCCTCCCACGGGAGGAGCGGCGTGGGAGCACACCACAGGAATCTGCTGGGTTTGGAGACTTCACACAGGGTCGTGTGCCAGAGATAGAAACCCTTGGTCACAGGCCAGGTGAGCACGGAGTGCAGCCAGAGACCAGAGACACGGGAGTGATTGACTGCTTTTCTCTGGGGGCACACTGAGGAGTAGGGCCCCGAGTTCTCGGCTCCTCTGGGACCAGAGATTGGGAGGCCACCACTTTCACTCTCGTCCTCCAAAGCTGTACAGAAAGCTTGCAGGGAACAAAAGCTCCCAAGAGCAAACCCGGGCAGATTACTTAGCCGGGCCTGGCAAGGGCGGGGCACTTCTGTCTCTGGCAAAGACATTTGCAAATCACGGCAACAGACCCCTCCCCCAGAAGATCAGCAAGAACAGCCAGCCAAGACCAAGTTTACTGATCAATGAGACCAGCAGAACTCCAGCACTAGGGGAATACAGCACATAGAATTCATGGCTTTTTTTCCCCCTGATTCTTTAGTCTTTCAAAGTTAATTTTTTAAATTTTCTTTTTTTCTTTTTATATATTTTTTTAAT
>NC_138378.1:89203108-89247658 GCF_054177405.1 Leptonychotes weddellii
CTCCTTGCTCGGCAGGGAGTCTGCTTCTCCCTCTGACCCTCCTCCCTCTCATGCTCTCTCTATCTCATTCTCTCTGTTTCAAATAAATAAATAAAATCTTTAAAAAATAAATAAATAAATAAATAAAAATAAAAATAAAAAAGAAAGAAAGAAGATAGTAGGAAGGGAAAACTAAAGGGGGGGAATCAGACAGGGAGACGAACCATGAGAGACTATGGACTCTGAGAAACAAACTGAAGGTTCTAGAGCGGGGGGATGGATTAGCCTGGTGATGGGTATTAAAGAGGGCATGTACTGCATGGAGCACTGGATGTTATACGCAAACAATGAATCATGGAACACTACATCAAAAACTAATGATGTGGGCGCCTGGGTGGCTCAGTTGGTTAAGCGACTGCCTTCGGCTCAGGTCATGATCCTGGAGTCCCTGGATCGAGTCCCGCATCGGGCTCCCTGCTCGGCAGGGAGTCTGCTTCTCCCTCTAACCCTCCCCCCTCTCATGTGCTCTCTCTCTCATTCTCTCTCCGTCAAATAAATAAATAAAATCTTTAAAAAAAAAAAAAACTAATGATGTAATGTATGGTGATTAACATAACAATAAAATAAAAATACTTGGGGGAAAAAAATAAAATTTCCCACTGTATTGGTGGCTTTGTCAATGGCTCCTTGTGGATCTGTCATTTTTTACTTTAGTATTTTTGTATATTATTAGTGCACACATTTTTAAATTTTATATCTTTGTGGGGTTTTTAATCAATATGAGTGAACCTACTTATCTCTAGTAATGCTATTTGTCTTAAGGCTTATTTCTTTTGTTATGAATCAACTGCTTTATCTTGTTTAAAATTAGTCTAACATATATTCTTTTCACCATTTTGTTTTCAGACTTTTTGTACCTTTATTTTATATATGTATGTTACTATGTATCTTCATGTGTTTGTGGTAAAACGTAGCTTTATTTTCTTTAATCCAGTCTGATAATCTTTGCCTTTTAATTAATAAGTTTAGCTCACTTACTTTGATGGTGATTTTTCATATATTTTAATTCCTTCTACCATCTTATTTTGTGCAGTCTGTCCACTTTTTCTGTTTCTTGTTTTTTTCTTTTCTTAGATGGTTTGAGTTGCTTCATTTTGTTTTTATTATGCCATTAATGTTTTGTTTACTGGTTTGAGAATTATATATTTTATCTCTATTATTTTGGTGCTCACCTCCAAGAACATTTTTTTTTTAGATTTTATTTATTTATTTATTTGAGAAAGAGAGGGGGGGGAGGGGGAGAGGGAGAGAGAGAATCCCAAGCAGACCCCACAGTCAGTGCAGAACCCATTGCAGGGCTTGATTCCATGACCCCAGGATCATGACATGAACCGAAATTAAGAGTCGGACATTTAACTGACTGAGCCACCCAGGCACTCTTCACCTCCAAGAATTTTCAACATCACATCTAATTTAACAAAATCAAAAACTTGTCAATATTTTCCCTCTCCTCTAGGAAATAAAAAAAAGAACCACAGAATGCTTTAACCCTAATCTCTCCCCTCTCCAAACCTATTGTTGCCCAGAATTACAGTTCCCCCACAAATTAGACATATTATTATCATTTTAAACAGTTAATATTTGTTTAGCTTTATCTAAACCTTGACCATTTTCATGGCCCACCATCCCTTCTTACATCCCAGGCCTTCCCAGTTGGGTCATTTTCCCCGCCCTGTAGTACCACTCTTGGAAGCTGCTTTAATAAGGTTCTCTTGGTATGAATCCTCTCATCACCAACAACTTTGCATGGGTTCTTTTTCTTAGAAGATAGTTTTACTGGGTACACAACCCTAAGTTGATAGCATTTACTCACAATACTATGAAAATATTACTGCACTGTTTTCTGGCTTTACTATCACTGTTGAAGAGTCTGCCATCATTCTAATTGTTGTTCCTCTGTAACAAACCAACTCTTGACCAACCCTAGTGTTCACCCTCAGCGGCAGAATAAGTTTCCCATTGCATCTGGCATCAAATTGTTTCTTTTATCAGTTCAGTCATGCTTTTAAAAATATTTTATTTAAAACTAGTTTATCCAGCTTTTTCAGACATCTTTCACTAGGAGAAATTATATAACTAGTCATCCATATTGCTAGAAATGAAAATCCTTTTTATTTTTTAATCCACCTTAACTGGCTGGCTCTTGGTTCCACCACTCCATTAAAACTACTTTTGTGAAGGTCTCCTAATTGTCAAATCCAGTGGACTCAATCCTTGTTTTGCCTGACTTCTGCAGCATTGGGCACCACTGGCCATTTCCATTTCCTTTTCCCTTTGGCTTCTGAGTTGCCTGGTTTTTCTTCTGGACTCTGGCTCCTCAGTCTCCTTTACTAACAATTCTTGTACTACCTGCCCTCAGATGGTGGTTGTCCTGGATATATGCCTTTTGAACCCCCAGATCCTCCAACACCCTTTTCCATCCGGCTCTGGTCCCTAGGAGGCTAACCTATATGGGACTACATCCACTGGGCTCCCTTGCTGTCTGGATTTCAGTCAGGTTTAGCCAAAAGGAGAAACTGAGAGGAAGTCAGAAGCAGAGAGGTGAGAGATGAGAGCATTTATTCCCCTAGCTCCTCACCCAGCTCCTTCAGGATGGCCCTCTCCATTCAGCTACTCTAAGTTCTGGGAAATACAATGACCACTTCCAACTGTGCATCAACAGTCAAATTATTCTTATTTCCTCTTCCCAGACAGACATATTCAACCACCATCTGGAGAAATTTACCTATAAATCCCAAAGGCATACCAAATTCATGTATCCAAACTTTAATGCAATAACTCCTCCTACATCACTCTGCCCAAAGCAAACAAAGTCGATCATTCCCCTGGCTTCCAGGTAGTGTTAGATAATGCCACTTTAGTGGGTCAACCTATAAGTCTCAGAGTTATCCTCAACTTTTGTTTCCTGAATCCCCACTCCTATCCAATTGGTCACTAAGTCTATTCTGATATCACTGTGGAAAAATCTCAATTCTGTCTCTTCTACTCTCCCCTTACCCTTGCTGCCTTATTTTAGGGCATCATCACTTCCCCCAGACTTTCTGTCTCCCTGCTTTGAGCCTGGCCCAGTTCCAGCCCTTTCTACGCTACAGTGGGAGAATGAACTTGCTGAAATGCAAAACTGACTGTGTCACTCAGATCTTCTTCGCCTAGTACACAAGGCCCTTCTTAATCTGGTCCCTGCCTACTTCCTAGTCTCATCTCTCATCACTTCCTGCAGAGACCCTACCTCAAGTCCTTTTGCCTGATTCTCCCCACCCCTCTCATGTACTATTCCTCCTTTAAGATTCAGTACCAGGGGCGCCTAGGTGGCTCAGTCATTAAGCATCTGCCTTCGGCTCAGGTCATGATCCAGGGCCCTTACCATAGCAGCTGCTCAGGAATGTGCTCTCCCACACTCCCAAACTCAATCAACCAATCTTCCTCTTGATCTCTTGAACATCAGAGCATTTGTAACATTAAATATTTTTATTAAATATTTTTGTCTGTCTTCCCCAAAACCTGTTAGCCTCTTAAGATCAGAGACCAATTCTTACTCAGCTTCATTTTTCCAGTGCTTATCATAGTGCCCTTCACGTAGTGGGATCAATAAATGCACACCCCTTTTCCTTGAGGTCCATTGGCCCAGTCTTCTGTGTTGTAGATCAACCAGATCACACATAGCTCAGCATCTACTTTTGAATCCTTACTCCTCTTATCCCCTCCTGTCTATATCTGAGCAGCCAGTAAGAGGTAGATGTCAGTACTGTCCATCTATAAACCAGTTCAAATTATTTCTCAGGCCTACTCTTTCAGATGAGTGGCTCAGTACTTCTCAGCATTATACAAATCAACGTTTTTTTGAGAATCCAGACTACTTCACAACAAAACTACGTATAACTTTGAAATAAGTCAAACCACTAAGGGCAACAGCCAACTCTCCCACAAATTATAAATCTTCAGGCTATCCAACCAACAACCCATCTAAAACAAGCTAAAGATTCTTTTAAACTGTAAATTGATGTTGTTAATTCTTGTTTTAGTCAGTTCACAGTCATGGTCAGTCAGAACAGTCTCCTGATGGATATGTGATTTCCAACAAAGTAAATAAAACAGAGATTGTCTTGCCCAACCCATTTTCTTAGTAAACTACACTTTACTAACCTGATTTAGTTCTGGGGACAAGCTAAGTTTATATCCTGCTACAGAGGACAAAAAAAATAAGCATTTATCTACACAGGGATGATATAGTTTTACTGTCACAACCTAAGATAGGCCTTAAGAAACAAACGACCGTGTTGTTTAAGTATTGCCAGAAATAATAACTTACAAATAACGTTTCTAAAAACCAAAGCCATCATTATGAGAATATCCCAAACATTTATTTGATCAGACTTCACAACTAAGTTAAACCACCAATTTAAATAAATATTAAAGAAATGCAAAACAATTAAAAAACTGCATGATAGAAATTCTCTGAATACTGGCTTCCCTATCAAGAATCTGCATCAACAACATTCCTGTTCTCAGTTCCCTATACAGGAGGATAAATCCATATCTGGGTAAACAAAGCAATCATAAGACACCAACAATAACTTCATGGTAAAATACACCTAAGTGTGACAAGTGTCACATTTTTACATTTCTAAAAGTGGAAGGTTTTGTTTTTGCACCTTCCCATGCTCTTTTTCAGCAGCCAGGGAGAGGGTTTCATGCACTTCTACAAGGCATAGCCCTGCCTTTGATATGGTTCCCCATCCCTGGTTATGCTAGAATGGAATGCAATGATCCAGGAGCCAATTAGATGTGAAACATAACCATTTAAATAAAATTTCATTTAAATCAGTAACCATTTAGGGGCGCCTGGGTGGCTCAGTCATTAAGCGTCTGCCTTCGGCTCAGGTCATGATCCCACGGTCCTGGGATCGAGTCGCACATCGGGCTCCCTACTCCGCGGGAAGCCTGCTTCTCCCTCTCCCACTCCCCCTGCTTGTGTTCCTGCTCTCACTATGTCTCTCTTTGTCAAATAAATAAATAAAATCTTTAAAAAATAAATAAAAATAAATAAATCAATAACCATTTATTAAGCAGTCATTGTGCTCTGAGGGACAAGAAAATAACAAGGAAATGATCTAAACCTCCAGGAACAGCTGGAATCTAGAAAAGAGGAAAGGACGTGAAATACTGTGGCACAGGACAGATATGATAAATAACAGAATAGAAATGGAAAAAAAAGATAATCTAGGCATATGGGAGAGGGAGAGAGAGAATAACCCCTACTGGGCATTGCCCTGGAGTAGATTGCCTTAATAGGTACTAAGGTGGGAACTCAATAAGAGAATATGTAGAGCATTCTTGCATTCTCTCTCTTGATCCCCACTGCCACCCTGCCTTAACTCTCCTCGTAAAAGCCAGTCACTGCTCTATTCTGGGAATGAAGAGAGAAACAAAGAGAGAGAGAATCCAGAATCCTTGCTCACTTATGGCTAAGCTGGAGATTTGGGAAGACAACAGTGCCCATAGGAACCCCTGAAAAGCCATACCCTTGGCACCTGGTCACCACCTGTCTCCCCTGGCAGATTCCCCACTTCTCTCTTTCTTTGCACTCTTTTCCAGTGCTAACTGGCCTGCTGACTCTCCCTGAGAATGTCTTCCCTCCCCCATCCCCTTGAATCATGACGTTCTTTCCACCTGACCTGCCCTTCTCTCTCCATCACCACATATTTATGTCTCACCCAGGCATCAAGATCTGGCTCAAATGTCATCGGCTCTGTGAAATAAATAAATAAATAAATAAATAAATGCTACAAATTATTAAGAACACACTTCATTCTGGGAACACATTTATCTCCTCTAACTCTCACAACCACCATGGCAGGTAGGTGTTAACTACACCCATTTTGTAGGTAAAGAAGCAGGTTCAAAGAGTTTAGAGCACACAGCTAGTCAGTGACAAGGCTGAAATTCAAGCCCAGGTGTGCTGAGTCCAGATCCTATTCCCTTGACCACAGCATTATTTTACCTCCAAATCGAGCTGCCATCAGCCCTGACCCCACACTAGGATCACTTGATGCCCAGGCCATGGCTCAGACCAATCACGAAGAATCTCTTGGGTGGAGCCCTCTACATTTTAATGCTCCCAAGGAAACTCCAATGTAGACCCAGGATTGAGAGCCACTATCTTACTTTACCTCCTTCACCTTTTCAAAGGTACCTCTTGCTCTCTCTGAATTCCCACACCACTCTGTTTCTACCTTTAATCATTCAATCATTCATTCAGTCACTGATCCCTTACTGGGTACCAGTCACTACACAGAGCTCTGGGGATCAGCAAGAAACAAGACCATACCTCCTGTCCTTATGCAGCTACTCTTAAATGTAATAAAGGCACAAATGTGAAAAGGCAAAACTTTAAAACTTGTAGAACAAAATACAGTAGAGTATCTTTGTAATTTGGGGCAGGGAGAGATTTCTTAAGTAAGACACCAAAGGCATAAACCATAAATGGGACTGATCAATTTGACCCCATTTTAAATGTTAAACTTTTTTTCATTAAAAGATACCATTAAAAAGTGGAAAGGCAAGCCACAAACTAGGATATAAAATTTGCAATATAAAATTTGTCACAAAAGATTGGTATTCAGAATATATAAAGAACTCCTACAAATAAATAAGAAAAAAATCCAGCAGGAAAAAGTATATGCATTTCATAGAAGAGTAAATACAAATGGCTAAGAAACATTTGAAAAGATGCTCTACCTCATTAAAAATTAGATAAATAGAAATTAAAATATAGTAAGATACCATTTTACACCAAATGGATTGTCAAAATTTTAAAAGTTAGGCTACATCAAGTGTTGCCAAGAATGTAGAGTAATGGGGATGTTGAGATACTGCTAGTGGGTGTGTAAATCAGTACTGCAAACAATTGCAATACAATGTAAAAAGTATGTAATAGGTGGAGCAGGAAGTGACTAGGACATATGGCAGGTGGAGCAGGAAAGAGCCCATGAAGGCTGAGATGTAAGGATGAATAACAGTTACTCGGCCAAAGGAAGGGAAGGGTGTTACAGGTAGAAGGAAGGTGAGCATGATATATTCAAGGCCGAAAAGGGGAGTGTGCAAGGGCCAGGTCAAGAGGCCTAGAAACTGTGCCCAGAAGACTGGATTCTAAGAGCCATGGGAAACTACTGAAGGGTCTTCAGCAAGGACATAATACTCATTCCTTCATTCAACAAAAAGTCACTGGCACTTGCCATTGGACAGGCCCCACATAGGCTCTGGCTGTACATGAATGATTGCATCTGTTCTAGAAATATTACTCTAGATGTAGGGTGGAGAACAGGTTGCAGGGTCACACAACTAGAAGCAGGGAGACTACTGAGGAAGTGATCTGGAGGTTGTCATCTGGACTGGGGAGCAACAGAAGCAGAGGGTGTAAATGCACAGAGACATGAGGTACTTGGAAAGTAAAAGGAACTAAGCATGGTGGTTCATTAGACATGAGGTTAGAGTGGTGAATAAGGTGAAGGGTTCAAGGTGATGCCCTAGGTATCTGAATGGATGGTGAGACTTTCATGGACTAGAAATCAAAAAGGAGGGTGAGAAGTGGAGTAGTTTGGCATAGTTAAGGGACAGACAGAAGAAGACTAGACAGGAGACTGGGAAAGGAATCGCTGAAGGAAAAGCTGGGTGGTATTGAAGAAACCGGGGCAAGAGGGAGTTGTAGTTTAAGAAGAAAATGATCAATAGTGTGAAATGCCGCAGAGAAGTCAAGTTTTTGTTTTTTGTTTTTTGTTAAAAGGCTAAAAATGATCATTGACTATGGGGACAAGGATGGCCTTCATGAAAGAAGTTACAGTCAAGTGGAGGGAGGAAGCAAAAGCGTTGAAGGCTGAGGAGTGGGAGGGAAAACAAGAGAAGGCACTTTTTTAAGAGAAACAAAGCATTTTGTTTTGTTTTGGTTTGTTTTGTTTTGATTTAGATAAGCAAGGCATGAGAGGGTTTGGTAAGAAGGAGCCAGTAGAGAGTAAAAGGTCAAAGATGAGGGGAGAGATACCAACAGCAAGGTCCTTGAGAAGATGGGTATTCCATTTCAACCCTAACTGGGTATACTTCAATTCAATTCTAGCAATAACCATCCAGAGTTAGTGCAGACCCCACAAGTTAAAGGGCGTGGTCCCCAGTAGGACTCTCCTGACCAGAGACCACCCACACTTCTGACTGACTGGCTAAATTCAGAAGTTCCCAAGACCCCCTCAGGTTTTTTAATTAGAAAGATTCACAGAATTCAGCAAAGTGCTATTATTATTATTATTTTATTATATAGGATACAAATCAGGAGAACCAGCCAAATCCCAAGACATAGAGGAAGAGGTATGGGAGGGAACACAGAGCTTCCATGCCCTCCCCATGTGGAATCAGGACACATCACTCTCCCAGTACATCACTGTGTTCAACAAAAGGAAACTTCTCCAAGCTCCAGTGTCCAGAGGTTTTCTGGGATTTCATTATGTAAGTATAATTGATTAAATCATTGGCCACGTGAGTGAATTCAATCTCCAGTCCCTCTCCTCTTCTCTCCCAGGAGGCTGGGAGAAAGAGTTGACTGATACTATCATGTGGCTCAAAGCCCCAATCTTCTAATCACATGGTTGGTCTTTCTGGAGTCTGGCCTCCATCTTGAAGTTATCTAAGGGCACTGCCAAGAATCAAAAATTTCAAGAGTTTCAGAAGTTCCCTGACAGGAATCTGGGGCAAAAACCAGATAAACTGTTTATTATACAACAGTGGGTCAGGAGGTTCGGGACCTGGGTAGAAGGAAGAGCCTATGTAGGATAAAGAGCCTCTACCATTCCAGCAACTGGGTGGCTCAGTTAGTTAAGCATCTGCCTTTGGCTCAGGTCATGATCCCAGGGTTCTGGGATAGAGCCTCAGGTCAGGCTCCCCACTCAGCAGGGAGTCTGCTTCTCCCTTTCCCTCTGCTTCTCCCCACCCCCACCCCCCAATCATGTTCTCTCTCTCTCTCTCTCAAATAAATAAAATCTTTAAAAAAAAAAAAAAAGGAAATGCCATGGGAGCTCTCATATGATGGCGTCTTTTTTTTAAGGACTAAGTATGAGGGGAGAGGCAGAGTCAGGATTTGAGGTCGATGGTGAGTATTTGAAATGATTGCTGTGCACAGCACACTAGGAGAGCTTTATAGGACTGCCAGACAATGTCAGAGCCCAGTGGGTGGTGGTGCCCATGCATCCAGGTGGCAGTCATCTGTGAGGCTAGGTAGTTTTCTCCAACAGCCCATAGTAGCCCCAGTAGAGATGCAGAAGAAGCAGACCATCAATATAACCAGGACTCGGGTTTTGCCTAGGAAGTGCCAGGGAAGAAAAAGGGAAAGGCTGGGACGCCTGGGTGGCTCAGTCAGTTAAGCATCTGCCTTCTGCTCAGGTCATGATCCCAGGGTCCTGGGATTGAGTCCCACATCAGGCTCCTTGCTTGGCAGAGAGCCTGCTTCTCCCTCTACCTGCTCTGCCTGCCACTCCCCCTGCTTGTGCTCTCTCTCTCTCTGACAAAAAAAATAAATAAAATCTTAAAAAAAAAAAAAAAAAGAAAGAAAGAAAAAGGGAAAGGCTGCTGAGAAGACCAGCAAGAAAATGGTTGAAAAGATGGAGCATATTAACTAAACTGGCTAAATAAGGAAGCAAAAGCAGGAGGACAGATAGAGAGGGAGGATGTCTATGGGCTAGCAGTCCTGATAAGGGTGAATAATTGGCACTTTGAGAGTATGGGGGTGAGAAAGCAGGAATGCTGTGGTCAGAAAGGAGGATGTCTGTGTGCATGATTGCCTAAATGGAGTCTTTCCAGGAGGTACGCAGCTTTGAGGGTGTCAAAAAGGAGTGTCTCTTCTCAGCACCTACTATTAATTCCTTGTATTCAAGATAAGTTCCCTGAAGAGAGGTACCCATGTTTAATTCATCTTTGTATTCCTAGCAATACTGGAAATACTATATGAAAGGCAATTATACTTTTAGGGAATGGATGATGCTAAATTGTTAAGGATGCTGGAAAACTCAGGACACCCATGTCTGGTGAGCCCACTGGGGGGCTCCATTTGGACAAAGGCCCCAAGGAACGAATGAAACAAAGGGACAGTGATGCATGCTGGGGAACAAGATTCCCCATCCCCACTGCAGCCCCAGGCGAAGTGAGTTCTTTATGAATGAATGTTGCCAGTTGACATTTTCCAGTCTTAATGCACACATACTCACACATAACCAGTGATCCCTGTTGGATTATCACTATTATCAGAGATTCCATGGCAACAGTGAAAAGGAGGCCACTCTCAGTAGGAAGGGAAGAAAGAAGGAGGAAGGGAGGCAAACTAGTATTTCCTGTGTGTCAACCATGGTCCACCTCTATGTTAGAGGCTTTCACATACAGGACCTTGTTGATCTTTATAACAACCTTGAGAGATAGGTCTTGTTGTCTTCATTTTAACATAAGGACATCTGGCCAGGAAGATGAGTGACTTTCAGAGATAAGGCTAGGAGGGTAGAGTTTCATCTGATTCCCTCTTTGGTCTTTTTGACTCACCCACTGAATGCCTCCTGGAATCTTTCATTCCAGTGATAATTCCACCCCTTGGTTGAGTGCTCATCATAAGCAAGGTGTCATAGGAGAAGGAGAAGTGGCTGATTTTGTCACGGCCCTCTAGGAGCTTTAAGACTGGAGGGGAAGGTCAGATGTGTTCCCAAACAGTCACACTCAAAGCAGCTCCCTACTAACCAACAAGGGAAGCTTATTACTTGGGGGAGACTAGATTGAAAAGTTATGTTCTGGGTATTGACAATGATGAGTTTGTTTACTTATTTGTAGGATTGCTTTCCTTATGACTAGCACTTAAAAGAAGTAAGAGCAAATTTCCCTGTCCAGTGAACAAAGTGAAACTGAGGTAAATCCTATTGTATCCATAATACTTTAAAATAGTGTCTCCTAAGGAATCAATCTCAGGAAAGAGGGAGTTAAGGAACTTGCCAGAGTTCACAAAGTGTGACTGACTCCTGAGATCTCGCTGTCCACAGGATAATGTAAGAGCTAATGGTCTGACAAACAATCTGTGTTAAAGCCAGCAAGGCTGCTGTGCGTTCAGAGAAAACATTGTGGGCTTATTCCCTTTTCCCCGCATCTCCACTCATACTAGTCTAGTCCCCTTGTCCATGAAGCCATTTATAATAAGATAATCAGGCAGGGGCCACCTCCCAGTGTCGGCGCTGGCTAAGCCAGTTCCTTTAAAGAATGTGGCCCTTGGCTGAGATTTCAGTCCTGGGCTTCCTCAGGAGCACAGAGTAACACCTTGCCCTCTCTCCACCTAAACACCCAGTGTGGGGAGAACTCAAGCCAGAAGTTGGGCACCTATACGGGAGTCTGCAATCTGCCCGATCTGCAGGGGTAGTCTAGTTCCTCAGCTATAAACTGACTTCAGGAACTCAGTAGGAGAGATCCAAGCAAGAGTTCTTGGTTGCCTTAAGCCCATGTAGAGCAGAATCCTGTTGGGCAACGTCATTCTCTAGACTGAATAAGCAATTTCAGAAGGAACTGCCAAGAGGCAGTAAGAAGTAAGAGAGGGCAAGGGAACCTATGCAGCCAGCCAGAGCAGCACACTCTACCAGGCAGGAGCCAGGGACACAAACCACCCACCCAAAGGCACTGAACTGAATGACACTAATTTTGGGGGGCCTGCATTCTTTGGAAAGCGTGGAGTGAAACCTGAGACAGGAGTCAGCTGGCTCATTTGCTCAACCTCCACTCAAAAATTAGAATCTCCCACCCTGGCCTAAGGACACAATAGGAATAAGACAGCAGGAGTTATGCTCCAATCGTGCCCACAGGCTAGTGGAGCAATCTGTCAGCAAACAACAGATCAGAGACCATTTCAGACAGCAAGAAGAAAATACATAGGAGTAATGTGCTAATGAGTGGCTAGAACTTTTTATTTTGGTGCAGTCCCATTTGTTTATCTTTGTTTTTGTCTCCTTTACCTGAGGAGACATATCCATAAATATGCTGTGAAAACCCATATCTAAGAGATTACTGTCTTTTCCTTTTAGGAGTTTTATGGCTTCAGGTCCCACATTTAGGTCTTTAATCCATGTTGAGTTTATTTTTGTGTATGGTGTAATACAATGATCCAGTTTTGTTATTTTGCATATAGTTGTCCAGTTTTATTTTAAAAATGTGATATATATATTATATATATGTGTGTATATATTATATATGTATATATGTGACAGAATATTGCTCAGCCATAAAAAAAGAATGAGATCTTGCCATTTACAACAACATGGATGAACCTAGAAGGTATTATGCTAAGTGATGTCAGACAGAGAAAGACAATACTATATGATGTCACTTATATGTCCATATGTAGAATCTAAAAAACAAAACAGACAAACAAAAGAGAAACAGACTTGTAAATACAGAGAACTAACTGGTTGCCAGGAAGGGAGGGGGTTGATGGGATGAGTGAAATAGATGAAGGGGGTTAAGAGGTCCAAAATTCCAGTTATAAAATAAAGAAGTCACAAGGATGGAAAGTACAGCATAAGGAACATAGTCAATAAAATTACAAGACATTGTAAGTTGACAGATGGTAACCACACTTATCGTGGTGAGCATTACATAATGTATAGAATTGTCAAATCACTACATTGTACACCTGAAACTAATATAATATTGTATGCTGCCTATACTTCAATAATACATTTTAAAAGAGAGAGAGAGTGGCTGGAACTGGAGACAGAGAATGAGAGCTGGGGGTCAAAGGAGACCTTGATGAGAAAAGATAAATCAACTTGCCCCCCCCGCTCCCCATTAGGGGCAAGACTGCCAAGTCAAGGATCAGACAGAAGGCCTGTGTGCTAGGTGTGGTGAGCAAGAGGAAGAGGGCTGAGAGATGAAGAAGGTACCAGGGCTGGGCTGTGTGAGCCTTGGAAAGGCCTCAGAAAAGGAGACCCCACCTAAACTAACCAATAACATCACAGTGGGGCATGCTGAGGTCACACAGACTTCTACCCCAAACCCAGGGACATAGGGGGAGCCTTTGCCCTAAAGAGGGGAACCTAGAGTCCATCACAAGTACAGCTATGAACGCTGTGCTCCCCAGTCCACAAGCATCCTATAATCACAGACATGAACAGGCTCCAGCTGAAGGCAAACAATGTCAGCCACCTGGAGTAGCCAAGGGTGAGCCACCCAGGCACTCAGAGCCCTCCCATTATTCCCCGAAGCACACACAGAGTCACTCCCCTTCATATCATGTCTCGAAGCAGGGGCCCCAACACCCATTTCTTTATGCCTCCCTTTGCACAGTACAAACCTTCCAGATGCCCTGCTAGAGGAGACTTCCGGGGAGAGGGAAGGTGAAGTTGGGCTCCTGGATAGGGTAAGGCCAGTGGTGAGGATTCTGTATGGACAGACATAATTTCCCTTCTTTTCTTCTAGGTTTGTTAGGTGGTCTAATAATTAAATTGATATAAGACAGACTAACAGGAGAAAAGCAACTTAATTTCATTTGTATAGGAGCCCTATAAAAATATGAGACTAAAAGCAGTCAGGCAATGGAGGCTTATGTATGCCATTCTGAGCTAGGGAAAGGAGTAGGAGCCTGGGGCTTCAGAGGGAAGGAGGGCAATTCACAGGCAGATAAGAAGAGCAGGTGTTTGGTAAACAGATGTTTGCCCTACCATGCAGAAAATTCTTTCAGATAAAAGTTCTCTCTGGTTACAGCCCTATCTCTGGTATAGGCCACTTATCTAAATTATTTTAGGTAGTTACAGGAGAGGTAACAAACTGAGTTTTAAGTCTCATTGCCTTCAGCTCAAAATAACCCACATGCCAAGTTAGTACATTCTGAATGACACTTTCTACTCCCTTTCAATTCATTCCCCACACACAACACGTCTGGGTTTCAGTTGGGGTCAAATTTGCCTTAAACCTAATTATGAGGACATAATTATGTGTCCCCAGTGATCACCTTCTGAGAGTCCCTAAGACAGTCTCAGAATCCTCCCTCTGACTTCCACCTCAGGCTGCCACACTCAGACTGCTGCTGGTGACATTCATTCATTCATTCATTCATTCGTTCATTCATGTCAGTCAAACTGCACTGAGCACCAGCTACCGGCTGGGCACTGCTCTAGTGTCTGGGGATACTGCAGTGAGAAAGGCACCCAGGCCCCTGCTCTTGGGGACCATTCTTGAGGTGATTGCTTTGTTGGGCACACAATGCCTCCTAACTGCTCCTGTCACATCAGCCCTGGAGAGGGGATGTCGCCCTCCCTTAAATCTCTGAGACCACCTTCCTGCCTTCAATGAGGCAGGAGGCTTGAAAGAAGGGAAGTAAAACTGCCACGGACAGTGTGGCTACCCCCAGGCCTCCTTTCCTGTCTCACTCCTGGAGTCTCTTAGTGTGGCAGCAACCAGTTCAATCCCACTTCCCCCTCTCTTACCCCCCAGGGTGAGTTCCAGGCAGGTCCAAGTCCCAGAGTCCTGGTCCTAGCTGCCATGTGGCCTAATAGAGAAAGATTTACCCCATACCCACCAGGGCCCTCCTCCTGCCCCAGCATGCCCTCTCCCCAGGATGTCTGACAGTAGATACCCATTCCTTTCAGGTTCCAAGCCAGACAGCAACAAAGACCACATGGAGATACTAGTCCGCAGCCTGGTTTGCCAAGGCCAACCCAGTTCTTTCTTATAGTCCCTTGTCTAGAGTGAGGAGGTACTCTCCCCCATGCCTTTCCTGGCACTCTCAGGTCCTCACTCTTCTCTGCAGTAAACAACCCTTCCAACATGAACTCACAGTTTCCCAAACAGCATCTCAGTATGCAGCCTAGAGCACTCTCAACTCACAGAGCACCAAATCATGTTTCTCTCCCTCCTCCTGTCTATGTCCCTGAACACATGTAGAGGAAAGGGCAGATGACCCTTCCGTGGCAGTTTATACACCTCATAACACTTGCCATATTCTGTCTTAAATTGTAGGCATTTGCAAAAATTCCTTGAGGACAAGTACCATGTCTTGTATAGTTTTGGTCTCCTTCCTCTGTGTACATACGCACACATAAACACACCTTACATGGTGCCTGGTGTGATGCATAGTTTTATTCTCCTTCCTCTGTATACACATGCACAAATACACAAACACACCACACCTTACATTTTGGAATGATGGAAGTCATTCTAAGAGCTATTTACCCTGCCATGTCATCACCTCTGATTTCATCTTTCTGGAACTCCCAAATTCTCAGAGGAATTAGGAAAAGTCCTCAAAAAGCACTTTGGGAAAAATGGGAATGTCTCTGCAGAAATTTACCTCCCAGGCATCTGGTGAAACATAGAACAGGAGAACACTATCACTTCCTGATAATAGTGACAGCTCCTGTCACCTCCCTGTCCCAGAAGACTTCATAAAGAGCTCGGGATTCCCCAGAAGAGCAGCTGAACACCACTCTGACTCAAGCCAAGACAGCAAGGTGTTCACGGTGCCTTTGTGGCAGGAACGACACTTCTCCAAGAGGACAACACACCCAGTCAGGCCCAGAAGTCTCTAAGAGCCTTTGGGGCCTACCTGCTGCCTCCGTTACCAACCAGCTACTTACTGAGGAGTTCATCGTCAGCTGGACATTGCGCTTCTGGTGAGTCTCTATTTTTAATCCAAGATACTCTTTTCTAAGGAAACAGAGGAGGGTTGCTCAAGATGGAAGCCGTGAGAGTGGCAGCAGGATCATGCCTGGCTTTCATTCATTTGGTCAGCCAACATTCATGGACCACCGTCATGTGCCAGGCATGGAGATAAGAGCTATAATCTCAGCCCTGCAACAGGTGTGTTAATAGTAAGGGAGATGAGCAAATAAAGCACAGTGAGGGAGGTTTGCAGAGGGTGTTAGATGCACATGGCACAGAGGAAAGGCACCCACCATCTAGCTTGGGAAGGGGCATGTTATGGAGAGGTGAAGTATGACCTGAGTCTTAAAGGATTAGGCAACGGACAAACTACGAGGAGGAGAAGGAGGTTCCAGGCAAAAAGAACAGGTTGTACAAAAGCATGGAAGCTAGAAAGAATATTATTGCATTCAAGTGACTGCAAATAGTTTGCGAGGGCTAAAGTGTGTAGTAGGAGAGGAGAGCAGAGGATTCCATGGTGGACCTTGCTTGCCATGCTCAGGAGCTTGGACTCATCCATGGAGGAGATAGGGAGCCAATGATGAGATGTGAGCAAGGGCTTAATATAACCAGATTTGCTTTGTGGAGACATCCCTGTGGCTAATGTGTTGGGAATGGATGGATGGAGTGTCCATGCCAGCAAGCAAACCAATTAGGAAATGATTTAAATGACCGAGGTAAGAAGGCAGAGGGCTTGAATTACAATGAAGTATGAGGATGGAGAGAAATCTACAGATCCCAGGCAGTCAGGAAGTTCTCAAAAAAAGACCTATGCAAAGAACTGATGGCAGTTAATGAATGAATGGATGAGTGAGTCCTTGGGTGGCAGTGACTGGGATACTTTTGGTGAAATGGCTTATCCAGTGAGAGAGGCAGTGGGGTGGGGGTGGGGAAGGCTTCTCCTTTTTACTCTAAATATTTTTGTATTATTTGAAACTCTCAAAATGAGCATGTATATATATATATTTTTTTTAATATTTTTATTTATTTATTTGACAGAGGGAGAGACAGCGAGAGCAGGAACACGAGCAGGGGGAGTGGGAGAGGGAGAAGCAGGCTTCCCGCTGAGCAGGGAGTCCAATGTGGGGCTTGATCCCAGGACCCTGGGATCATGACCCGAGCAGAAGGCAGACGCTTAACGACTGAGCCACCCAGGTGCCCCAAAATGAGCATGCATATTAACAAAAAGGCTAAGACGGATATTTTTAAAATCACTACCAGTTCTAACGTATAAATTTTTGCTTACACATGTCATCAGTTAACTTTGATAGATCACTCCTGGAACTATCATATCAAACATCCTCCCTTGTGAAAACCTACTTTGAAAAATGGGTCATGTGTGGCAGCTTCATAGATTCATTAGTACATAATTGGAAGAGTTTCCTACCTCTAATGCCAGAGAGAGAAAGGAATCCCAAGTCAGAGATTGCTGAATTCTGGAATATCTATCCATTGTATTGAAGTGTGGGCAGAATTTGTATAATACCTTTACACAATCAGACTTCCTCATTTCACATTGCTCAGTAATTAGAGGAGATTAACCACCTAGAGTCTGGGTTCTAGACTTGACCATTGCACCCAACAAATCCTGAGTTGTTTTGCTAAGAACTTTGTACTCCCAGAAGATAGAAAACTCAGTTCCAGCCAACACGGAGGAAGTAATTAGAGAAGTGAAATTAACAAAGTCCTGGAAGGAAATGGCCAAATCACCTTCAATTATGTAATAACCAGCAAGTAGAATACATACACCACAGACAATTTAGGAGAGAACTATTTCATCATAGATTTTAGGAGCAAAGTATTTTTAAGCATTACTTTTTTTTAAAGCATATGATTCCGGGGGTAGTAATCTTAGAGAGGTTTTTTGGACAGTGCTATAACAGTCTTAAAGAAAAAGGAAAGGACAAAGGAAATCAAACAACAGAGTTACCAGTAGCAGGTGAGAAAATGAAAAGGAATAAGGAAGAAACTCAGAAAAGGGAAGAGAGAGAACTAAATACCAAGTTTGGAAAGTCCCAGTGCTACCCGGAGAGAAGGAGAAAGAAGAGAATTCACACAACATGTCACAGCCAGGTGGGAAAAGGAAGAAGGACAAGGGAACAGAATTTACCCTAATCCTAAGAGGACAGTGTGGAAACATTTATGGGCAGAGTTGCTGAGTTACTAATGTCATTTAGAATATAATTGAATCATTGAGAAAGAAGTCTGCAGATGGGCACTGCGGACAGCACAAGATGGGAGCAAAAAGTGTTTGTAACAATTAAAAGTGATTTTTAAAAAAAGGATCTGGTTTAGGCTCAACTCAACCATGTTTGAGTCATGGTTCCAGCATTTACTAGTTGTTTGATCTTCAGTAAGTTATCTGTCAGCCTCAGTTTTCACATAGGTGAAATGAGTAAATACTATTTATAAAGTTTATTGCAAAGACTAAATAAGACAATGAAAAAAGTGCCTGGTACTCAATAAAGGACAGGTTTTTTTAAGTATTGTTTCTAAATTTATATCCAAGAAATATGGTTTAATACAATGGTGTAAGACAAGGGCCTACATCCTATGACCTGCAGGACAAATCCAGTTCAGCCCATTCATTTACGTATTATCTATGGCTGCTTTCTCACAATAATGACAGGGTTGAGTAGTTGCAACAGACCCTATGACCTACAAAGCCTAAAATATTTACTATCTGGTCCTTTATAATGTTTCCAGACTCCTAGTATAAGCAGCGCCAGAGCTCTGTGTTTGTGGCTGACTATCTTATATCCATTACATGCGAGAAAAGATATAGAGTAGAAATGCCCTGGCATCCACCTCACCTGCCAAAGGGCTTTTGCTGTTGAACCCAAAGGAAGGACAAGTTTTCATTGGCTTCTCAGGTGAAATAACAACTCAGCCAGTAAGGAGAAGCCTCTGCAGAACATATACCTCACCAAACCCAGCAGCTTGCTCATATATTTGAATCCTCCTTGTTCTAGACCAGGGAGGAGAATGGAATACCCTGGAATCTATCTGCTCTGAGTACCTGGATCCAGGCAGGGGGCAGACTCAATGAAGATGATGCTCTAAGAGGAAGAGCAGAGGTCTCAAAACTAAAACCAGACTCTCTAATCTGAAATAATCCCTAAAACAGAAAGAAAAGGAGAGAGGTATCCATGGAGACAGGCATGGCTACACAGGACATTTTAAAAACTTTCAGATACCAGAAAGACCCATGGGAATGGTAGGAAGGAATGATAGGCTCTTAAGAAGAATATTAGGAAGTCAATGCCAAGAATGAGATGGGACTTGGAAAATGGTGGCTTTTCTGTGCAAGGGAGTCAACAAGAACAAAATGGCCCATGGCAGAGACTAGATATTACTATAACTACACACGATAATATAAGAACTAACCCATGATTATTTGTCTTCTTGCTCAAAATGATTGAAGACCATTTGGGTGAGGCCAATCTTGCTAAGAGAGGCTAGAAGCTTATGATCAGGCATAAGATAGTATCAAGGCACTTGCTGCTCTGAATAAATGCCAGTCTCCTGTGTTGGAGAAATGACCTGCCAGTGTAGAGGACAACTTGCAGGTGAGAACGGCTTGAGTGACTCAAGAGGGAAGAATCCCCCCAAAACTGGAGCTTCCCACTACAACCTGGCATTGCCAACTCCCCACTTCTGCTTGTTTCATTTTTTGGGTTTGCGTTGCCATTTACATCATCGTCACTCTTCCAGGCCCTCCCCCAGTGCAACTATTTCTGTAGTGAGAAGTTTTCTGTTGATTAGGGACTGGAAGGAAGTGCTATGGCCTGAGTAGCCTCCTTGAAGAGACAGGGCTTGATACATGCATTGTGCAACATGCTCGCCTGACACAATAAGAAGTTTCACTTCCTGAGATGGACAGGATGCTGCCAGGTTGGGGTCCAGGCTATGGGGCTGGGATGAGACATGGCAGAACTGTAGAAACTACTACGTCAAGGGGCATTGCCCCATGGCTCCAAAATTTCCCTTGAGTAAAAAGAATGGGAACTTATGCACCCTGGATGCCAAAAGATGTAGAAGTAGATTCAAGATTCCTGACCTCAATCTCAAATCCTTAGAAACAGAATGGATTAACTCAGAAATGACGCTTGAGTCTCTTGCACACCTCCCTTTCTGTCACTGGCTTTCATCCAACTTCACTCAGCTTCTAATCACATCAACAGGCTGAGGGCATCTCTGTGTTCTCTATCAGGAGAGCCCACAGAGCTATCAGACCTCCAGGTCTTGCTGACCCCAGCATAAAGGCTCTGAGGAAGATGGTAGTTCCTTCAATGAAATTTGGGGACCACTGCTTAATTTATGGAGTGAAACCTGTGGAGGTAAAACAGAAAAGTCCATCAGGCTCCTTAGACAGGGCCTCTAAAGTGTCTGCAGAACCAGACACCCGATTTTATGAAGGTCCAGAGTTGGGAACTGACTATTGCTTACCAAACTCATAAAAAATTGATGTATTGAACAGGATGCAGCTTTTTTTTTTTAAGATTTTATTTATTTATTTATTTGAGAGAGAGAGAGCATGCGTGCACAAGAGGGGGGCAGGAGCAGAGGGAGAGGGTGAAGCAGGCTCCCCACTGAGCAGGGAGCCAGATGCGGGGCTTGATCCTAGGACCCTGGGATCATGACCTGCACTGAAGGCAGATGCCTAACCTACTGAGCCACTCAGGCGCCCCCAGGATGCAGCTTTTAGATTGCCTGTGGAACATATAACTTATCAAAAATGGCATTCTTGTGTCTGCCTTCCTGATATCAAGGTACTAGGCACCAAATTAAGAATCAGAGGGCTGTTTGGTAAGCCAGCTTGCTGGCAATCCTTGCCCCACAGTAGAGTCTATTTCCCTCCTACTTGGAAAAGTCAGGGACTTTCTCCCATGGACAACACAGAGCAAGCACAGTACCTGGCACATAGTAGCATATGCTCATTTGAGGGAAAACACTGTCAAATTCCTGCTCACCCATGCAGGCAAGAAAATTTCACTGCCTCAGTATGCATACCAGTCACTATGCCAGACCCAGCTCTAAGAATTCACAGCTTCCTAAGGGAACCAGATAAGCCAGCAAGGTTTCAATTCAGTGCTATAAGTGCTGTAATATAGATGTGCCAAAAGGGGTGGGGAAGGCCCCATTCCTAGGCTCCATGCACAGTTTATAACCTGGTCATTCAATCATCCTACAAATGTGAAGGCTACCCTGGGGCAGTACTCTGGGCAGGTACTCTGCTGGTCTCTGAGTTCAACAAAGTCTGGTGTATTTTGATACACTAACAACAAAATATCTAAAAGAAAAATAAAGAAAATCCCATTTATAATAGTATCAAAACAATAAAATAAATAGGAATAATTTAACCAAGAAGGTGAAAGATCTGTACAATGAAAACTCTGAGACATTAATGAAAGAAATTAAAGAAAAGAAACAAATAAATGGAAAGATATCCCAAGTTCGTGGACTGGAATAATTAATACTGTTAAAATGTCCATACTATTTAAAGCCATCTATAGATTCAGTGCAACAACTATTAAAATTCCAGTGGCATATTTTACAGAAATAGAAAAAAAACAATCCTAGGGCACCTGGGTGACTTAGTCACTTGAGCATCCGACTCTTGATTTGGCTTAGATCATGATCTCAGTGGTCGTGAGATTGAGTCCCACGTCAGGCTATGCACTGGGTAGGAAGCCTACTTGGGATTCTCTTCCTCCCTCTCCCTCTGCCCCTGCCCCCCACCAGCTTATGCTCTCTTTCTCAGGAAAGAAGGAAGGAAGGAAGGAAGAGAAAGAAAGAAAGAGAGAGAGAAAATCCTAAAATATGTATGGAATCAGACCCCAAATAGCCAAAGCAATCTTGAGAAAGAAAAACAAAGCTGGAGACACCACACTTCCTAATTTCAAACGAAACTACAAAGCCATAATAATCAAAACAGTATAGTAATGGCATAAAAACAGACACATAGAACAAAGGAACAGGATTGAGAGCCCAGAAATAAGCCCATGCATATATGGTCAGCTAATATTTAACAAGGGAGTCAAGAATACTCAATGGAGAAAAAATAGTCTTTCTAATATGTGGTGTTGGGAAAACTGGATATTCACATGCAAAACAATGAAATTGGAGATGCCTATCTTGCACCACTTACAAAAACTAACTCAAAATGTATTAAAGACTTAAAAGTAAGACCTGAAACTGTAAAGCTCCTGCAAAAAAACGTAGGAGAAAAGCTCTTTGACACTAGTCTTGGCAATGGTTTTTTGAATACGACACCAAAAGCACAAGCAACGAAAGCAAAAATAAACAAGGGGGACTATGTCACAGTGAGTAGCTTCTGCACAGCAAAAGAGACAGTCAACAAAACAAAAAGGCAACTTCAGAATAGGAGAAGGTGCTTTAATAAAACCACCTTTTGCATCAAGGACATTTCAAGAATTCTTTCTTGGCCATCGGCTTTGAACCCTAATGTTCTTTCCTACATCATTATTCATAATCTTTTCAAATACATTCTTAATCCGGGCTTATTCACTGTTCATCAAGTATTGATACAGACTGCATGTGTAACTGTCTAGGGTACCAGCACCTGGTCTGAAAGGGTTGAATGAGTTTATCTGCAAGGTTCTCCCAGCCCCATCAGGAGCCTGAACCCCTGCACAACTATATATTTTCTGTCCCATCCTAGGAGGACACCTGTCTCCCCAGAGGCTTCTGTAATTAACCGAGCTCCCAAAGTAGAGAACAGCACCCTCAGTTCAGACTGGAAGTGTTACTGTCACCTCTTTATACCCCTTAATCCATCTCCAAGTGGGAAGGCTCCTAAATATAAGTACAATGCATGAGTGAAGGAGCCTGTTCGTGTAGGTATCTGTGTGTTCTCTCATTTTGTTCCAGAGACTCTGAATTAAAATAGTATTCTAACCTAGGAAAATCCTATATATCTATATATATATTTTTTTTAAGATTTTATTTATTTATTTGACAGAGAGAGACACAGCGAGAGAGAGACACAGCGAGAGAGGGAACACAAGCAGGAGGAGTGGGAGAGGGAGAAGCAGGCTCCCCGCTGAGCAGTGAGCCCGATGCGGGGCTCGATCGCAGGACCCTGGGATCATGACCTGAGCCGAAGGCAGACACTTTAACGACTGAGCCACCCAGGCGCCCCGGAAAATCCTATATTTTAATATTGACATCATTTGTGTAACAGTTGTCAGAAAAATGATATATATTTGCACAATGACACATCTGTAAAAATGTGTCATCATTTGCTACCACTTGCCCTTCCATGGGCTAGACAATTATTTCAGTTTACCCTCCCCCAGAAGTTCCCACTGATCCTCTTTTTTTTTTTTAATTTGGTTGTGAAATCAGTTAACCAAAGGGGAAATTCTTCAGCTCTCCACTTCTGCTTTTAAAGAACATAAAAGTGAGGTAGAAATTGGCAGATGGCATAGCTCTTTGAGGCACAGTGGTCCACTCCAGGATTCTATTCTCTCCAGCCAGTCTTCACTATTCAGGTACAACTTGAACTAACTCTTCTTTATGACTAGGTTCCAGTCAAGTCTCTCTGTCTCTCTCTGTCTCTGTCTCTCTTTCTCTCTCCCTCCCTCCCTCTCTCCCTTCCTCTCTGCCTGAGGGCTGGGCTTTTTACAAAAATGCCACATGTATTATGGCTATGATTTGTGAAATATTCTGGGAATGAGTATTGCTTATGTAGCAGCAGACATCTGAGAGGTCAGTGTCAAAGTCTCTGCTCCAGATCTAACAAATACACTCCTGGTTTGGGTTTGGTTTAGCAAATGTTTCCTCTAGACCCAAAGGAAGGCTCTTCATACATTCACTCACTCATTTAAAGATTGTTCCTTTACATGCCTGCCATGTGCCAGGTGCTAAGGGAAAATCACATATGAAGGCAGCTCTTATGGAGACTGGCATGGCAGGAGTCGCTCATTTTCTCCTCTTTACACAGGTTTCTGAAGCAGCCATGGCAACAGTACCTGAACCCACCAGTGAAATGATGTCTTACTACTACAGGTCAGTGGGGACACTGAGCCAGCAATGTGAGCAGCGCTCCTCTTTCAAGAGTGGAGTGTTATCTGTGCTTGGAGACCAGATTTGTCCCCCGAACTGCCTCTTCCCATGGCAAGCATGGCTCCAAGTTAACCTGGTTTAAAGACTGATTTCCCACCGCAAGTCCAGTCTTTGGACCCAGAGGCCATCCAGATGCTGTTGCTGCAGGGGCTTCCTGCAGATGGCAAATAGGAAAAAAAGATTCCAAGTATACAATACAGGGGACCTCTTGGCAAATTTTGGCTTGAGAGAGAGGAAAGGCTCAGATGTGGAGTGGGTGGAAGTTAGGTCTCAGGATCCAATAGGGAGTACCCAGGATATCTGCCCTGCCTCCTGTGCCATTCCATGTATACTGCCACAAAACTTGCCAGCAACTTTCGGCAACTTTAAGGGACATACCATTTGCAGTTTCCTATTAATAATGAAGACTGTTTGCAGGGAATTTAAAAAGAAGAAGAAGAAAACTGTCTGGGAGACATACTTGAGCAATCTCTCTGTTTTAATTACAGTGACAAGGAGAATGACCTATTCTTTGAGGCTGATGGCCCCAGAAAGATGAAGGTGAGACCATGGGCTTAGCTCATAACTCCTGGTGAGATTCTGACATGGGAGAGGCTCCATGAAAAGGGTTCTAGGCCCACTTGTTTCCATGGTATTTTGTGATGGAAGGACTTTTACCTCTTCCAGCAAGACAGACACAGATGGCACTGCATGCTGACTTGGTCACTATACCATTCCCACCGTCACTCACTAAGGCTTGGTGATGATGGCTATGCTTGCGGAGGGCAAGGAGGAATGGCAGTGGTGATAAAGTTTGCTGTGTCTTGCTAGGAAGGCAGCCAAGGCTGCAATGCAAATTTGATTTTCCTTTTAGGAGAGGGTTCTGCCTACATAAATCACTTAAGTCCTTGGGAATTAACATATGCCTGCCCCCCTTTAAAGGTAGAATAGTTTTTACTCCCTGGGGTGGAGCTTATGACAATAAGATGTGGATGATATAAACAAAAAGATGAATTAGGAATTGAAAGAAATTCATTCACTTGCTGTTTGACCTTAAACAAGCCACTTCACCCTCTGGGCCTCTGAAAAATAAAGGGAATGAACTAGATGATCTTTGAGCTCCTGGCATCCTATAACATTCAATTCTGAAATATTGTCAGTGGTGGCTAAGTTTATCCCTGGAAATGGGTGTTTCTCTGACTCTCAACCTTACTGGGAACCATCTTAACATTCGAGCTGTCCCTTCTCTTCTCTATGAGGCCTGATGACTTTCCAAGGTGGTACAGCCATCAACCCAGCTAGGTCAGTCAGACAGATGAGCAAGCAGCTACTTTTCTCTGACTTTTCTTTTCTCTTTCCAATTTTTGGCAGCCTCCCCTAGCCTAATAATCCAGTCCCTACTCTTGTAAAAAGCACATTTCTTTAAATGTTTTAAAACCAACCACTGGTTTACTCCAGCCCTGGGTGGGGTGTGTGGCTTCTCTGTCTGGTCTTTACCTCCACTGCTCCTTCCAGCAGCCTGGCTCACTCTAATCTGGAGCCTCAGCTCTGGGCAGGAACTTCTGTCACACTCAGCTTTCCTCTGTGCCATTAAAGGCCTCTTTAACTATCCTTTGAGAGTTCAAACCATTATCATGCTACCAGGGCAACCGCACGTAAGCCTTCATACAGTTACACAGTTTCTCTGAATAACAGGAAAGTGGGAACATATTTCACAAATAGTAACCACTTTTAAGTATTTGTAGAATGCTTATAAGACAGTGTTTAGAAAAAAAAGAGGGAACTTGTATAGAATACTTAAAAACTTGTTGAATGAACATAGATGAATGGAAAATGTTATGATCATCATTGCCATGAAGAATTAAATACATAGTGTTAAAGCATTAGAGATACAAAAAGACACAAAGGGTAAGAAGGTATAAATTTATGGTTAGGTGGAGCAGTGTATAAAAAAGATAAATGAGGTAGACATGGGTTTTATTCTAGAAGAATACCATATAGGCCACCAGAAAGCCCACAATTCTGGTTTTGGGTCTGCCTCTAACTTGCCACATGCCCTTGGATAAACCACTGAACCTCTCTGGGCTTCAGAGAGAAGAGAGTTTAACATTAGAAGCTCAGTTATCTCCAAGGCCCCTTTGGCCTCTCTGATGTAAAAACAGTTCTCTGGCCCAACCACCTTAACACACTCTTCCTTGGTCTCTCTACAGTGCTGCTTCCAAGACCTGAACAACAGCTCTCTGGAAGATGAGGGCATCCAGCTACACATCTCCCACCAGCTCCAAAACAAGAGTCTGAGGCATTTCGTGTCAGTCGTCGTGGCTTTGGAGAAGCTGAAGAAGATATCTTTACCCTGCTCACAGCCCCTCCGGGATGATGACCTGAAGAATGTCTTTTGCTGCGTCTTTGAAGAAGGTATTTACTGAGACAGGAGATCTCTGGTCATTTGCTTCTCAGAGTCCATAACTCAACAGTCAACTAAACTACCCTGAAGCTGAAGCCTTTTAAAAGTAGTACTATTGAGAGAAAAAACAGAGGAGCCTAGAACCAAATGAATTATCTCTTTAGTTGACACTATTCTTAAAGTAAGACCTTAATAACTACTCACATTTGCCAGTCACTCCACCAATCTCAGAGGCTTTCACTTGCATTACCTCCTGCAAGTCTTACAATGTCCTCGTTGGGCTAGTGTTACTGCCATTGCCATTTTATGTGAGTAGCTCTATTCCTAGTCCACAGCAAGCCTGAATCCACATCTTATGGTGCCAGGTCCAGTGTTCTCACACACCCCACCCTCTCCCCACAATTGTTATGATCAAACTCCAGCTGTGCATACTTGGATATCCTCAAAAAAAACAAATTCTGATGCCTTCTATCATCTGGCCTGCCCTTCCAATTCTCTTCCTAAACAACACATATGCTCCATATTTCAGAACCCGTCGTCTGTGAGGTGTATGATGATGATGCCTTTGTGTGTGATGCACCCCCACAATCGCTGGACTGTAAATTCCGGGACATAAGCCAAAAATCCCTGGTGCTGTATAACTCATATGAGCTTCGGGCTCTCCACCTCAATGGGAGTAGTGTAAACCAACAAGGTAACTGGGGACATCTTGATTCCTTTCTTGGCCTCCTGGCTGCTTGCTAATTCTCCACATTTTTAACAAAGTAGAACAATAAGGCAAATTATGAACATAAATGAAAAAACATAATAATGAACATGTAAACTTTTTATTTTGGTCCTAGCAATAACACCAGATTGATTCCCTTAGTGTGTTCATTTTTCAACAAGAGATGAGACTCTGAGAAATTAAAATGCTCAAGTACACCCAGGACCATTGTCCAGCCAAGTCTTTGAATGATAGTGCAATGTCAATGCTTCCATTAGAAAGGGGTCATTTGATGGACATGACCTAACTGCCTGTGGGTTCCTTTTTCCTGTTCTTGAGGTTGAAACTAGAGTGGCGAACAGATAATGTGTCCATCCTCATTCCCAACCCTGCCCCCTTAACCCTAACATCCTGCCCGTCCAATACCAGATGGCTCTTTATAGGGAAATTTTACTGACAAGCAGGAACTTATCTCTCTGTATTGTAACTAGCAAATGTTTCAAGTCTGGAGAGCCGATTACTTGTGGAAATCTGCCTGGCACCTTGCCACTGAACCCTGTATGCAGGAGCACAGCCAAGGGAGCAGCTGAAAGGAGCAGCCTGTTCTCTTCCAAGGCTGCTGAACTTGGAGAGAGGCATCTTAGCCAGGCCAGGACAAACCTGTTTCTCTAGAACTGGGTTGTGAGCATGACCTAAAGGCCCCCAAATGAGATGGCTGTGACTAAGGAAGATTAAAATGAGTGTCTCTTTGGAGCCACTTTTCCCAGCTAAGCGTCCCCTCTCCCAAGTTCTTCCCACTTGTTCCATGTGTCTGAAACAGATTTGTGCCTGTTTTCTTTTGGGAGCCCTGATCTACCTCTTTTCTTGCCTTTCACATTGATCAAATTGTTTTGCTCATTTGGATGGGCACAGTCACAAAATGGCTTCCTTCCTTCCGTTTTCAAAACTTAGACTCCCTAATTCTTCATTGCCACTGTGATGAGGCTCTAAGAAACCCCCAGACCTTCTTTGGAGAAAAGAATCAACCAACTAACCCTGCTATTGTCTGTGGGAAGCCAAGTTATCCCATCTGTTAGGCCATGAGAACCTCAGTGTGGGTTCCCACAGAAGATGTTAATTGTATGAGTCCTGGGCTTGGGGTCCAGTGGTTGGGCCAACTCTGCACTGCTGTGTGTTCCTGACCACAAGGCCCCTTTTCTTTCTCTAGCGGTGTTCCGCATGAGCTTTGTGCAAGGGGATGAAAATAGTAACAAGATACCTGTGGCCTTGTGCATCAAGGAAAAGAATCTGTACCTGTCCTGTGTGATGAAAGATGGGAAGCCCACCCTGCAGCTAGAGGTAAGTGAGTACCAGGGACTGAAGGCTTCCCAGGCTCCTCTCAAACACCATTAGGCCTCACTTACTTCCAAGACAACCACCTTTTCCTCCCCAGGGAATCTGGGAGCAGAGCTACTTGTTAATTTTGCATAAATGTAAATAAATTTAATGTAATTATTAGATGTATGCAACTTTCACTCCCACCACAGAAAATTAAGTCATTTTGCTGATATTATTATGTCCTGCCATTGTTTTTTTTTTTAAAGATTTTATTTATTTATTTGAGAGAGAGTGAGAGAGAGAAAGAGCACAAGAGGGGGGAGTGGGAGAGGGAGAAGCAGACTCCCCGCCGAGCAGGGAGCCCGATGCGGGACTCCAGGATCATGACCTGAGCCGAAGGCAGTCGCTTAACCAACTGAGCCACCCAGGCGCCCATGTCCTGCCATTGTTATCACCCAACAGATGATACAATGTTAGGGTTAGAAGGATTATAACATTGTTAGGGTTACTCCATTTGATAAATGACACTTTGGGAAATTAATCAATTCAAGGGAGTGTCACCTGTCATCTCCTCCACTCCCAAAATCACCCTCCACCCTACCCCACCCCCAACCAGCTTTCCCAACAAAAGTTTCATTTCTAAGTTGAAGTCATTCTAGCCAGGGCCATAAGAAAAATACAGCAAAAGTCCCTGGAAACTAGCTACTCCTAGAAGTTTTAACCCAATTTTCACTTTTTAATAAAACTCCCACCTATATTATGCTCCCTACCATTTGATAGTAAGTTTCAGAAAAGAGTAAGGGCTCTTTCAGTCACTACACAGAAAATTGGGGTCGCAAAGATAAATCAGGAGTCTGGATCCTGGTCCTACGACTCATCAGTTTCCTCTCTAGCTGAACCAGAGAATAACCCCAGAGTGTCTTTGTCCCTTCCCTCATAAAAATTCTTATTTCTGTTTTGCTGCAGATGTTAGACCCCAGCGTTTACCCAAAGAAGAAGATGGAAAAGCGATTTGTCTTCAACAAGACAGAAGTCAAGCAAACCTTGGAATTTGAGTCTTCCCAGTTCCCCAACTGGTATATCAGCACCTCTAAAGCAGAAGCAATGCCTGTCTTCTTGGGAAATACCAAAGGTGGTCAGGATATAACTGACTTCACCATGGAATTCTCTTCCTAGTGACCTGTACCCAGAGAGTCCACAAGTGCTGAGTAACCCTTAGTGCTAGTGGAAGGGGAATAGAAGGGTTTAAACATGGCCTCAAGCAGAACTTCACTATCTAATCAGTGCACACTTCACTTCATTATCTAATTGGTGCACAGCTGCCTTCCCTAAATCACTGCTAAGAAGATCTCCTGCCTACCAACCAGGTGGAATAGCGCCCTCTTCCCAGGGCCAATCCTCAGACCCCCTCTGCTGAGTCAGGTCCCTCTCATCTCTTCTACTAACTCGAAGCCAGCCTGACAGAGGCCATTACACATTAGGTTCAAAGAAACCCTCTGTCCTTTGTGCCCAACTTCTGATGAACAACCACTTAACTATTTATTTATTTATTTATTTATTGATGGGTTATTCTATTTAATTTAAGTCAAGAGGGCCAAGAAGCATCAGTGTCTGTGAAAGAGCCCACTCTTTAATAGCTACGAAATGAATTTAATTTGCACTAATGTGCCATCTTTATATCAAGTCCTTTCACCAATGCTGAAAAGTGTATAAGCTCAGATTGTTTAAATAGGAATATTTATGAATGATTAAGTATGACCACACTGCTTCAATGATTCTGAAATAAATTTCACTGAAAAAAACATTTTTTTTTTCCATGTGGTAATTGCCTTTTCTTGGATCTGCACAGAAGAGTAAAGATAAATGGAGGGGCGCCTGGGTGGCTCAGATGGTTAGGCGTCTGCCTTTAGCTCGGGTCATGATCCCAGGGTCCTGGATCGAGCCCCACATCAGGCTCCTGGCTCAGCGGGGAGCCTGCTTCTCCCTCTCCCTCTGCCTCTCCCCCTGCTCATGCTCTCTCTCTCTCTGTGTCTCTGTGTCTCAAATGAATAAATTAAAAAAAAAATCTTTAAAAAAAATTAAATAAAGATAAATGGGCCCGTGAGGGTTCTCCTTGGGAAGCTGGAAGCCCACTCCTCATCACTGAGTGTGGCAAAATACCTAGGAACATCACTAACCAGCAAAAACAAGCCTACCTATCCCTCCCCTTCATTTCTGTTTCTCCACAAAAGATATTTGGTACACAAGTTTCATCTGAAAAATAGGATCAGCTGAAGTAAGGGACGAAGTGTTGGTGGTAACCACTGTCAACAATTTCTCTACTCATTTATTCAACAAACATTTATTAAGTAAATTGTATGTACTAGGAGCTGGGAGTACAGAAACAAGACAGGTAGGGCATTCCTAGTTAGATGAGAGAGGCAGATAGATACAAGCAAAAATAAGGCAATGTGGCAAACAGAGGTAAGATTAAGTATGAAAGGAGCAGCCAGGAGGACAACATCTACTGTGAAGGACAGGGTTAAGGAGGACGACATATGAGTCAGACCTAAAAGAATGAGCAGGGGTGATGAATCACAGACCTGTACCTCTGAAACAAATAATACATTATATGTTTAAAAAAATAAAAAAGATAGTAGGAAGGGAAAAATGAAGGGGGGAGGAAATCAGAGGGGGAGATGAACCATGAGAGACTATGGACTCTGAGAAACAAACTGAGGGTTCTAGAGGGGAGGGGGGGTGGAGGGATGGGTTAGCCTGATGATGGGTATTAAGGAGGGCATGTATTGAATGGAGCACTGGGTGTTATACACAAACAATGAATCATGGAACACTACATCAAAAACTAATGATATAATGTATGGTGACTAACATAACATAATAAAATTAAATTAAAAAAAAAAAGAAAAGAAGGGAAAGGGTACTCTTAGTAGTGGGACCAGTATGATCAAGAGCATGGAGCAAAAATGAATAATAAATGATGTAAGAAGTAAACTTTCAGAATTGCAGAAGTCACCAGAAGCAAAGTCAAAAGAAAAACAACCCAAGGAAAAAATATTTGTAACTATATCTCAGGCAAAGGGGTAATTTGTTTAATATATAAATGGTTCCTTCAAAACATTAGAAAAAAACATGAACTGGGAAAAATCCAACAAACAATATATTAACAGGCCGTCCACAGAAAAGGAAATACTATTAGATCGTGGACAAAGTAAAACATGCTCAATACTACTTATGACAAGAAAATTGAATTAACAGTACTTTGAGATATCAACATTCTCCTATGAGATTACCAAAAATCAAAAGTTTAACAACACACTCTGTTGGGAAAACTGGGGTAACCCCCACTCTTAACCATTATAGGTGGGAGTATAACTTGGTACAATTGCTATAGAGGAAAATTTGATAAAACTATGAAAATTACAAATGAACATCCCCTTTGGCCCAGCAATTTCACTTCTGGTGATTTATCCTATGTATATCCACCCATGTGAAATGACACATGATCAAATTTATTAATTGCATATAACTTGTAAAAGCAAAAGATTGGGGAAAAAGCCCAAATGTCTATCAATGGGAGCCTGTCTAAATGAATTATGGGACATCCATACAATGGAATGCCGTGCGGCTATAAAAAAGAATCAGAGGGGCACCTGGGTGGTTCAGTCGGTTAAGTGTCTGACTCGATTTCAGCTCAGGTCATGATCTCAGGGTTGTGAGATTGAGCCCGTATTGGGCATGGAGCCTGTTTAAGATATTCTCTCTCTCTCTCTCTTCCCCTCCCTCCCTCTCTCAAAAAATCAGAAAGCATTCCACACCAATATGGAAGCCTGTCCAAGATATGCTGGTAACTAAAAAAGAGCAAGAGGCAGACAGTGTTTATAGTGCACTAACTTATGTAACAAAGAGCAGGGGGAAAAATAAGACAGTACTTTCCAATTTTGTTTGTATTTGATTTCAAAAATTCTGAAAGATATATAAGAAATTTTAAAAGTAGCTGTGAGGGGCTGGGGAATAAAATATAGGGAACAATGGTGGGAGCAAGACATTTCTCTAGATACTTTTTATATAGTTTGATTTTTTTTTATTAACATATAATGTATTATTTGTTTCAGGGGTACAGGTCTGTGATTCATCAGTCTTACACAATTCACAGTGCTCACCATAGCACATACTCTCCCCAAAGTCCATCACCCAGCCACCCCATCTACAGTTTGATTTTTTTAATCATGTGAATATATTACCTACTTAGAATTAAAATGGTAAACATCTATAAAAGGTATTTGTCAAAATATATATACATATAAATTGCTGGGCCAAAGGGGATGTTCATTTATAATTTCCATAGTTATTATCAAGTCATATATATTTGACATAATTGAAATGTCCCAGTTGTCAGCAGCTCACTCCTAGTACCCTTTCCTCCTCTTCCTTCACAGTTTTCCAAGCTAGGGCACAGGAGCTGGATGGAGGCCCTACAACCTGCTCTGTCTGCTTCATAACTGCAGTGCAAAGGATGGGAAGGTACCCAAGTGGCGCTCATTCCCCAGTATACGATAGAGCTGGTGGGAGGTAGGCAGCTGGTCCAGGGAAGAAAGCAGAAGTACCCCTGGGGGTCCTAGCAATGATACTGTCCCCTTTCCTTGGTTGATTGATAACAATTCCACCCACCTCTCACAGGTCCAAAAGGGAGAACATGAGAAAGAATGACAAAATGTGAAGCCATCTAACCTTGTGAGGAAGCCAGATTCCAAATCATCTATGAGAGTGTAAATTGCTACAGTCATTTTAGAGAGAAAATTGGCAGTGTCTAATTTATTTTTAACATGACTTATGGCTCAGCAATTCCATTGTTTGGTGTCTTCCCTGAAGAAACAATTTCAAGGATGTTTATTTTAGAATTGTTTATAAAAAGTTAAAATAAACTGGAAACAACCTAAATGTCTACGGGTAAGGAAAAGGTTAAATAAACCATGGCAAGTTAAAAATAAAAATAAGTAGTGCTGAAATGGAAAAAGATTCAGACAAATCATTGACAGAAAAGGTCAAGCTGCAAAACCTTAAGTACAGGATGATTGATATAAGTATAGGATGATACTATTCACATAAAAGAAAAAAGTACTGCACATCCAAATTGCATGGCCATATGTTTCTAACAGTATGTAAGACAGAGAGCTCTGGAAGGGTATTGACTAGACTGAAAATAGTGGTTATGGTGGGGCGGGGGGGGGCACAGGGGAAGGGATTATCAAGAGGAACTTTAGCTTTATTTATGTTTGAATTTTTTATAAGAAGAATGTATTTGTGTATTACTTATATAATTTTAAAAAATCCTCTGCATTAAAATGTTCAAAAGGCCTGAGTTTCAATTCCTGGAACTAAGCCAAAGTCTAAAATTGACCGTCCAAAGACTATCCTATTCCTGGTTTGAAGCCAAGTTCTTTCCCTGATAACAGCTCTCCCTCTCTCTGCACTAGGTGTTCTTATCCTGGAAAAGAGAAATAGGCTATTTCTAAATGGAAAAGACCAAATGATTTGAGTACAGAGAACCAGAACCCTCCCCCAACTCTACCAACTACATGAAATATGACAAGTAGGAAGTCTTTACAATGGGGTGAAAAGTCAATTTTTCTGTACCTCTGGCAGGTAACACACCATATCATCACAGCTCCTACCAGCTTTCAAGGAGATCCCATGTACCTGGAGAGTAGGAGGCAAGTGCTTGTAAATTTGAGTCCATAGGGTTAGGGTGTGGCTTATCCTATATGCCTGGGCTGGAGTATGCCAGTATCTGCTGGGGGGAAGGTACATGATGCAATGGTATGTGGGAGCACACCTAGTCTGAAAGGCAGGTTGGGGGTGAATGGCTGCTACAATGTCACGGTCAGTGACGGAAGAATAAGTCAGCATGTCTTCTGTACAGATCTCCTCCCTGCCCGTTCCTCATCCCCCTGTACAGCCTTGCTGAATTATCCACAAACATCTGATTCAACTGGAAGCCAGGGTGAGAATGACCTAGAGAACTGGTGTGATGCCCACCCAGGGTGTGGGACCACAGTCAGAGCCTCCTCCCAGTTCTATCATATCTTACCCACATCCCGGCTCCTAAATTGGCACTTTGGACAGAAGCCAAGTGATTAGATTTTTTCCCCCCTGGGAAGTCCAGAAGCAATGTTTTCTTATTTGTATGATTCTTTGCTTACACAAATAATCATGAAAACTAAAATCCCTCTTGGAAGGCAAGTCATAAAACCATGAAATGAAGCATGTGGACCAGGAAAGGTAGGTCTGGGAGGAGCAAGGAGTGTGCCAGGGACCTGGGCAGCTCTCTCAAATCAGGGGCTTCTCTGTCTCTGAGAATATCTCACCTTCTGGCAAATAGGGCAGCTGGAGATAGAGGGGTCCAGGTAAAGCCTGTCCTTGGGCAAGTGGGGCCCTCTGGGGACCAAGGTATAAGTTGTTACTGGTATTCAGCCACTCCTGTCTTTGACCTGAGTTTCCACATAGGCTGTTTGAAAGAATCAATGCTTCTCTTTCTCTCCAGCCCCTCCCTGCACCCAAAGCCATCAGCCCTCAGCGCCAAAAAAAGGTATGACATCCTTCGTCTGCCAGGGATCAGAAGTGTGAGCCAAGGGAGTCCTCCCAGGCACTACCTGAGCATCCTGACACAGCAAGTCAACCTGAAGAAGCCCCTAGCCAGAAGGGTCCATCCATGTGGTTTGCATGTGAAGGCTGGGTTTGGATGAGTCCTTGGAGCAGGGGGATATGTGGAATCCAGATACATACAGGAGCATCTACACACTATGATTTGGCCTTAAAATATAACATAGCAGGAACACCTAGAAGAGATGTCAAGTGTGGTAGCTGAGCCTCAGTGCCCTCCCAGCCATAGGGATAAGACCTTTGTCCCAAGTATGTGATGTCCTCTTGATGCATCATGGACCTTGCTTCTAGAGCATCAAGTCCAATTCCCTCCCAAAAGGCCCTTCCAGGGCCCTAATCCTTTTAGAATGTTGGTCTTCCAAAATTTTAGTTTATAAATCACCTATGACAGTTTTGAAAAACTATGACCTCACCTCTTTGCCAACATACATGTTTTAGGTTAAAATCTAAAATTTTTTATAATTTTAAATAGTTAATTGCAAATGTTATCATTTCTGGAATATTGTAAATTTGACATTTAAAAAAAACTGTTACATCACTTGTAAACATATCCAACAAAATCCTAATACCATAGTAACGGTTTCTTACTGTCATCCATCTAAAAATTACATGAACAAATTCCTCTTCAACAGGTGAAAATTAACAAGATTCCTTTTTTTCTTGAACTGATATTTCCATTCATTTCCCCCATGAAATTTTATCAAAATGTAATACATATTATGCTTAAAAGCATTTTACTGATCATTCTATGATACTTCTTTGTAACAATAAAAATGTGTTCAATCAGCTACCCTACAACCCAGCAATTGCACTACTGGATATTTACCCCAAAGATACAAATGTAGTGATCTGAAGGGGCACATGCACCCCAATGTTTATCGTAGCAAAGTCCACAATACCCAAACTATGGAAAGAGCTTAGATGTACATCAACAGATGAACGGATAAAGAAGATGTGGTATATACATACAATGGAATACTATGCAGCCATCAAAAAAATGAAATCTTGCCATTTGCAACAACATGGATGGAACTAGAGGGTATTATGCTAAGCAAAATAAGTCAATCAGAGAAAGACAAGTATCATATGATCTCACTGATATGAGGAATTTGAGAAACAAGACAGAGGATCATAGGGGAAGGGAGGGAAAAATGAAACAAGATGAAACTGGAGAGGGTGACAAACCATAAGAGACTCGTAATCTCAGGAAACAAACTGCGGGTTGCTGGAGTGGAGGGGGGTGGGAGGGATGCGGTGGCTGGGTGATGGACACTGGGGAGGGTAGGTACTATGGTGAGCGCTGTGAATTGTGTAAGACTGATGAATCACAGACCTGTACCCCAAAACAAATAATACATTATATGTTAATAAAAAGGAAGGGAATATTGAAAGGGGGGAAATCGGAGGGAGAGATGAACCATGAGAGACTATGGACTCTGAGAAACAATATGAGGGTTTTAGAGGGGAGGGGGTTGGGGGGATGGGTTAGCCTGGTGATGGGTATTCAGGAGGGCACGTACTGTATGGAGCACTGGGTGTTATACAAAAACAATGAATCATGGATCACTACATCAAAAACTAATGATGTATTGTATGGTGACTAACATAACAATAAAATAAAATTAAAAAAATAAAAATAAAAGCAAAAAAAATTTTTTTTTAAATTAAAAAATGTTTTCAGTCAAAACTTAATTTTTAAGGGGCTCCTGGGTGGCTCAGTCATTAGGTGTCTGCCTTCGGCTCAGGTCATGATCCCGGCATCCTGGGATCGAGGCCCGCATCAGCCTCCCTGCTCGGCGATAAGCTTGCTTCTCTCTCTCCCACTCCCCCTCCATGTGTTACCTCTCTCGCTGTGTCTCTCTCCGTCAAATAAATAAATAAAATCTTTAAAAAAAAAAAAAAACCTAATTTTTAAAAAAACTTATTTTTTATGTAACTATAGGATGTTGAATTTTTTTAAAAATTCTTCTAGATTGAGTCATCATTACAATTATTGTTAGTACACAATTGATCAAAATAATATTTATAATATTATTATATATAATATATTCATAATATATTATGAATGTTGATTATTAGCAATATATATTGATAAGACCAAGCTTTTGAGGGGGGCGGTGGAGAGGGAGAGAAACTTAAGCAGGCTCCACACCCAATACTACACCTGATGCAGGGCTCCATCTCACAATCCTGAGATTATGATCTGAGCTGAAATCAAGAGTCAGACACTTAACCGACTGAGCCACCCAGGCACCCCAATGAGACGAAGCTTTTAAAAAAGTTATTTCATGGGGCGCCTGGGTGGCTCAGTCGTTAAGCGTCTGCCTTCGGCTCAGGTCATGATCCCAGGGTCCTGGGATCGAGCCCTGCATCAGGCTCCCTGCTCCGCGGGAAGCCTGCTTCTCCCTCTCCCATTCCCCCTGCTTGTATTCCCTCTCTCTCTGTGTCTCTCTCTGTCAAATAAATAAATAAAATCTTTAAAAAAAAGAAAGTTATTTCATATATTTATATATTACTCATAATTAGAATGATCCTGTTGAACACTATCCTATTCTTACTGTTTTTTTTAATGTAAATAGTGGGAAAACATGTACATATAAGTAATACATAGATAGGAATGAAAAGAATTTTATTATAGCAATGTCATACAATTCTTTGAAATCCTTCTAAGTTACTTGCTAAAATCACATAGTCATCTATCATCAAAATTATGTTTAATGACTTATTAATCAACAACTTATTTAGTTCTTCAGTTTTGTTGGAAGATAGAAATAGAAATCTTGGGGCATCTGGGTGGCTCAGTTGGTTGGGCGTCTACCTTCAGCTCAGGTCATGGTCCCAGAGTCCTGGGATAGAGTCCCATATCAGGCTCCATGCTCAGTGGGGAGTCTGTTTCTTCCTCTGCCTGCCAATCCCCCTGCTTGTTCTCTCTCTCTCTCGCTCTTTCTGACAAATAAATAAAATCTTTAAAAAAAAAAGTATTAAAAAAAAAAAAAAGAAATGGAAATCACCCAAGCTGCATAAGTCCTTAGAGTCCTTCACTGGACACTGAGATATTCCCTTTGTTTGGTACCCAGGGGCTCTGATACCCCAGGGCAATGTAACTTCATAAGGTTAGGAATGTGTGGGAAGACCGGTATTCTCATCTTTCTTGAAAAGTAGGTGAAGGGCAAATGTACAATGGGAAGTGAAGGTCAGTCTGTCCTCCTTTCTGCTACTCATGTGGCTGTCTGCCCTGGTGCTGTTTATTGGACTGGATGAATGCCAAGAATGACCACAGCTGATGTCAGGATGTCAGGTGACTATAGTGACAGCACCTAATGAAGCTCTGCTGCGTTGTGAGGGGGAGAAGATTGGAGTGGGAGGCCTGGGCCCACTCTTACCTCTGACCTTTTTTTTTCCTCTGTAATAATGCAGGGTAGGGTCAAGGTCAGATAGTCAGCTCTAGCATATGTGGTTCAGTTCATCATCAGTGATAGGAAAATAACTAAACACAGCAATAGGATAGAGAATAACTGGGTGGGTGCAATGAAAGGTGTTATTTTAGGTGAGGAGGTCAGGGAAGGTCCCTCTGAGAAAGTGCCTTAAGCAGAGACCTGAATATAGGTAAGGTACCAATCTTGCAAAGATCTGGGGGAACAGTGTGCCAAGAGGAGGGAATTTCTAGATGTAAAGGTCCCAAGATCAGAAGTGGACTTGACATGAATAAGGCACAGTAAGAATGCCAACGTGGCTGAAGCAGCATGAGCACAGGGGAGAGGGGCTGCAGAGGAGGATAGGGAGGCAGGTGCCAGGTCTCTATAAGGAGTTGGGACTTAGTATGTCATACAAAACCACTGGAGGTTCTTTTTTTTTTTTTTAAGATTTTATTTATTTATTTGAGAGAGAAAGAATGAGACAGAGAGCATGAGAGGGGGAGGGTCAGAGGGAGAAGCAGACTCCCCGCTGAGCAGGGAGCCCGATGTGGGACTCGATCCCGGGACTCCAGGATCATGACCTGAGCTGAAGGCAGTTGCTTAACCAACTGAGCCACCCAGGCACCCTCACTGGAGGTTCTTAAACATGGAAGGGATGATCTCCTGATATTTTTTTTTATCACTCTTGCTGTTGTGTGAAGAATGGACACTGGAGACAAGAAGAGAGGATGACAAAAGTGGATGTAGACAGACCAGTTAGGAGGCTGTGGCAATGGACTACACAGAAAATAGTAGTATCTTGGACAAGGGTAATAGGTGATGGGGTATATATTCTGGGCATAGAGACAACAGAACTGGCTGATGGAGTAAATGTAGGAGATGAGAGAAAGGAGAATTCAAGGGGGACTTAAAGGTTTGAGAGCTGAGGAAGTGGGTAAATGGGGGTATTTAAAGAAATAGGGAAGCCTCAGGAAACAGCAGGTATCCTGTTCGGGGGGGAAGGAGTGAACCAGAAGTTCTGTTTTAGCTAAGTTATATTTGAGATACCTGTTAGCCATGAGAATATAAAATCCAAATCTCCCATGAGATTCAGATTCAGGAGTAACTGGCATGTAGAAGGCTTATGATGTCATGGGTCACCTGACACTACCTAACAAGAGTGAGTTGCTAGAAAAGAGAATGGCCAAAGACTGAGCCCTGGGTACAACAACATAGAGGGATTGAAAAGAAGAAATAGAGCCATCAAAGGAGATTTAGGAGTAACCAGTGAGGTGAGAGAAAAACCAGGAGAGGAGAGAGGACAACGGGAGAAAGAGGGTAAAGGAGAAGTAGGTCCACCAGGTCCAACAATACTGAGAGGTCGAGTACATAAAGGCCTGGCCTTTGGATTCATTGAGAAAGAGGAGGAGGGTGGCCATAACAAAAGTGAGGACAGAGCTTGAGGACAAAACCCTTCTCAGAAATGATTCAGGAGAGAATGAAAGGCAAGCAAGTGGAACCAGTGAGTAGGCAAGACTCCTTTGAATAGTTTTGCTGCAAAAGAAAAGGGGAAGCAAGAGGAACAGAGAAATGCAGTGATAGCTGGAGGGGGCCGTGGGATCAAAAGAGGATTTTTATGTTTAAGATGGGAGTTGTTATAATACATTGGGAGGTTCATATAATCAGTCAGTAGGAAGGAGAGAGAAATGATGCAGGAGAGAAAAAGAAGGATTACAGGAGTCAAAGTCTACAGGAGTAGCCCATAAGGGAGGTGATATACATGAATACAGAGCAAGTCGGTCAATAACGGCTGGGGTAGAAATACAAGGCAACTCTTTCCTAACCACACCTGTCTTCTGAATAAGACAGCACAGAGTGTGCTCAGTCATGCTAGCTACTCAGGGCCTTGTGGCTGTTATTCCCGCACAGACTGGGTTCTCCTCTCCTGGCTCCCTAAGCAGGACCATTTTCATTGCCCAGCTATTACTGTCAGACCAAACAGGTTGACCTGCCCTGGCCACTGGCACATCCTCTTGGAGTCATCCTCTGACAAGCTCCAAATGTTGTGCTTTACCTTCAACCCCTTTAAGGTCCTACTGGATTCTAGAAGAGTCTGAGAAGCATCTCCCTCCTACTCATTATCACATGGCAGCTGTGAAAGGTGGCTATCACAGGTATTAAATGCATAAGAATTTATGCCATCACAGGCAATAAATGCATAAGAATGCTGAGATTTTAAACCACCCATTAATCATTATAATGAGTATAGAATTGTAGTCATCAGCAAACATTGGGGGAAAAGTCAGGTACTAAAGAAATTAGAAATTAGCTGATAAAGCAGTAAAAGATATTAACAAGGACCCAGATAAGGGGGAATATTTCATCTATCTATATCAGGTGGGGAAAGTTGAAAGCAGTTAAGATAAAAATTGGGCAGGGGGACATTTGAAAGATGTCCATGGAGCTTAGTTGTGAAACCAATTCCCACTGACTTATCAGTCTGGTCCCAACTCTAAGAATTGACTCTAAGAATTGACTGTGGTTTGCATCAAGTTACCCAAGAAGAAACCAATGACAGTGTCTCACATTCTCAAGCCAATAACTCACACCAAGTTCCTGAATCTTTGATCCAGGAACCTCAGGGTCAGAATCTTTGGCCTAGGAACCATCTCAGATGATTAATCTGTGATCTGTGTCCCTGTATTAAGTGGCTTTACAACTCCAGGAAAATATTTAAGAAAAAAACAAAAGCGGTTCAGGAAAAGATGGTGGAGAAGTAGGGGACCCTATTCCAACTGGTCCCCGAAATTGAGCTGGATATCTACCAGACCACTCTGAACACCCACGAAATCAGCCTGAGATGTAAGAAGATATATCTGGATCTCTACAAACAGAATATCACAGGCAGTTGATTTCGAGGTATGAAGCGGGGAGCTGTGATTCCATGGGCACATATCCGAAGATAAGCGGAAGGGGGAGGGAGCTGCCATAAGTGCTGGTGCCGGGAAGGTGAAATAACACAGAAGTGCAAAAGCCTCCAGAGCTGGGGACCGGCCACAGACTCGCAGACCAGTAGCGACAGGGAAAGGACTTTAGGGCAGCCACAGACTGCAACCTGGAGCGGCAGGGCTGCACGTGCGAACTGGGGGTGGCTGGCAGTTTGAGAAGCACAAAGGGCAGAGACGTGCCCCTGTTCCCCGACCTGGAGGTGAGGACTGGGAGCACTGCTGAGGGGTGCACAACCCAGGACGCTGCAGTTTATAGCAGCACAGACAGAGAGATAGTGTGGCCTGGAGAGCTCACTGAAGAACAGACTGTGATCTCTCTGCTCTGAGGCAGAGGGTTGGAAACGATGTCTTCTGCTCTGACTCTCGGAACAGACTCTGAAAGCCACTAGGGAAAGCTGCCAGAGAACAAAAGCTCCAAAAAACGAGTTTTCACTGAGCCCATCCCCCCCCACAGGGGGCAGGGCAACTCTGCCCAAACAGGGTTGCCTGAGTAACAGCGTGGCAGGCCCCTCCCCCAGAAAACAGGCTGGGAGAACAAGAGGCCGGCAACCTATAAAACAGGTGCATCTTGCTTGGGTTGTGGTCAATAATTTGGACTCTGTACAGTCCCTCCACCACCCCTCAACAGAATGACTAGGAGGAGGAACCCCCAAAATAGGAAAGACTCAGAGACTGACTTTTGCAACAAATTTACAAATGGATACAGATATAACCAAGATGTCAGAGATGGAATTCAGGGTAGCAATTGTGAAGACAATAGCTAGAATGGAGAAATCAATTAATGGCAACATAGAGTCTCTAAGGGCAGAAATGAAAGCTGAAATAGCAGAACTTAAAAATGCTATCAATGAGATCCAATCTAATCTAGATAATCTAACAGCTAGGGTAAATGAGGCAGAAGAATGAATTAGTGATCTAGAAGATCAATTAATAGAAAAGAAGGAAAAAGAGGAGGCCAGGGAAAAACAACTCAGAATCCATGAAAACAGAATCAGAGAAATAAGTGACACCATGAAACATTCCAATGTCAGAATTATTGGGATCCCTGAGTGGGTGGAGAGAGAGAGGACTAGAAGATATATTTGAGCAAATTGTAGCTGGGAATTTACGTAATCTGGGGAATGAAACAAACATTCGAGTCCTAGAGGCAGAGAGGATCCCTCCCAAGATCAAGGAAAACAGACCAACGCGCTGGCATGTAATAGTAAAACTCGCAAATCTTAGAACCAAGGAAACCATCTTAAGGGCAGTTAAGGGGAAGAGATTCCTTACGTACAGAGGGAGGAACATCAGAATAACGTCAGACCTATCCACAGAGATCTGGCAAGCCAGAAAGGGCTGGCAAGACATATTCAAGGTACTAAAAAAGAAGAACATGCAACCAAGAATACTTTATCTGGCAAGACTGTCGTTTAGAATGGTTGGAGAGATGCAGAGCTTCCAAGACCAGAAGAAACTGAAAGAAATATGTGACCACTAAGCCAGCCCTGCAAGAAATATTGAGGGGGGTTCTATAAAAGGAGAAAGACCCCAAGAGTGATATACAACAGAAATTTACAGGGACAATCTATAAAAACAACATCTTTCACAGGCAACATGATGACAATTAATTCATATCTTTCAATAATCACTCTCAACATGAATGGCCTAAACGCTCCCATAAAATGGCACAGGGTTGCAGATTGGATAAAAAGACAGGACCCATCCATATGCTGTCTACAAGAGACTCATTTTGAAACTAAAGATACATCCAGACTGAAGGTGAAGGGATGGAGATCCATCTTCCATGCCAATGGACCTCAAAAGAAAGCTGGGGTAGCAATTCTTATATCAGACAAATTAGATTTTAAGCTAAAGACTGAAGTTAGAGACACAGAAGGACACTATATCATTTTTAAAAGGTCTATCCAACAAGGAGATCTAATAATTGTAAATATCTACGCCCCCAACATGGGAGCAGCCATCTACATAAGCCAACTGTTAACCAAAATAAAGAGTCATATTGATAACAATATATTAATTGTAAGAGATCTCAATACTCCACTCTCAGCAATAGGCAGATCATCTAAGCAGAAAATCAACAAAGAAACAAGAGCTTTGAATGACACACTGGACCAGATGGACCTCATAGATATATACAGAACATGCCACCCTAAAACAACAGAATACTCATTCTTCTCAAGTGCACACGAACTTTCTCCAGAATAGACCGCATACTAGGTCACAAGTCAGGTCTCAACTGATACCAAAAGATTGAGATTATTCCCTGCATATTCTCAGACCATAATGCTTTAAAACTGGAACTCAAATCACAAGAAAAAATTTGGAAGAAATCCAAACACTTGGAAGCTAAAGACCACTCTGCTCAAGAATGTTTGGGTCAACCAAGAAATCAAAGAAGAACTTAAACAATTCATGGAAACCAATGAGAATGAAAACACATCGGTCCAAAACCTATGGGATACTGCAAAGGTGGTCCTAAGGGGGAAATACATAGCCACCCAAGCCTCACTCAAAGAAATAGAAAAATCCCGAATTCACCAACTAACTCTATACCTTAAAGAACTAGAGAAAAAGCAACAAACAATGCCTAAGCCATGTATTAGAAGAGAAATAATTAAGATTAGAGCAGAGATCAATGAATTAGAAACCAGAAACACAGTAGATCAGATCAACGAAACTAGAAGCTGGTTCTCTGAAAGAATTAATAAGATCGATAAACCACTGGCCAGACTTATCCAAAAGAAGAGAGAAAGGACCCAAATTAATAAAATTATGAATGAAAGGGGAGAGATCACGACTAACACCAAGGAAATAGAAACAATTATTAGAAATTATTATCAACAACTATACGCCAATAAATTAAGCAACCTGGAAGAAATGGATGTCTTCCTGGAAACCTATGAACTGCCAAGACTGAAACAGGAAGAAGTTGACAACCTGAATAGGCCAATAACCAGTAACAAGAGTGAAGCAGTGATCAAAAACCTCCCAAAAAACAAGAGTCCAGGGCCTGATGGATTCCCTGGGGAATTCTACCAAACATTCAAAGAAGAAATAATACCTATTCTACTGAAGCTGTTTCAAAAAATAGAAACAGAAGGAAAGCTTCCAAACTCATTCTATGAGGCCAGCATTACCTTAATCCCCAAACCAGGCAAAGACCTCATCAAAAAGGAAAATTTCAGACCAATATCCCTGATGAATATGGATTCCAAAATTCTCAACAAAATCCTAGCTAATAGGATCCAA
>NC_138378.1:89248158-89289174 GCF_054177405.1 Leptonychotes weddellii
AAAAAGTGATTTTTCGGGCGCCTGGGTGGCTCAGTTGGTTAAGCGACTGCCTTTGGCTCAGGTCATGATCCTGGAGTCCCGGGATCGAGTCCCACATCAGGCTTCCTGCTCAGCAGGGAGTCTGCTTCTCCCTCTGACCCTCCTCCCTCTCATGCTCTCTGTCTCTCATTCTCTCTTGCAAATAAATAAAATCTTAAAAAAAAAAAAAGTGATTTTTCCATTGCAGAGGCTGTATAGAAAAATAAAATTTATTCAAATTACAAAAAGAAAAAAAGAAAGAAAAAGAAGAACAAAACTGGAGGTATTACAATCCCAGATTTCAAGGTATACTACAAAGTTGTAGTAATCAAAACAGTATGGTCCTGGCACAAAAAATAGACACATAGATCAAGAGAACAGAATGAATAACCCAGAAACAAGCCCAGATTATATGGTCAAGTAATTTTTGACAAATCATAGAAAAGAACACAGGCAGTGATTTCTGACATTGGCCATAGCAACATTTTTCTAGACATGTCTCCTGAGGCAAGAAAAATAAAAGCAAAAATAAACTATTGGGATTACATCAAAATATAAAGGTTCTGCACAGCAAAGGAAACAATCAACAATAAACAACAGCCTACTGAATGGGAGAAGATATTTGCAAATGACATATCTGATAAAGGGTTAGTATCCAAAATATATAAAGAACATACACAACTCAATACCAAAAACCAAATAATCCAATTAAAACATGGGCAGAGACATGAACAGACATTTCTCCAAAGAAGACACACAAATGACCAACAGACACATGAAAAGATGCTCAACATCACTCATCATCAGGGAAGTGCAAATCAAAACTACAATGAGGTATTACCTCATACTTGTCAGAACGGCTAAAATCAAAAACACAAAAAAGAACAAGTGTTGGCAAGGATAAGGAGAAACAGGAACCCTCTTGTACTGTCAGTGAGAATGCAAACTGGTGCAGCCACTGTGGAAAACAGCATGGAGGTTCCTCAAAAAATTAAAAATAGAATTACCATGTGATCTAGTAATTCCACTACTGGGTATTTACTCAAAGAATATGAAAACACTAATTGGAAAAGCTATATGCACCCCTATGTTTATTGCAGGATTATTTACAATAGCCCAATGGACAAAGAAGATGTGAGATACACACACACACACACAGTAGAATATTATTCAGCCATAAAAAAGAATGAGATCTTGCCACTTGCAACAACATAGATGGATCTAGAGGGTATAATGCTAAGTGAAATATGTCAGTCAGAGAAAGACAAATACCATATGATTTCACTCATATGTGGAATTTAAGAAACAAAACAAAGGAACAGAGGAAAAAAAGAGAGAGACAAACCAAAAAACAGGCTCTTAACTACAGAGAACAAAGTGGTGATTACCAGAAAGGAAGTCAGTGAAGGGATGGGTGAAATAGGTGAACGGGATTAAAAGTACACTTATCGTGATGGGCACTGAGAAATGTATAGACTTGTTGAGTCATTATATTGTACAACTGAAACTAATATAATATGGTATGTTAATTATACTGGAATTTTTTTTAAAAAGGCAGGGGAAAGAAAGAAACTATGCAAAGAGAAGAAATCTGAAAAAACTATTATGAATATCCTCAGAGTATTCTTGACAAGGGGCTTGTCAGAGTAATAAGATAATAGAACCAAGAAACAAGAACAAAATACTACAGGGGAGAGGAAGGGAGAATATTCAAAGAACAAGAAAATGTGATAAGAGAAATGAAAACTTAATAAAAGAGTTGGAGATAATGCTAAGCAAATCTCTAAGAAAATAATGTAAAAGGATAAAGACAGAATAGAATCAATAAGAATATTAGAGGACAGGTCCAGGAAACTCAGAAGGTGAAAATAGAGATTCCAGAGAAAAGGAAAGATAGAAAAAACTGAGAGAAAAGGCACTTAATCAAATAATAAAGTTTTCAGAACTTGAAAAACAAGAGTTTCCAGATTGTAATGTTCCCACTGAGTGCCTAGCATAATGAATGAAAAAAGACCCACCCCATGAGATTTCAGAACACCGGAGGTAAAGAGATAATCCTACAATATTCCAGATAGAAATCGACAGTCACATGGAAATAATTGAGCATTTGAATGGCATCAGACTTCTCAGCAGCAATACTGGAAACTAGAAGAAAATGGAGCAATGCCTTCAAAATCCTAAAGGAAAACTAATTTCAGCCTAGAATTCTTTATCCAGCCAAACATTAGTCTGCCTCTGTGTGGCTGTGTATGTACACACACGGGCACGCATGCACACACCTATGAAGCAAATATGACAAAACATTGAGGACTCTTGGTTTAGGAAGATGAGTATGCAGATGTTCATTGTGCCATTCTTTACACACATCTGTATGTTTGAACATTTTCATGGCGAGAATGGATGAGGAGAGGGCAGAAGGAAGAAGAACACAACTTCACACCTCATTCAAAGTTTCTCACCTTCCTCTGCTCAGCCTGATCTACAGCTCTGGGAAGGAAAAATGTCTATTTCTTCACTCTTTCCTCCTTCCCCTCCATCGTCTGCCCTTTCTCCCCTGACTTGGAACGTAGGAAGAGGCAGTGGGAAATAGGGAAAGTCTTCCATACCTGGGGTTTGCCAGAGAAACCAAACCTCCCCCAGGGAATGGGAGTACCCTAGGTGGTACTGGTGCTTGGATACAACTTGTCCAAGCAGGTCAGATGAGAGGGTGGGGCGAGCAGCAGGAAGTCATTCACTGGCATGAATTGATCTGTATGCAGGTTTGGGAGAACCTGCGGGGGATTCAGCCATGAGAAAACAGCATGGCATCCTTCGTTAGTAGATGCCTTTGCTCAGGTGCAGGAAATCATAGAGAAAGGGCTTGTAGGAGTTATTTCACCAGAGACTCTGTGAGCCATGGATGTAAAAGTACCCAGGATACAGAAGGAAGCAGTGAATGTGTTCTTTCCTCTTCAGTACAAATGCAGAATAGCCTCAGTACCTGTACACATGAACAGCCCCTCTGGGAGAGACAGGCCTCTGGTGTGGACACCAGCCTTCTCTGTTGGTCCCAGCAGCAAGGCCAGGGCTGTGCCTTCCCAAAGCATCACAGGCTGCTCTCAGCAACAGCAGGGGTGGCACCATGTGGGAACTGTAGCTGCCAGATGGATTTATATGTGAGATAGCCTCAGAGGACTCTAAGATAAGCCAGGTAAGATTTGCAGGGTGAGCCTCCAAGTTCCTGGTCAGAAGGGAACAGGAGCCAAGGAAGCTGGAAGGAATTGTTACTAAAATTCCTTTACATCCACATAGTTGTGAGGCACAGAGAGTCTTTGTTTTGTTTTTCTATGAATAGTCTTTTAACAAAAAAACTGCACAACTTCGAAGTATACAATTTGATCATTGTGACATAGGCATACACCAGTGAAACTATCATCACACTCACAATAATGAACATACACATTACCCCCAAAAGTTTCCTCAAAAAAGTTTCTTTATACCCCTGTATAACCTTCCCTCCCCCTTCCTGCACCCCAACACCAGAAACTACTGATGCTTTCTGTCCCATAAATGAGTTTGCATTTTCTAGAATTTTATATAAATGAAATCATATAGTATGTACTCTTGCATGCCTGGCTTCTTTCAGCATAATTATTTTGAGATTCATCCATATTGTTGTACGTATCATTAGTCCATACCTTTTTATTGCTGAATAATATTCCATTGTATGAATATACCATGGTTTGTTTATTCATTCACTTATTGATGACATTGTGTTGTTTCCATTTTTAGTAATGACAAATAACATTGCTATGAATATTCCTGTAGGAATATTTGTAGAAACCCATGCTTTTATTCCTTGTGGGTAAATAAAAACCTGGCAGTGGAAGGGTTAAGTCATATGGTAGCTACATGTTTAACTTTTTAAGAAACTGTCAAATTGTTTCCCAAAGTGTTTGTACCATTTTGCATTCCCACCAGCAGTGTATAAAAGTCCTAGTTCTCCTCCATCATCAACACCTGGTATTGTCAGTCCTTTTCATTTTAGACATTCTTATAGGTGATAATGAGGCCCAGAGAGTCTAGGGTTACACTGGAGTCTCCTTCAGCACCCAGAACAATGCCAGTCATAGAGAAAATACTTGTTGCTTGATTGATCAGTCTTTTTACAGTAAATAGAATTAGTTATAAGCTGATTTGGCCTGGCCTTGCCTCTGGAGACAAAGTTGCTGAGGATTTAAAAAAAGAAAAATCTGGTTCACTCCTGCTCCACTGGAGATCGACTAAGACCCAATCCATGAGAAGTAGAAAGGCCAACCCACACTGGCCTTACACCCTAAGTATTTGAGAGTCCACCATATTTCAGGAGGGCCCTGGGTACACTGACCCTGCACTGCTCAGAGTAAATAGCTCAATGAGGGGTCTAAGAAGCAAGCAATGTGAGGAGCAGTTAGAGAAGACTTAGGGAGCATATAACAGATGTCATCACATTCCTGAGAAGCTCTCCTGCAGTATCAGAACTTCTACGCCTCTTTGAGAGCATACCTTGGATAAACAGATGGGACTCACAGAGTAGCTCATAGCTTTTGGTCCACCAGAGGAAGAACATTCTAACGACAGAGCTTTCCAGCTTAGAGTGGGCTGCTTCACAAAGATACAGGTGTTCCATTTCTCAAATCACCCTCATCTTTGCAGGAATGCAACAGAAGTTACTTACTCCTATCCTGAGGAAGAGGAAGGACTAGGAAAATAGCACCCAAATTCTAAAAGGTAGAAGGTCAGGCACATACTAGGAGTTTTCTAAAGTCTTCATTTAATGAAACTGAAGAGTGAGGACAGAAAATGCTAAATTATACTTAACAGAGAATGCATTAAAGCAATCCAAGTGGATGGTAATAAAGTAATGAGTTCTAGAGCCTGGCTCAATTAGAGTGGGGAGAGTTGGGTTGGTACATTTCCCAGATTATTAAGTAACACTGAGCATGAGGTCAGCTCAGCTGGGGAGAGATAAACTGGAAGAACTTTATACAGTGGTCTACTACCCAAAAAGCCACCAAGGTGTCCAATAAAAAGAGAAGCTCACCTCCCAACCTGTCAACCTCAGAAGCCCAGAAGAGAATATTCCTAAGAACTGAAGGCCAGAGGAAGATCTCTTTATAAAAATTTTTTTTTTAAGATTTTGTTTATTTATTTGTCAGAGACAGAGAGAGAGCACAAGCAGGGAGAGCGGCAGGCAGAGGAAGAAGCAGACTCCCCGCTGAGCAGGGAGCCCAACACAGGGCTCTATTCCAGGACCCTGGGATCATGACCTGAGCCGAAGGCAGACCGACTGAGCCACCCAGGCGTCCCTCTTTATAAAATTTTCATAGAAAATTGAGAAAGACATTTTTTAATGTTTTAAATGTTTTTTAATGTTTTGCAACATGTCTTAAATGTTAACCCTTACCCTGAGGAAGAGGTGGAACTAGGGAAACAGTACCCAAATTCTAAAAGGTCTAAGGTCAGGCACATACAAGGAGTTTTCTAAAGTCTTCGTTTAATGAAACTAAAGAGTGAGGACAGATAATGCTAATTAGACTTTAACAGAGAATGACAAAATATGTGTTTGTTGTAGAAATTTTTTAAAATAAAGAAAATCACAAATAAAATTAAAAGCATCTGTGACCACACTACCAAAATATTTCTATCGTTGACATACTGGTAGATATAGAGTCCGTCTTTTCTGTTTTTACAAAATGGGATCATAATACAGATACTGCTCAGTAACTGAAGTGTAGACCAAAATGGAAAAATACATATTTACTTCATTTGTGTCGATTAGTTTACATTATTATTTTATGAAGAGCTCTTAAACCTAACAATAAAAGTTGACCTCCTTCAATAAAAAAGGTAAAAGTCATTAACAGGAAATTAATGAAATGTTTTTAAAGCGAAAATAGCCAGCACTGGTAAAAGTGTGGGAAAAGTGGGCACTTTCATACAAGGCTGGGGCAATCTGGCAATAGAGTGCCATAAACCTTTGGACCCTGAATTCCACTTTTAGAAATTGGTCCTAAGGACATTTCTTTCCAGGATTAGATAAATTTGTCTTTATTTTCTTCTGTTAATTTTATGATGTCACTGTTTTTATGTTGAAGCCTTTTATATATCTGGAATTTAATTTGGTATGAAGAAGAGAATGTAATTTTTAATTTTTTATTTTTCTAAATGGCTTCTTGGTTCCCAAACACTACTTATTAATCAATCCACACTTTCTCCTTCTGATTTTAAATAGTGGAGTTTGACTTTAAAATGTAATCTGCTGCCTCTCAGGCAACATTTGAGGAAATCCTGTTTCTTCCCTCAAATCTATGAGATGATGAATATGTCACTTCCCTCTTTTTACTTTGTTTCTATGAATTCTTCTTTCCAAACTCTGCAAGGCCATTAGTTCGGTTCTATAGACATTTCCAGGGCCCAAGGACAAAGCAGAACTGACTAATATGGGGAAATCTAGGAAATGCTTACCTATTCTTCAGTCTATCCTATATGGTGACTCATACTGTCTACAGCCTAAGTCATCATTTTCCTCCCCAAACCATTTCCTCCTCCAGATTTCTTTATTTTTATCATCTTGATGTCATCCTAGAGTCCTCTTTCTACTCTCCTGCACACCCGGGACACATCACATCAGTTCTTCCTTCCCTGCATGGGCCTCTCAGGTCCATTCCCGCTGTGGCATCCCATGTTTGTTTCCCTCAGCCCAGGCTCTCCTGCCTTTCAGCAGGAGGAGCAGTCCAATCTCCTGGTTTCACTCACTTCCTGGACTAATCCGTTAAACTCACCACTGTGAGACTCTTCTGCATCACATCATTGCTCTGCTCAAAACACTCCAGGTGTTCCTCATTGCTCATAAATGAAAGTCCAGACATTACACTAAGCAAGGCCCACTGCAATTTGGTCCTACCCCACCTATCTTTTCTCCCTATTCTGACACAGCACTCTGTCTCTTAAATATTTTGTCAAATGTTTCTTTCCTCTTCTATCTCTAGTCTGAATTGGATTTAAGGATGTTTACTCAAGGGGCACCAGGGTGGCACAGTCAGGTAAGCATCCGATTCTTGGTTTCACCTCAAGTCGTAATCTCAGGGTCATGGGATCAAGCCCCCTGGCAGGCTCTGTGCTCAGCATGGAGTCTGCTTAAGACTCTCTCTCCCTCTCCCTCCGCCCCTCCTCCCCCAAAATAAATAAATAATTTTTTAAAAAGGATATTTATTCAAGTATTGAATAAAGTGTTATACTGCCCAGTCTTAATCTTTAAAATTTTAAATTTCCTTGCACCTTAATGCCCATGTATTTACTTTTCTCAGTGGGTCAGTAGTCCTCACAAAAGCAAAATTCCCAGGTCCAAAGTAAAGCCATGCTTTTTCCAAGCTCTTCTTTTAAAAAACATAAATGTGTCTGCAAGTTGCACCATAATATTAGGTCCTGGAAATTTTACATCAAAGATGTTATCAGACCACTTTCCTCCAAGTCAAGAAAGATCTGGGAACAGAACAGGACACTGGCGACTGAAAAGAAAGTGCTGAAACAAGGTCAGAAGAAGCTGGAAGGAACAACGAGGCATGCCAAATGAGAGCCCACCATGATTCAGCTGCACTGGAAAGGGTGTGACACACCAACTGCATCTCCATGCGGATGGACCAGGCAGTCAGCTCTCTTGACTCCCAGGACACCACATTCCACGTTTCCTCCTGACATGCTGGGCTTCTGCTTCCCAGTTGCCCTGACTGCCATTCTGGATGCACATGTTCTGACTGGTGAGTGTGCCTCACCTCCACACCCTCCTCTGGGTCTCGTGCCCATTCCCAAGACTCCCATGCCTTAGCCTGTTGTTGCCTCTTCCAAGCTTCAAATCCATGCATGCAACTCCCACGGGATTTACTTCATGGGATCCTCACAATCCACTCCATTTTCTCCAATTCTGCCAGCATTTCTCTCAGAATATGGTACTTCAGTATTCCTCATTGCTGCTTCCAGAATATGTTTAACTCAAATATCTCATCTGTTTAAGGGAGTGCACTTTTCTTTGAGTTGTCTATCTTCCTCATGCCCCACCTCTAACCAATCACCAAATCATGATGATTTGACTCTCCTAATAATTCAAATGCATCCACTTCTCTCCATCTCCATGGCCACCACACAAGTCCAAAGCCACCCTCATTTCTCACCCAGTCAGTTCATTACACTTCTCCCCACATTTGCTCTCTCCTCTTTAGAATCCAGACAGATCTTCTAAAAGCACAAAACTAATTTTGCCACTCCCCTGCTTAAAACACTTCAAAACCGCCTTCAGGATATATCCAGTGTCCTTAACCTGTTTGCAGGGTTGCCCATGACCTGGTCATGCCTACCTCTTCCACCGTATTTCCTGCCACTTTGCCCCTCAGTCTCTGGGCTTCTACCACCCTGGCCCTTTTCAGTTTCTCTAATACACCAAACATTCAGGAGAATGTTGGACATGTGGGGAGAAAGGAAAGGAAACTAACACTGAACTTTCTGGCTTTGGGGCCTATGCACATGCTGCTCCCATTGCCTGAGACACTAATCTCTTTTCTTACATCTACCTGCACCTTCATCTGGCTAAATCTTACCCTTCCCATGCATGATGCTGCTTTCTCAGAGAGACTTGCCATGACCTTTCAGACTAGATTAGGTTTTCCTCCCTCTCCCCTCCCACTCTACCTGCATATATCTCCACAGCATCCCACACTACCCCTTTCTTAAAAACCACAACTATGATCATGCGTGCTTCTCCGCTAGCAGAGATGTTCTATGAGGTTCAGAACCTTGTTTGTCTTAATCACCACTCAGTCCCCTGCTCCAAGCATGTTCCTGGATCAAAGATCCCCATCGTCTATGAATGATGGCATGAACTGATAATCTTTATAATTATTCCAATCTACTATAAACACTATGGACAAGCTTGCATTCTACTTAGAATTCCTTTAACTATAACTGATTTTTGGTTAGCCACATTGGAAATTCCCTGCAGCAAATCTATGTTTTCCATTCTGTGTCAAGCAAGGGTCTGGACTAGCAGAGTAAAGAAAGGTCTAATTCCATGGATGGCGGAGTGGGGGATAAATCCCAAAGGGGGCACAGCCTGAGCAAAGGTATAGAATCAGGAGAATGTTGGACATTTGGGGAGAGAGGAAAGGAAACTAACACTGAACTAAACACTCTCAAAAACACAATCTCGGGGCACCTGGGTGGCTCAGTCGGCTAAGCGGCTGCCTTCGGCTCAGGTCATGATCCCAGAGTCCTGGGATCGAGCCCCGCATCGGGCTCCCTGCTCAGCGGGAAGCCTGCTTCTCCCTCTCCCTCTGCCTGCCACTCTGCCTACTTGTGCTGTCTCTCTATCTCTCTGTCAAATAAATAAATAAAATCTTAAAACAAAAACAAAAACACAATCTCATGTAATCCTTCCAAAACCCTATGAAGTAAGAATCATTAGCCCAGTTTTATAGATAGGGCAATCAAAGCTCTAAAAGTTAAGTAATTAGCCCAAGGCCACACAGTAGGAGACACTGACATGAAATGTTATGCCTTATGCCTTTACTCACCCTATTTCCTCAGCCTGGAATATCCATTCTCCACTATCCAAACCTACCACTTCAAGTCACAGCTAAAATGCAGCCTCCGTGAAGTCTTCCTTAATTCTCCATGTTAGCTTCAGCCACTCCCTTCCCATCTGCATGTTCTGCCTCTATTACAGGACTTCTTTTATTCTGCTTGCACTGTAGTCATCTGCACAGGTCTTCCCCACAAGTTAAAAGCTTATTAAGGGCAAGTGGAGTTCTTTGCCACCTCTTTACCCATGGCCTCTGATACAATGCCTCACTATGAAACAGACTGCCAAGCTGGCTTCAGGAATGTTTCATACAACTCTGCTCTGTGGGAACTCCTGCTCTCCTTTGCCCCCAGGTCCTGCTCCTGAGTCTAGGCTCTCTCAGTCTGTGCTTCCTCTCCCAGGGGAGCTACAGTGCCACGCTGAAGGGGATATAATGACCTTCTGGGGACTGCACTAAGATCCCATGGAGAGCAGAGTGCAGAAAAGAGAAAGTAAGATCACATTTCTTCCTTAGATGTTCATTTTTTTTAATCAAAATACTGCAAAACTTGTCTAGACTTTCTGACTCAGAAACTTAAACTCCCTTTTCTTAAGGGTAATCAAGGCCCCAGATGATCCTTCATCTGTATCAAGCCTGAGTCATCATCAATGGAGTAAAATTGTCATTCCCTTCTAATTTATCAGCTACTGTTATATATTTCTGTACTAGAAATGGAACTTGTTTCTATTTATACCCAGAGTGATAAATCAAGTTGGCCACTGAAGTAATGAAAAAGCATGTATCTATTTGCAATGCAACTGTACATGTGACAGAGAAAGACTCTACAAAAGAATAGTAAGGAATGAATCCAGGATGGGCCTTACGTAACCAAACAACACTTCAAGAGCATAGAGGTACCATGAAGCCAACGTGGTTATGTTCAGGGTAGTCATAAAGTGTGGAATGAACAGTCATGGCTGTAAAAATCCCAGTAGTCATCCAGTCCAACCTCTTCCCTTTGTAGATAAGGAAAGCTCTGAGATGTGTAGAAATGTTGTAGGTCACACAACAACTAATTAGGGTCAAAGCCAGGTCCAAGTCTCTTGCCTTTCCAACCATACTGTGTGCCACACCTGCCATTCCCTGCTCTGTGCCACAGTTGCTTTAATCACGGGTCCATCCTCCCCAGCAGCAGGAATTCATACCAAAAGGAGGGAGAAGAGAACCATGCACTGGGCATAGGACCTTTGCTATTAACTATTTGCATGCATAATAAGTCAGCTTCACATCATAGTGGATGCTTATATTCATATTTATAAAAAAATGCTTTGAAAAACTATAAAGTACCATATAAATGTTAGATGTTTAATGTAATTATTTCATGATTTCTATCTGGGATGTTAACTCAACAGTTTATTATTGGCCTTCTTATTTTCACAGCTAATATATCTTTATATCTGGAATCAGAATTTGGCCAAAATGAAAGCATCTGATTAGGTTCTTGATTCACCTTATTGGAAAATTCATTTCCCAGAGAGTAGAGAATGTGGTAAGAGGAATACTAATCTAGACACAATTCTGTCCAAGAAGGAATCAGTTATGTGAAAGAGGAATTTTGAGATAAAATACATGTCACCTTAGAGTTTGTGATGGAGAAAGGAAAGATAGTTATAGTGGTAGTCAGAATAGGTTAGGTTATTCCACAGTAACAAACTCTGAAATCTCAGTGACTTCACACAATTAAAGATTTGTTTCTCACTCATGCAATGTCAAATGCAGGTTGTTCTAGTCTCATACATTTGCAACCACACCTCATCCATTTGTAGCCCCACTATCTGGAATATGTGACTTCCAAAGTTGCTGCATCAGAGGACGTTGGAGATGACGGAAGCACACACTGGCCCTCGATTGCATAAGCCTGGAAGTATAACACATCACGTCTCACTTCCTGCTCACCGTGCTTTGGCCAGAAAAAACCATGTGTCCCTAATCCAACTCTGCAAAGGAGACTAGGAAATGAAGACAGACATTTATCAAGTAATCCCATAAATGGATATTTGGTAAGGAGAATCTACCACATACACTTTCCCCAGATTTCAGGAAAGCAAATATTGAAATGCTCAGAGTATCCCATTTGTATAAAAACAAATCTATATATGTCTTGAAAAAGGAAAGAATGAAAGAAAATACACCAAAATAGTAATAGCGAATACCTCTAGTTATTTAATTTTTTGTGGGTTTTATTTTCTTTTTATATTTTTTATATTTCCCTAGCAATATTTAATAATCATGTTTTAGAATCCAGAAAAGTAATCCAAGTTGTTTTTTAATTGTGAAACAAGTTCAGACCAAAGACAACTATGACTCCGTGAGGAAAATGACTCAAAAGAAAAGGGAATTTCTTTAAAATGTACTTCTGATTAGGCAATTACAATTAGCCAGCAAGAAGAAAAGTGAGAGACAGGCACAGACATGACTGCGGTCACAAAGAAGCTCTCTGATGAACTCTGATTTTTAAGTGCATCTGTGAAAGAGGGAAAGACAGTGTGCCAAGGAAGAAGCCAACGAGAGGGCACAGCCCTATGAACTACCATCCCAAAAGAAGAGAGAAAGGGAACTTAGAAACAGAAAAAGCACACAAATTAGGGAACACATAAGTAAGGCAAAGAGAGAGAATCACAGCTAACTGGGGATGTGGTGGTTCAACATGAAGCTGTCCCTTCCCACTACAGGCTTCTGCCAACTTGAATTTATCTATTCCAAGCCACAGCCATCCCTCGGCCGAGTTCCCAGAGCACTTGCCCAAAGTTTACCCAAAGTTGAATGGGTAAAGACCTTAGTGAGCTCTACACAGGGCCCTGATTATCTAGCTCTTACCTCCCTCACCATCCTCATCTTGCCACTCCACTGGCCCTCCCTCTCTGAGCTCCAGCCTCAACACCCGACTTTCACTTATTTGACCCCCACAGCCTTTGCTCAGCCTGGAATGTACCCTCCCCCCTCCCCAGTGAACTACCCACTCCCAGTCTAAGACTAGCTTTTTTGTTCATGCCTTTACTAAACTTATCTCAGTTTGTTTATCTGCTTATTTAAGGGATTATTGTTGAATGTCTTCACTGTCAGCTTCCAGGAAAGCAAGAACCATAGCTGGCTGTGCTCACTGAATGGGGTTTCATTCTTTTCAGCCGCTTTTTCACTTATAGGTGAGAAGTCATGGGAGACATTGTTTCTCTACCTTACCCCTCTTTACTGAGGAGCCAGTGTCACTGGGTAGTATGGTATTTTGAACCAGAAATCATGAAATGGAGTTTTCATTTTTGCTCCCACTCTCACACAAACTCTCCAAGTGACCTTGCAACCTTGACACTTCCCCTCTCTGAACCTGCTTCCTCTTTTATAACATGAAAGTTTAACCTAGATAGTGTCTAAAGTGCATCCTTCAATATATCATTCTAGATCCTTCAATAGAGTAACAAGACAAAACAGAAAAACTTAGAAATTAAAAAGAGCAAAGAAAAGGAAGAGGTCACACTAAGGAAAAGAGACAGCCTGGTAGTTGCTTGAGCCTAAGCTCTGGTGTCTGAATCCCATGTCAGCAATTCAGTAAACTTGCAATCTTAGATTGTTTAATCTCCCTGGACTTTGACTTCCTCTTCTATAAAATGTGACAAGAACACCTACCTCACAGATTTAATGTGAAGATTAAATGAGAGGGCGCCTGGGTGGCTCAGTCGTTAAGCGTCTGCCTTCAGCTCAGGTCATGATCCCGGGGTCCTGGGATCGAGTCCCACATCGGGCTCCCTGCTCCACAGGAAGCCTGCTTCTCCCTCTCCCACTCCCCCTGCTTGTGTTCCCTCTCTCGTGTCTCTCTCTGTCAAATAAATAAATAAAATCTTTAAAAAAAAAAAAAAGATTAAACGAGATAATGTATTAGAACACCTGGAAGACTATGTTAGGTCCTTTCCTCCTTCCCATCCCACTTACTGTCACAGAATTTAAAAGCAGGTTATAATTAAATAGGGGATGAATTGAGACAAAAGGCTCAATTGTCTCTGTATGTAATAATGGTTTATGCACACTTCATTCCTCTGAAGATGCTTTCTACAACCTAAAAACAAATAATTGCATCCCCTGAAAAATTCACAGGGAAGAGTTGTGTTTACTTTTTCATTCAAGCCATGCTGTCAGATCCAACTACATGCAATGATTTTAAAGTTGCTTCCAAAGATGTTTACGGATGTTTCTTGTCTTCATGGTACAATGGCAAGAGCATGACTAAAGTCCATATCCAGACTCCACCACTGACCATGCCCTCAACTACGTTGATCACCTTCACCCTTTTCCTGTATGTCACAGAATAAAATGAGATTCCTCATTGAAGGAGGAGGAAAGAGAGAGGGGGGATATTTCAAACCATTTCTTTTTTCATCTTTTAAACAAAAAAATCCTAGAATCAATAAATGACAGGGTGTTTGAGGCTGAAAAGACCTTTAAGAATGATCTCTTTGGGGTGCCTGGGTGGCTCAGTCGTTAAGGGTCTGCCTTCGGCTCAGGTCATGATCCCAGGGTCCTGGGATCGAGCCCCACATCAGGCTCCCTGCTCAGCAGGGAGCCTGCTTCTCCCTCTCCCTCTGCTTGTGTTCCTGCTCTCTCTCTCTCTCTCTCTCTCTCTCTCTCTGTGAAATAAATAAATAAAATCTTCTAAAAAAAAAAAAAAAAGAATGATCTCTTTGAGCCCCGCCACTTTTCCCATCACTTGGCGTTTGGTGGAGGTAAGAGACTTGAACACCTAAATGCAGTGGAAAGAGAAGATTGGACTTGGAACAGAAACCTGAGGTTAGAGTGCTGGCTCTGCCAGTTTTGTGACTGTAGATTGGCCACTTAACATCTTCAAGGGCCCTCAGCTGTGAAAAGAGATAGTAATCAGTACCTCTGTGGGTTAAGTGTGGAGCCAGTGAGACAATGCAAGTGAGAGCTCTTTGTGAAGTATAAGGCAGTTTTCAAATGAAAAGCACCACCATGATTCTTTGGACCCGCAACCTCCAGGTTTATAGGGTGTATCTACTCACCTACCAAAATATATCATCTCATCTTGCATATCTAATTTTGTGAATCCTGAAAGAATGCTTATGTCTAACAAAAACTCTGGCACAGAATAAGTATACAATAAATTTTTTTTCTGTATGATCTAGGTGGAAAACGACTAAAGTTTTTGAAGTCTCCTCAGAGTCAAGAGGTGGGTGCTTGAAGCCCCCAAAGTTCGTGTCACAGGACAGCCCCCAAAGACCCCCTGGGCTCCAGTAGAGTTCTACCTAGCATGTTTCTCTCTCCATTCCCCAGGAGGAGGTGGTCTGATGATGAGGCTTACTTACAAGTCAGTCTTGGTACACACATACAGAAAAGTAGGTTCCCCAAAACAAAGTGAGGACTTTCCACTCTCTAAACCTCACCCATGTTGTTCTTCCTTTAAAAGCCAGTTTCCAAAAAGGTCATATGAAGGAAAAAGAGTGAAACCTCAACCTGAGTTGGCGGTCTAAAAAAAATTCCAACTGTCCTTGAGAAATTCAACAACCACATTCAGGGAATTCTAATCTTTACAACAGAGGAGGGCCCAAGGCCAGGACAGGTGTTACCACTAATGGTAGAACCAAGGATGTTTTCCTGGATTACCAAACAGATACTATATATTCCTCCCAGAAACTAAATATCTTCAGGGTTTCAAGGGAGGCCTTCACCTGAAAATGTCCTCCCTGTTGAAGTTTTCAAACCAATATTTTCATAAGAACTATATTTTCTTCAGTGAACTAAGGCATTATAGTGATGACTATACGGGTTCCCAAGTGACAGAAGCCATTATTAGCATTGTTATTATTTTTGCTTAGTTGCATCTCGATAGCAGCCCACATTCACAATGTGCTTTGCAATTGTTTCTTGGTAATAGTCCTCACAAGATCTCCGGGAGGCAGAAGGAATAACCAGGATTAATATCTGTGTTGCCTGAAGGAGAACCACGGGCATAGAGAATTGGCTACCATCACCATTCAAACAAGGATCCATCCTGAGACACCCAAGATATGCCCCAATCTGGTCCTAAATTTACACTGTCTACATCTAGGATACATTATTTCTGTGGCTCTTGTTTATAACTATTGTGACCAGGTCTATGACCAGGAGGATCCGGACTAGCAATAGAATCAGAATCAGAGATTTTGCACTTAGGATAGACCTTAATGATCATCTAACCAAACCCATTACTTACCATTAAACAAGACTAGAGAAAATACTTTACCCAACTCACACAAGCCACTTCACTCCCAGTTCTGAATGGTCTTGCCTTTTTATACCATGTTACATTGCCATGCCTCATCTTTCTCTACCTTTTTGTTCCCCACCTGTACCCTCTTTTTCCACCCGTTTTCTTCATTTAAAATTTACATGGCTTAAACTCCAAACAGGAAACCTTCAACATTTATCTGCCAAGAGTCTGATATTCTACCACCTGAACTGGGCCAGCCTCAGGATACCAAAAAAAAGTCTTTGATAATAACAGCCAGGCAACACTGATGTAGTGTCGTATGTAAGAGTCCCTCCCCTTCCCTTAACCTCTATTCTCAAATCCAGCTACCAGATTTTGGCCAGGGCTTTGCCCATATTTCCTTGAGTCTACAGCTATCCTCACACACCTTAGGTTTATTCTAGAAAAGACCAGACTTCCCTTTGGGCCCTGATAGAGGGCCACTTTGCTGTAACATGGCCAGGGCAGGGAGCGCTCTCCTAAAGCCCTGTCACTTCTATAGGAAATGGGTTAACAGTAGTCAGAGGAGTAAGAGGATTATCACTTCTCTCTCCCCTACCGGGCCCTAACCAGGAGGTTGTCTCCCCACACTCAGAGTGATTTATGCCTATTCAACAAATGTCCCTCTTCAGAAAAGATGGATCATCTTCCCTCACAGCCAACCCTTATTTGCCAGGGGCTGCCAAGCATTCCATCAATTCATACTCAGCCCCCAGAGTACAAAAAAACAAATTAAGCTAAAAAACAAACTACAGTTCCTAAGCTCCTCTCCAACTCCAGGCATCTAGAATTCTGATTTTAGGAGTTGTCCCTTCCTCCCTACCATATGTTTTTAGAAAGTTACATTTCCTGCCCTTCTTCCCTTTTTCTAAGACTACATGTTTATAATTGTTTAGAGCAAACCCATAAACAAATGAGCCAAGTTAGAAACTCCTGGAATCTTTGCAAACAACACTATTATCAAGTATGTAATCTGTCATTATTTGGCCAGTTTCCGGTTAAAGGAACAAAGAAAAATACAATTCTTCCCTGTAAATTCCCCGTGACGCACACAGACCACGCCTACCCCAAGAAGACAAAAGGCGAAGTAGCCTGACTAGGGCCAAGTCTGCAGACAGAGAGGGAGTCATTTCATTGGCGCCTGAGCCAGCAAAGGTATTGTCCTTATCACATCTTTGACTTTTAAAATATATTTTGCTTTTCTCCTTGGCCGTTGTCTCTCAAACTGCCTTCTTGGAAGTACAAGCCTCTTCCTTCCTTTCTTGTCTGTCGCTGGTTTGGTGTGTGAGTTAGAATCACAGTCAGATTTCAGAAAATAATTCTTTCTACTGATGGGGAACTGAGGGACAGAAGAACTGGTTTCATATGAGGGCACTGTTGGGTGCAGCCAAGCCTTCCCTTGGAGGGAGTCTCTACTACTAAAACTATTAGGAGAACACTAGAAATTTCCAAATTTGTCTCTCTCTTACATCTATATAAGGCAAATACCTCATTCTTGTGGGGGTTTTTCTTTAATTTATCCAAGCTTTCATTGAATGCCTACTGTGTACAATGCACTGGGTTGGGCACATAAGGAATACCAAAGTTCTAAAAGAAGTCTACAATCTAGGAGAGGAGGCAGATACATATGCAAATAATTCAAGGGAGTGAAAAGAAGAATGGGGAAAATGCTGAGTATGGGCTAAGTCATTCATTAAGCTTCTCAAGAAGAACAAAGCTGAGGTGATTCCCTTTGCCGGGCATTTGGTTCAGTGGCTGGCTAGGCTGACAGCCACCAGTGTTCTCTGTTGCAGAAGTCAAGATGGCCAAAGTTCCTGACCTTTTTGAAGACCTGAAGAACTGTTACAGGTAGGAAATCAATTCTATCTCTTGCGATTTAATGAGGGGATCAAGGTACATTAGAATCTATCTAGGAGTTAGAGTAACGAGCATGGAGCCAGACTGGCAGAGGTATAGAGATGTGTCCTACCTCTGAAGTCAGGGCAGGTTCAGCAAAGATCCAGAAAAAGTAAGCATCTAGCATGTTACACAGAGAGGACACTGACAGGGAGACAGCCATTTTAGAAAAATTATTTCTGTAGTCTCCTGAGTCCTAGTGAATTTCAACATCTACTTAGACACAGCCTCAGTCAGGTTCACATGCTCTGATACCGTAATGGGTTTTAATGGACTGTCAGAGAGAGAAACCATTCTCAGGAAAACTTCTGGATCTCAATCTGGAAGAGGTAATGGCTCCACAGCAATTTAAGCATGTGAATGCACATACACAGTCAAACCTCATTCAGACATAAGAGAAGGGTAAATGAATAAAATTAAAAATTATAGGATAGTTTAAACAAACATGGTATTCCCATTACCTATCAATATATACTAACAGAAACTAGGCTATCAAAATGTTGCTGGATAGTTCCCAAGTATAAATTATTAAATCTGTTTTAGTGAATACATGGAAGCAATGTACAACACATGACGGATTTGCTTAAAATTAAAATGAGGTGCTTCAGGGACGCCTGGGTGGCTCAGTTGTTAAGCGTCTGCCTTCGGCTCAGGTCATGATCCCAGGATCCTGGGATTGAGCCCTACATCAGGCTCCCTGCTCCTCGGGAAGCCTGATTCTCCCTCTCCCACTACCCCTGCTTGTGTTCCCTCTCTCGCTGTGTCTCTCTGTCAAATAAATAAATAAAATCTTTTAAAAATAAATAAATAAATAAAATGAGGTGCTTCAAAAGCATTTCTCTCTTGAGGAGGTTAACATTTTTCCCTGACATTCAACTACAACTCTTCAATTTGTTAGCCAAGCCCCACTTTTAGAGATAAAGCACAGGTAAAGTTCAAGACCTGTCCTGATGCTTACTAATTCCAAATTAGTGAGGCACAAATTACTGCATATATGTATGTATATGTATAGAAGTGCTTAATTTTCAAAGATGACAGTAATGACTGTGTGTGTGTTACCCAAAGCTAATGTGGTCATTAAAATATGTTGCCCAGTGACTGCAGTTATATAACAAACATTCTCATTATCTTGTTTGACAGTGAAAATGAAGAATACAGTTCTGAAATTGACCATCTCTCTCTGAATCAGGTAAGCAAATGACTGTAATTCTTATGGGATTGCTATTCTTTTTTTTATTAATATATATTATTTGTTTCAGGGGTACAGTTCTGTGATTCATCAGTCTTATATAATACCCAGTGTTCATTACAACATATACCCTCCCCAATGTCCATCACCCAGTGACCCCATCCTTCCATCCCCCTCCCCCCCCACTCAGTTTGTTTCCTAAGATTAAGAGTCTCTTATGGATTGTCTCCCTTTCTGGTTTTGTCTTGTTTCATTTTTCCTCTCTTCCCCTATGATCCTCTGCCTTGTTTCTTAAATTCCACATACAGGATTGCTATTCTTACACAGTATTTTCTCTACCAGGAGAAAACAGCAATAGCTTCAATCCTAGAAGATTTTGTTTCACCCTCACTAGAGGTTCAGACACATACATTTCTTCATCATAAGTGAGACCAACTGCCTCTTTACACTAATAGTGGATGACATTCTCCATGCTCAACAGATTTTCCAAGGGAAAGGTGGGAGGGAGGGAGGGAAAGATGGGGAGATGGGGGAGAAGAGAGGGAATGGGGAAGAGAAGACTGATGAAATAGAGATCCTTCTCACTAAATCTATTGGATAAAACTTCTACTGAAAGGGATTTCATTCTATGACCATATGCAGTCCCTCAGTTTCCATTTTCCTTCCTCCTAGAAATCCTTCTATGATGTGAGCTATGACCCACTTCATGAGCACTGCATGTGTCTGAGTACCTCTGAAACCTCAAAGACATCTCAGCTTATCTTCAAGGAGAATGTGGTGGTGGTGGCAGCTAACGGGAAGGTTCTGAAGAAGAGACGGTTGAGTTTAAATCAATTCATCATTGATGATGACCTCGAAGCCATTACCAATGATGCAGAAGAAGGTAAGAGTTCAAGTGCAAATAATACCTTAGTTTTCCATTTTTAAGCAAATGGAGACAACAGAGCACAGGAGAAAATAAAACCTAGAATCAGAGTAACAAGAGGGCAACCAGGCATCAGTCTAGTAACTATAAGGAAGGAAAATTAATTTTTATCCTTCTCCAGTGTGGAGAGAGGAGCAGTGGCCTGAGTCTACAGAATACTTCCTCATGGGCTCATTTTGTGGCCATACTGTAAAGGTCATGTGACTTTTATCCTTATGGCAGAAAGCAATTATATACTGTTAGCAGGTGACTACTTACAACCTATATTCCTCCAGATAATAACTATGCCCCTTTGGGTAAGTTACTTAACCTTTCCGTGCTTCAGTTTCCTCTACTATAAAATGGAGATAATCAGAGTCCCCACTTGTTGTGAAGATTAAATGAGTCAATACTTGTAAGCTCCTGGACTAGAATAATGCCTAATACATAAATACCCAATAAATGTTAGGTATTGTCATTACTCTTCATCCTCCTCCTCCTCCTACTACTACCTTTGTTAATGCTACCAACACTGCTAGTTTATTAATGGCGACATTATCTCTACACTTCACAACAATCTTACATTCTCATTTTACATAGGAGGAAACTAAGCTCAGTTAGATAAGTCACATAGTGTGTAAGTGGGAGAGCTTTAAACCAAATTCAGTTCTGATTTTAACAGTCAGGATTATTCTCCCATGCTGCTACTGTATAAGCCTCTACATGAAACATAAACCAAATATTTTTTAAGTAAAAGCTTTTTAAGGTAACAGGTAAACACTAATACACATTCACCTAGAAAATAGGAAGATACAAGAAAATGTAAAAAAGAAAATAAAAACACTAAGAGTTTTGCCACTGCCAAGACTAGAGAAAATACTTAAGTATTTGATTAAGGGTCAATCAGCAACTTAAAGTCTTTTTCATGTACATACACACATATAAACAAGCATTATTAGGATTATATTATATACAATTTTATATTCAGCTTTTTTCACTTAGCAATATATCAAGGGCATTCTAGGGTACCAGTTTTTCAATATTATAAGTAATATAATAATGAACATCCATATCAATAGCATCCATATATCTTCATTTTTATCACTATTTCCTTAGAATAGATTCCTAGACATAAAATTACTCAGAAACACGAGGATTTGTGAAGCTGTTGATATATACCACTGTCCAGAAAACGGAGTAGACATTTAGACCTGCATCCTCAGTGACATATATGGTCTTAATATATTCATTTTTTTCTCAGTGTATTCATTTGAAAAATGTAGATAGTGAATGCTAGCAGTCTTCCTATTTTCTTAGAAACCTCCAAACAACCAAAATGAAATATTTAACAAATAATCTCTTTTTAAAAAAATTACTGTCTGAGGAATTGAAGTTTAAAAAGAAATAAGCAACCATGGGGATAATCCTAAAAACCACTTCTGCTAACTGGGTGACTTCTCTTCTCTCTCAGTTTCTTCACCTGGATTAAAATATTCCTAATGTTCCTTCCATAGCTACTTTTGATGCTTGTATTAGAGCAGATATAGCATCTCTGTTTATACATAGACATTAATCTGAGCTTGTGATAATGGTTTTAGAAATCATGAAGCCCAGATCAGTAGCATACAACTTCCATAGCAATGAAAAATACAACTATATGAGGATCATCAAATCCCAATTCATCCTGAATGACAACCTCAATCAAAGTATAATTCAACAAACAGGGGGAAATTACCTCATGGCTGCTGCATTGCAGAATCTGGAAGATGCAGGTAAGTGGACAGCTCTGTCATCCTCCTCTCTTCTTATTTTTGTATTTCTTTCAAACTTTCTGCTTTCAAAATATAAACCTCTCTAGATTCCTAGCTTTGTACAATTCTTCTAGAATAGGATGAAACACAACACCCCCAGTAAAATTCAGGGCAAGGACAGGAGCTTCAGCCAAATCAGGAAGCTCCACCAAGAGAGAAGTTTCCTATCTTTGAGAGCACCAAGTATAAAGCTTTCTGATGAAGTATCTCCTTTGGTTCTCTCAGATATTCTCATCCTTGGTTTTAAAGATGAGGAAACTGACTCTCAGAAATATTAAATGACTTACCCAAATTTACCCAAGAAGCCAATAAAGAGCAATCACTCTCCATTAGAAAGCTTACTGTTCAAATTTACAAATAACACCAAACTAGAATCTTATCTTTGATAACATAGTTGTGAAGCAAAACATCCAATAAGCTGAGAATATGTTCTGGAGGATGAAATTTAGTGTCCAAGAAATTTGTCACACAAATCTAATTTCTATGGTATATATATTTTAGCTTCAGGACATGACTCCAGTATACAAAATTAGTTTCAGAACTCCAAAGAGGCTACTTTGCAAACAGGGCTCTTTCTGATTGGACATACTTTGGATAACATGCTTTTTACTCCATGACATTTACAAATTATTTGTGCTGTATTTTCCTACTTAATATTATGTCACATAATTTCCCCACATATTGAGACAGCATATATATTTGCCATGTTTAATGGCACTAGAATATTCAATCATGTTGCTTTGCTGGTCCTTTGGGTTTGCTCTAAGTAACTCTGTTTTGCAATAGAGTTTGTATATATAATTTTTTCCCTATGAGGTTATTTCTTTGGATCATACCCCAAAAATGGAACTCCTGGGTTCCTAGGGATAAATAATTATACAGTTCTTATTAAGCATTGTTCTCTAAGGAAAACAACTACTTTTCACTATCACTAGCAACATGAGTATATCAGCTTCCCTAAACCCCTCCATTTTAGGTTATTGTGAACTCATGAGCTCACAAGTTGAAGGGTCTTATCCCATTAATGTAATTATAAGACATTCAACAAATAGCCCCCAAGCATTCATTCAACATAGAAAATTCTAAAGACATTAACCAAGTATTACCTGCCTAGTAAATATGGCAGACATTGTGAAGGATACAAAGATGTATGGAATTCCATTCTGGTGTTTACACCATAGTTGGAGACTTAATTACAAACACACACACACACATACACACACACACACAATCTACATAAAACTTGATTTCATTCAAATACAATATATTTACTTTCTTTTTGGCTTTTCTCTTTGCCAGTGAAATTTGACATGGGGGCTTATACATCAAAAGATTCTAAACTTCCTGTGACTCTAAGAATCTCAAAAACTAGACTATTTGTGAGTGCCCAAAATGAAGATGAACCTGTATTGCTAAAGGTCAGTCGTTCTCAGTCTCCAATTTACCTTCATTTACAACCCATATGTTTGTGAATAATTCCAATAGGCAGATACCCCTAGCGGGGTAGCACAATCCTCTTCTCTTCCTACCACAGTTTCCACCTGCCCACCTACCCCCACATGCTACTTCTCACCTATTCCCAGAGACACCTCTAGGCAGAATCTATGAGAAAGTAAAATGGAGGTGGCAAGAGTGAATAAAAGGTAAATTGCCTTCTTCCTTCTTTTTTCATACCCTGCCTGACCCTAGCCACCTCCCATCCCAGGGCATCCATTTATTCCATCCATCTTGAACCTTACTAATATTTACCATCTGACCTATGTGATGGTAGGCATTAGGACAGTGGTGCCTGATTCCAAGAAACTCAAATAAGCCAACTAGGAGCAGAGAGTGTTAATCACCTGCCAATGGGCTCAAAACAAAAAACTGGGAGCCAAGACTCAAACTCTGGCCTTTTGACTCCATTGCTTCTCTCTCTTCATTGGTGCCAGTATTATCCTTCATCCCAGCCCCATCTCCACTACCACCTCCCCCTCAAACATACAGACATACACACGCCCACTATAGCTTTAGATGTTTACTCCCCTGATAAGTAGGTGACTCTTACTTAGTAAATGTATAATGCAAACCCCCAACTCCAACCAGGATTTTTGTAGGTGCATGTATTTCTGCACCCGGATCAGATGAAGTAAAAATGATGTCTGTAAGACTAGGGCAGTAGCTTCATTCATGAATTCATTCAACAGGCATTATTTATTGAGAGCCTTCTCTTTTTCAAACATAGTGCCAACAGCTATGTAGACCATGGTGAACCAAAGTCCTTAGCCTCATAGAACTTGGTCTTCTTGGGGACACAGACAGTAGACAAGCCAAACCACCAGCAAAAAGTACAAGATGCTGTAAAGCAAATAAACAAGGTCCTGAGATAGAGAAAAATGGGAGAGTGCCCTTTACATAGAGTGGCAAGAGCAGAGCTCCCTGTGAGATGGGATCTGCTGATAGGAAGGAGTATGACGCAAGATGGCAGGTGAGGGTGAGCATTCTAAAGAGAGGGATCTGAGTGCATCTAGGACCTAGAGCTTCAAGAGTTTAAAGGCCAGCTTCAGAAATCAAAAGGAACACTCTAAAACTGGGGCAGTGTGAGAAGGAGGAAAGATAAGCAGAGGCTAGTGTTTGCAGAGCCTTGCATTTGGGTTTCATTTGAGGTACAATGAAAAGCCATTAAAGGGTTTCAAACAAGGAATTGTCCTAACTTCACTTATATTTTCTAAAATGGAGAATAGATCAGCAGGAAGACAATGGGGAAAGCACAGAACCTATTTAGAAGGTAATAATAATAGTCATGAGAGTGGGGGTGGTGAGGCAGATAGAAATAAGTAGACAGAACTGGTTATATTTCAGAGATAGAACCAACAGGAGGGAGGGGAGAAAATATATTTAATGAGATGGGAAAAAACTAGGAGAGGTGTGGGTTTGGGAAGTTAAATTCCTTGTTGACATTGAAAACCCCAAGGAAACCTCAAAAGGATAATTAGTTGGTTTAGATTAAAAAGAACACAGAAGAAGCATCTCAAGTTGAAATGTGAATCTCGCTTTTTCATGAAAGTATTGTTATTCTATTCATACTCGCAAGTATAGTACAGCCTAAAGAGATCACAATTGTCAAAAATTGTACTGAAAGGAATCAGCTGCTGATATACCTGGAAGTGTGTGTGTGGGGTGGGGGGGATTAAACTTTTAATTGTTGGCTTAAATATGGAGACAAATATCTCTAATGATAAATTATTTTCTCAAAGATATGATCTGCATGCTTAGCAGTCAAATGTTTAGAGGTCTCAATTGGAGTGCTCAGATTTTATGCAAAATGCCTTTTGCAGGACAAGAACAATGTTTTTACTCTACCTGCCACAATATAGTGAGACACTACTGTCATTGGCAATCCATGACTAATCTGGATTTCTCTCCAGTTAAGTAAGGAAATTAACTATTATGTGTAGACTGGGCCATACATCTAATAGGCATGTAATAAATGCTTGCTGAATGAACAAGTGAATGAAGAATCTATATCATTATATTATAGTCAGAGTCCTAAAGTGCTATATTTCTCACAAAGGCCAAATGTCAAGGGATTGCACTTCAGTTCTATGTCTAGAATCTTGTTCTTTAACATATCTCTGTTCTCCTTATCATAGGAGATGCCTGAGACACCCAAAACCATCAGAGATGAGACCAACCTTCTCTTCTTCTGGGAACGCCATGGTACTAAGAACTATTTCACATCAGTTGCCCAGCCAAAGTTGTTCATTGCCACACAGGAACGAAAACTGGTGCACATGGCAAGAGGGCAACCCTCTATCACTGACTTTCAGATACTGGAAACCCAGCCTTGACTCTGGAGTCTACTTACTTGTGAAGTGTTGACAGTCCATATGTACTATGTACATGGAGGAGTCAAATCCTTTACTCTTAGTCACTTTCTGAGCACGTGCTGAGGCTTTGTAATTCCAAATGAATGTTTACTCTCTTTGTAAGAGAGTGAGCAAGGTCTAATGGAACCAACACTAACATATGATGTTGTTTGTTATTTAAAGAACACCCTATACTTTGCAAACTACCAATCAGTTTAATTATTATTCTTCATAATAATCTTGGGAGGACCGGGGCTACTGACTATGGCTACCATAAAGATTCTACCCATATTACAGATGGGTTAAGTAACTGAGGCATTAGAAAACTAAATACCCACAACAGCAGCTGAAATGAGAAGCCATAGGCCCAGGATTTTATTCCAACTGCTTGCTTTTAAGTTGCTGATAGACCCTTAATCAAATACTGTAAGTTTCTGGGACCAGTTTGATCATCTTCAAAATGGAGGGGATGATACTTATATCCTTCCTGCCTCAACAGTATTTTATGCTAAGCAATGAGGTCAGTTTAATAAAATAATTCTTGAATGAAAATACTGAGCCTCAAGAAAGCAAAGCATAAATATTTATTATTATTTATGTATACATATATATTTATCAATATATTTTTAAGATAATTATATTATTATATTTATGGCAATTGCTTGCATTCTCTGAGTGTGACCAGTAATCCTTAACAATAGGAAAGAGTGTTTTTTAGGCTAAATGAGTTTGATTTAGTCATACTAAGGCACTTTGGTCAAGTCCTGCTTTTTGTAGTACCTGGAAGACCTATAATTGTGATAATAAATTTATATTAATACTTTGTGCTGATAATTAATCTTTCACTCCTCTACTTTTAAACTTGCTTTAGCATTCTTGTGTCATTCAATTTCACCTGCTATCAAGTCTTACTAGCTAAAGTGGGATAAACCAGGGCGCCTGGGTGGCTCAGTTGTTTAAGCGACTGCCTTCGGCTCAGGTCATGATCCTGGAGCCCCGGGATCAAGTCCCGCATCGGGCTCCCTGCTCCGCGGGGAGTCTGCTTCTCCCTCTGACTCTCCCCCTCTCATGCTCTCTCTCCATCACTCTCTCTCTCAATAAATAAATAAAAATCTTAAAAAAATAAAATAAAATAAAATAAAAATGGGATAAACTTAATTTTGGTAACCATGAGACAACTGTAAATCTAAACGTTCTTTTCTGGAATGTAAGCAACATTCCTTCTAGGTTCTAAAAGTTGTTATCAAACTACAGTGTTATATTACTATCAACAATAAGCATTGATATATTATTATTATAAGTCATAATTGAATAAAACTTACCAAAAAAAGTAAATCTAACACACATTTATTGTCTTAATCATTATTTTAATGCATGGTAATTAGGAACAAATGATAAAACTTCACATAAATAACTGTAATTAGTGTTACTTTACAAAACCAAACCAAGGTTTTACAGTTTTTCTCTCCCCTTTGTTAGCTTGCCAGTATGCACCACAAGTGGTATTAAGAATGAGGGATGCCTGGGTGGCTCAATTGGTTAAGCATCTGACTCTTGATTTCGGCTCAGGTCATGATCTCAGAGTCATGAGTTTAGGCCCCACAGCGGGCACCCTGCTCAGCAGGGAGTCTTGCTTTGAGATTCTCTCTCTCCCTCTCCCTCTGCCTCTTACCCAACCTCTCTCTCTCTCCAAAATAAAAATAAATAAATCTTAAAAAAAAAAAAGAATGATAATGTTCCCAGGTTCATGTAAAGCTTACATTGCACATGTACAACACTTGTGTTTATAGCCATACAAACTCACAAATACAGAACCACATTAAAAACTAATGGATCCATAAACCAACGAGACAGAAGAAAGAGAAATTAAGGAGTCGATCCCATTTACAATTGCACCCAAAACCATAAGATACCTAGGAATAAATCTAACCAAAGAGGCAAAGAATCTGTACTCAGAAAACTATAGAATACTCATGAAAGAAATTGAGGAAGACACACAGAAATGGAAAAATGTTCCATGCTCATGGATTGGAAGAAAAAATATTATTAAATGTCTATGCTACCTAAAGCAATCGACACATTCAATGCAATCCCTATCAAAATACTATTAACTTTTTTTCACAGAAATGGAACAAATAATCCTAAAATATGTATGGAACCAGAAAAGACCCCAAATAGCCAGAGGAATGTTGAAAATGAAAACCAAAGCTAGTGGCATCACAATTCCAGACTTCAAGCTCTATTACAAAGCTGTAATCATCAAGACAATATGGGGTACTGGCACAAAAACAGACACATAGATCAATGGAACAGAACAGAGAACTCAGAAATGGGTATGGTCAACTAATCTTTGACAAAGCAGGAAGGAATATCCAATGGGAAAAAGACAGTCTCTTCAACAAATGGTGTTGAGAAAACTGGACAGCCACATGCAGAAGAATGAAACTGGACCATTTCCTTACATCATACACAAAAATAGACTCAAAATGGATGAAAGACCTAAATGTGAGACAGGAATCCATCAAAATCCTTGAGGAGAACACAGGTAGCAACCTCTTCGACCTCAGCCACAGCAACTTCTTCCTAGACACATCATCAAAGGCAAGGGAAGCAAGGGCAAAAATGAACTATTGGGACTTCATCACAGCAAAGGAAACAGTCAACAAAACCAAAAGACAACCGACAGAATGGGAGAATATCTTTGCAAATGACATATCAGATAAAGGGCTGGTATCCAAAATTTATAAAGAACTTATTAAACTCAACACCCAAGGAACAAATAATCCAATCAAGAAATGGACAGAAGACATGAACAGGCATTTCTGCAAAGAAGACATCCAAATGGCCAACAGACACATGAAAAAGTGCTCAACATCACTCGGCATCAGGGAAATACAAATCAAAACCACAATGAGATACCATCTCACACCAGTCAGAATGGCTAAACTGACAAGTCAGGAAATGACAGATATTGGTGAGGATGCAGAGAAAGGGGAACCCTCCTACACTGTTGGTGGGATGCAGGCTGGTGCTGCCACTCTGGAAAACAGCATGGAAGTTCCTCAAAAAGTTGAAAATAGAGCTACCCTACAACCCAGGAATTGCACTACTGGGTATTTACCCCAAAGATACAAATGTAGTAATCTGAAGGGGCACCTGCACCCCAATGTTTATAGCAGCAATGTCCACAATAGCCAAACTATGGAAAGAGCCCAGATGTCTGGGGCACCTGCGTGGCTCAGATGGTTAAGTGTCTGCCTTCAGCTCAGGTCATGATCCCAGGGTCCTGGGATCGAGCCCCACATTGGGCTCCCTGCTCAGCAGGGAGCCTGCTTCTCCCTCTCCTTCTCCTGCTCCACCTGCTTGTGCTCTCTCACACTCTGTCAAATAAATAAATAAAATCTTAAAAAAACAAAGAGCCCAGATGTCCATCGACAGATGAATGGATAAAGAGGATGTGGTATATATATACAATGCAATATTATGCAGCCATCAAAAAAATGAAATCTTGCCATTTGCAATGACATGGATGGAACTAGAGGGTATTATGCTAAACGAAATGAGTCAGTCAGAGAAAGACAACTATCATATGATCTCACTGATATGTGGAATTTGAGAAACAAGGCAGAGGATCATAGGGGAAGAAAGGAAAAAATGAAACAAGATGAAACCAGAGAGGGAGACAAACCATAAGAGACTTAATCTCAGGAAACAAACTCAGGGTTGCTGAAGTGGAGGGAGGTGGGAGGGATGGGGTGGCTGGGTGATGGACATTGGGGAGAGTATGTTTGTGGTGAGCGCTGTGTATTATGTAAGAGTGATGATGGGCGCCTGGGTGGCTCAGATGGTTAAGCGTCTGCCTTCGGCTCAGGTCATGATCCCAGGGTCCTGGGATCGAGTCCCGCATCGGGCTCCCTGCTCCTTGGGAGCCTGCTTCTCCCTCTGCCTCTCTCTCTCTCTCTCTCTCTCTGTCTCTCATGAATAAATAAATAAAATCTTTAAAAAAAAAAAATATGTAAGAGTGATGAATCACAAACCTATACTCCTGAAACAAATATTATATGTTAATAATTTTTTTAAAAAAACATACTAATGGATCCATTTGGGAAGCATGGATACAAGATATGTTAAATTGGAAAAAGTTAAAGTCAAGGGACCTTGAAATTAGATATGGGAAATAATGGAGAAGGAGTAGTCCAAGGTGACTCTCAGTTTCCTGGTACTGGAAAATGAGTGAGCAGTGGTGTCTTAATCAGTATTTTTGGTAGAAATATGGAGTTCTTCTCAATTCCAGGATGAAGTATGGAGAGTACCATTTTAGACATAATTCAAGCTACTGGCAAGATGCCCAACTGCAGATGTACAATGAGCAGATGATAATGTGTCTGGAACTCAGGAGAAGTTAGAACTAGATATATTTGGAAGGCATCAGCAGGTTTATAACAGGTAAAATCCTAAAGTGACATCAGAGAAAGAAGAGAAGAGAAGCATATGGTGAACACTGTTGGTTGTCCATTCAACTGCCAAACCCCCCATCGTCCTTACTAACAGAACCCTGATTTCTCTTTTTTAAAAAAAGATTTAATTTATTTGAGAGAGAGAGTGCAGAGCGAGAGAGAGACAGAGAGAGAGAGCATGGGGGGCGGGGAGGATTAGAAGGAGAGAGAGAAGGAGGCTCCCCACTGAGCAGGGAGCCCAACTCAGGGCTTGATCTCAGGACACTGGGATCATGACCTGAGCCAAAGGCAGACGCTTAACCAGCTGAGCCACCCAGGCACCCAGAACCCTGATTTCATTCAGAAGGAAATGTATTGACCCAAAGAATGAATCCAGTTGATCTAAGCCAATCTTGACCATTCTATCCTCACATGACTGAATCATGTTGAGTAAGTCCTGTCTAATGAAATGTCAATCTGCCAGGGACAACTTCTGGGAAAGATTTTCTACCCTAATAAAAGATAGAAGAAAGTCCTTTTCCTCCATCCTTCCTGCATGAGACATGTTCTATGAGGATGTGAAGTTTGGAACTATGGTAGCCACCTTGCAACATTTGCAAGGACATGCTAAAGAAGATAGAATGGCAGGAGAAAAAGAACCAGAATCCATGATGACACTGTTGTACTAAGTACCTACTGCCAGACTTTAAGGAAAAAAAAAAAGAATGAAACATTATTATGGTTTTAAGCCATTGTCATTTTGTTTCCTATTACTTACAACCCAACTCAGCCTAACTGATACAGAGCACCACAGGAAAAAACAAAAACAAAAAACACAGAAAAAAAGGAAAAAGTTTGATCTGTTTGTTTCACCTGGCTCTTTCTAGCTGCCACAACTTTCCTTTGGTCTCCATACCCAAGTCTGGCTGCAGTAAAACTAGTTAGTGTCTTGATATTTTAAGAAAGAGATAAGTACAGAACACTGAGCAAGCAGTACCAATTCAAGAAAACCTTAAAAGTATAATAGCTGCTCAGTCTTTAATAGTGAAATATTGAATCATTCTAGAAATAGCCTGAAAATGTTATTCTGTATACTTTTTAGTCCAAACTCTCCCACTGCCTAATCAGTAAGAAGGTCACCACGATGAAATTCAACAGTCTTAGCACTGAACTGGTTGGAGTCTATTTCTTTTGTTACAATCTTATATATGTTTCCAAATTGAGGAGAGTAAAGCCAAAGTTCCACCATTAAGTCCAAGGTACAAAAACAAAAAGCCAAAAAGATATTTCCCTAACCCACCTCCCACTGTCACCCCTCTGACAATTAAAAATACCTACATTTGAACTTTTTGGGGTGATGGAAAAAGGTGGGATAGCAATAATTTCATTGTGGTAGATATAAAATATGCTTATGTAGCTATATTTATTCTTGATTGTGTTTTATAACTATATACATTTGTCAAAATTATCCTCCTGAGTCTTGACCAATGTTGGTTTGTCAATATCTTTCATAAAATTGTTGCCAACTGAGTATAATACTCAAGATACGGTCAAACCAGTACAGCCTAGACGTGGGATCTTGTCCTTCCTATTTTAGATACCATGGTTTTGTTAGAAAGTGACATTAGCTCTTTGAAAGCAAGTGACATTGTTGATTCAGTGTTTGTAGGCAATTAATACTTACAGGTTCTCAATTTAATTTCAAAACTTTAAATGTATCCCTGCTAAATTTATTCTTGTTAATTTGGCCCCAGTTCTTTCTAGGTTGTTCCGGATTCTAATTTTTAATATACTGGCTCTTCCTTTTAGCTTTGTGACATCTGTAATTTGGTGTGCATATTTTTGTTTAAAGAATCAGTATTTAATCAGTATAAAGAATAGGTTATAAACATTTTTACAGTGTGATCCTGTTTTATTTAAAATACCTACAACTTTATCCATTGATGGACACTTTGATTGTTTCCATATCCTGACTATTGTAAATAATGCTGCAATAAACGTGAAAATACAGATTATCTCTTTGATATCTTGTTTTCATTTCCTTTGGATATATGCCTAGAAGTGGAAATCCTGGATCATATGGTAGGTTTATTTTTAGTTTTTTGAGGAACCTCCATACTGTTTTCTATAGTGGCTGCAGCAATTTACATTCCCATCAACACTGCACAAGGATTCCCTTTTCTCCATATCCTTGCCAACACTTGTTTTCTCTTGTCTTTTTGATGACAGCCACACTAACTGTAAGGTTGATATCTCCTTGTGGTTTTGATTTGCGTTTCCCTGATGATTAGTGATGTTAAGCATCTTTTCATGTACCTGTTGGCCCTATGTATATCTTCTTTGGAAAAAAGCCTATTTAGGGGTGCCTGGGTGACTCAGTCAGTTAAGCACCCGACTCTTGGTTTTAGCTCAGGTCATGATCTCAGGGTTGTGAGATTGAGCCCCACCTCAGGCTCCACGCTCAGCATGGAGTCTGTTTGAGATTTGCTCTCTCCCTCCCCCTCTGCTTCTCCCCACCAGTGCTCTCTCTCTAAAATAAATAAATAAATAAAATAAAAGACTGTCCTTTCCCCATTGTATATTCTTGGCTCCTTTCTTAAAAATTAATGGGCCATGTATGCATGGGTTTATTTCTGGGCTCTCAATTCTGTTGCACTGGTCTATGTGTCTGGTTTTATGCCAATACCATACTGTTTTGATCACTATAGCTTTGTAATGTAGTCTGAAGTCAGAAAATGTGATGCCTCCAGCTTTATTCTTCTTTCTCAAGATGGTTATGGCTATTTGGAATATTTTGTGATTCCATACAAATTTTAGGATTGTTTTTCTGTTTTTTCTACTTTTGTGAAAAATGCCATTGGAATTTTGACAGGGGTTGCACTGAATCTGTAGATTGCTCTGGTTGGTGTGGACATTTTAACAATATTAATTTTTCCAATTCATGAACATGGGATATCTTTCCATTTATTTGTGTCTTCTTCTACCTCTTTCATCAATGTCTTTCAGTTTTCAGTGCAGAGATCTTTCACCTCTTTGGTTAAATTTATTCCTAAATATTTTACTCTTTTTGATGCTATTGTAAATGGAACTGTTTTCTTACTTTATCTGATAGTTCATTGTTAGTATATAGGAATGCAACTGACTTATATATATTGATGTTTTATGCTGCAAATTCACTGAATTCATCTACTGTTTCTAACAGGTTTTTTTTTTAGAGTCTTTAGAGTTTTCTATATATAATACCATGTCATCTGCAAATAGAGACAATTTTACTTCTTCCTTTCTGACATGGATGCCTTTTATTTATGCCCAGTTGCTCTGTCTAGGACTTCTGATACAATGTTGAATAAAAATGATGAGGGCAGGCATCCTTGTCTTGTTCCTGATCTTAAAGGAAAAGCTTTCAGCTTTTCACTACTGAGTATGATGTTAGTTGTGGGCTTGTCATTTATAGCCTTTATAATGTTGAGATACATTACCTCTATACCCAGTTTGTTAAGTTTTTAGCATTAATGGATACTGAATTTTGTCAAATGTTTTTTCTGCATCTATTGGGATGATATGTGTTTTATACTTCTTTTTGTTACTGTGGTGTATCACATTCATTAATTTGAAGATGCTGAACCATCCTTGCATCCCTGGAATAAATCTCCCTTGATCATGGTGTATGATCCTTTTAATGTAGTGCTGAAATCAGTTTGCTAATATTTGGCGGGGGGGGGGGGAATGCATCTGTGTTCATCAGGGATATTGGCCTGTAATTTTGTTTTCTTGTAGTGCCCTTGTCTGGTTTTGGTATCAGGGTAATGCTGGCCTCATAAAATGAGTTTGGAAGTGTTCCATCCTCATCTATTTTCTGGAAGAGTTTGAGAAGGATTGGTATTAATTTGTCTTTAAATGTTTGGTAGAATTCACCAGTGAAGCCATCTAGTCTTAGACTTTTCTTTTTTGGGGGGTGGAGGGGTGAGGGTCAAGAGTGTTGAAAATATATGTCCACAATAAAAACTTGTACATGGGGGGTGCCTGGGTGGCTCAGTTGGTTAAGTGACTGCCTTCGGCTCAGGTCATGATCCTGGAGTCCCGGGATTGAGTCCCGCATCGGGCTCCCTGCTCCGCAGAGAGTCTGCTTCTCCCTCTGGCCCTCTCCCCTCTCACGTGCTCTCTCTCTCTCTCTCATTCTCTCTCTCTCAAATAAATAAATAAATCTTTAAAAAAAAAAAAAAAAACTTGTACATGGATGTTCACAGCAGCATTATACTTAAGAGCCAAAAAGTGGAAACAACCCAAATGTCCGACAACTGATGAATGGGTAAATAAAATATAGTATACTCATACAATGGAATGTTATCCAGTCATAAAAAGGAATGAAGTACTGACACATGCTACAACAAAGATGAGCCTTGAAAATATTATACTAAATGAAAGAAGCCCATCATAAACCACATAGTGTATAATTCCATGTATATGAAATGTCTAGAACAGGCAAATCTATAGAGATAGGAAGTAGACTAGTGTTTTCCAGGGACTAGGAAGAGGGAAGAATGATGGGAAGTGACTGCTAATAGGTATGCAGTTTCTTTACGGGGTGATGAAAATGTTCTCTTTTTTTAAGATTTTATTTGTTTATTTGATAGAGAGAGACACAGCAAGAGAGGGAACACAAGCAGGGGGAATGAGAGAGGGAGAAGCAGGCTTCCCGCAGAGCAGGGAGCCCAATGCGGAACTCGATCCCAGGACCCTGGGATCATGACCTGAGCCGAAGGCAGACGCTTAACGACTGAGCCACCCAGGCGCCCAGATGAAAATGTTCTAAAATTGAATTGTACACTCAAAGTGGATGAATTATATGGTATATGTGTATCTCAACAAAGCTGTTATAGTAATAATAAGAAGAAGGGGAAACTAGGGAAAAAAGGGAAGAAGAGTTCAGTTCCCAGAAAGAAAAGTATGGAAAGGAAATGAAGAAAAAAAGCAGTGTGACTGAACTACAGTGAGCAAGGGAAGACTAGCATGAACTGAAGCTAAAGAAGTAGACAAAGGCCAGGCCCTGCAGGGGCTTGTAGGACTTTAGCCTGAGAGCAATAGGAAGCCATTAAAGTAATAAGGAGAGCTACTGTGGATACATTGTTTGATGAGTTGAAAATTGTTATACCTACCTAGCTTTCTTTCCACACTTTGTGTCCCACAAAATAGTCCCTCAACTATCCAAAGAATGTAGGAAAAGGTGCAGAACTGGCCTATGTTGCTCAAAGTGGGACCAATGAGCAAGAGGCTTATTTGAGCTCATTTAAAAGAAAGTTTCATAATAATCAGGGCTTTCTAATAAGGTAAGGCAATTCCCTGACACCAGCAGTATGCCTGCAAAGATGCAATACCTAATGGGATCTGTAGAATACTCTAGCACTGGGTGGCAGATCAGGCAAGATAATTTCTAAAACTGAAACCCATTCAATCACTACGATTCTGTACAGACCAACAGAACTCCATTTGCTTTTCTGAAACTGTCTGTAAACGAGCCCTGTTCTTACTCATTAACCAAAAAGGCTCTTGCCCAGCTGCTAGTGTTAACCATTAGGAAGACTCATGGTCCTAGACAAAGACTCATGGTCCTAGATAAATATAAAATAATTATCAATTGTCATGTTTTAAGCATATTTGTATACAATTAATGTAAATGTCAAAATGCATAAATCCAGAAACCCCAGTATGGCTCCCTGCTAAACTCCCCACTTGAGGCCAAGGTGAAGAGCTGCTGTAATAGCTTCCTGCCCAGCTGAGTACCCAACTGGTGAAGCAAATGCGGCAAACAGGGACCCAGACATAACTGTCCCTCTCTATCCACCTCCCTAGCATCCAGGAGAGAGGATCCCTGACATGCAGAATACCAGAAACATTCCCCAGACCTCTTCATGAAACCAGGGAATAGTTAAAACAGGGGGCAAGCTTTGAAGGAAAACGTTTTCAGGCTGAAATAAGAGGAATGGGGTGTGTCTAATGACTCAGGAAGATTGGGCGTGCCCCCCATCATCCCTTTCTCAGGTAGGCATATACCCAGCTGATAAGGTCAAAGAAAAAATATACATTAAAAAGGAGCCACCCTGAAAGCAGCATGGCACTTCCTCCAAAAATTAAAAATAGAAATACCATATAATCCAACAATACTACTTCTCTATAAACACCCCAAAGAATTGAAAGCAGAGATGCCAACAGGCAGCTAGCTGTACACCCATGTTCATAGCAGCGTTATTCACAACAGCTAAAAGGTGGAAGCAACCCAAGTTTCCATCCACAGATGAATGGATAAAGGTGGTACAAGCATACAATGGAATATTATTCAGCCTTAGAAAGGGAGAAAATCCAGCCACATGCTGCAACATGGATGAAGCTTGAGGACTTAATGCTAAGTGAAATAGGCCAGTTACAAAAAAACAAGTCCTGGACAATTCCACTTAAATGGGGGTCCTAGAGTTTCAAAATCACACATAGAAAGTGAAGTGGGGGCTTCCCCCGGTGTGAGAGGCGGCGGCAAGGGGGAGTTCCCCTTTAATGGGGATAGAGTTTCTATTTGGGTCCATGAACAAGTTTGGGATCTGGATGGTGGTGAGGGTTGTACACCATAGTGAACGTACTCAATGCCATTGGACTGTACACTTAAAACTGGTTAAAATGGTAACTTCTATTACGTATATTTTTACCTCAGTTAAATACAAAAGGAGCAGCCATCCCGCAATACGAAGAACTTAGAGCTTTTAGATTGAAGGTGAGAACCTTCTCAAGTAGAGCTAATATGCTGGTGAGGCGCCCCGAATTCATCAGATTTGGGGTTTACCTTATTTTTTCAGAGCTCCTGTGACCCTTAGGGTGTGAGAGGAGTAAGGCGGCCCTGCCTATGCGGCCGAGCGGGTCTCCGTAACCGACTCCACAACCGGCCACGCACAGGTCCTCAAAAGATACCAGCCTGACCCTCCGGTGGACGCGGTCTCAGGTCCCAGCAGCCGCCTTTAATGCCCGGGAGCTGCACGTTCTTCCAATCAAAGGGCCTCCGGGGAGGGCTCGAAGGGCAGAGCCAACCGGAAGGCGCCTATTTCCTTTTGTCCCGCCCTCCCCTGCTTCCTACTGGCGGGTTTCAAACCCACAGGAGCCAATGAGAGCGAGCGGACGCGTTGTGCCCCAGCCGTAGCTTCAGGCGCGGGCTTTGAAGAAAAACTGTCGCGGAGACGTCATGGTGCCACCGCGGCCGTCGGCAGCTGCCGGTGAGTATGACCGTGAGTCCCTGCGTCTTGCAGGCGCTCCAGCAAGGGCGGGGAAGAAGGGAGGCCACCGAGTCAGTTCTTTTCGCGGGAGGTGCCCGTCCGCTCCCGTGCCTGCCTCAGTCTCCCCCTGGGCGTTTCCAGTCCAAGGAACGCTGACGGGAGCCCAGGCCCTGGCCCTGAGTGAGACTTCTGGCCCTGGGTAGGGGAAAGTAGATGCCGGGCAGATGCCTCACAGGCATCTTCCCCGTAATTCCTGTCGCAGCTCTGCAAAGAGATGTCATTGTCATCTCGTTTAGGTAGAGACCCTGATACCCCTTGCCCAGGTCGCATACCCAGAAGGAAGCCAAGCGCTCCCTAACCCAGATTTGGCTCCAGGCAGAGCCTGGGCGTGGTCCTCTGTGCTGCCGTCTGATCTTTGACAGCTGCCAAGAGGCGGGGTCTGACCCTAAGGGGCAGGGCGGGGGCGCTGGAAGTTGATGGTTAAATCCGCACAGAGAACTGAGGGTCCTGGGTTCCCTGATCTCTTAAATGTACGTGGAGCCTTTAGGTGCCTTTCAAAATACAGCTCAGATGTCACCAGCTCCTAAATGCACACAGTGTTTTGACAGTTTCAGTAATAATACCTGTTGACTGTCCGCTAGGTCCTGGGCACTGGTGCTTTACATAACAGTCCTTAAAGATGGGCATTTCATTTTTATAGGTTCAGCAGCAGCGGGTTCGCTAACTTGCTAGAAGCCACAGCGCTGGGATTCTAACCCGGTCTCTCAGCCCGTGCTCTCTATGGCATAGCCTGGCATAGCATAAAATGCATAATCCTCAAAGCTGTCTCCTAGGGATGCATCAGAACCAGATATCAAAACACACAGCAATTCGGTTTAGATGAAATTAAGTGTAGTTTTGCACCCCTATTGTCTTTTTTTTTTTTTGCCACTATTGAATTTTAGCCTTTTCCAACCACCTATTCCTCTCACTCATTCCCTGCTTCTGAACTCCCATAATTCTTTCTTTGACCCTTTCTTATGATACCTAGATTTTGCCTTATATTGTAATTATTGTTGTGCTTATTTTATTTTCACTACTAGATTGAAACTTCCTGAAGACAGAAATACTGAATTTTCATTCCCTCACATGCCTTGCTTAGAAAGTCACCATGTAATAGATGTTTGCCATGAACCCCCTAACCTGGCCTATTTTGTCCTTAGGCCCAAAGGAAACCATGTAAGGGTTTGTGGCAAAAATCATCATCCCTGTGAGGGAAAAAAAAAAAAAAAAACACAATAAGACCAGGCCAACTGGCGCCTGGGTAGCTCAATCATTTAGGCATCAGACTCTCGATTTCAGCTCAGGTCCTGATCTCAGGGTCGTGAGTTCAAACTTCATGTTGGGATCCACGCTGGGCATGGAGCCTACTTAAAAAAATTTAAAAATTTAAAAATAAAATTAAAGAAAAGACCAGTGCTGGTTCACCAGCTCAGATGAGCCAGTAACAGATTTCTTCATGCAAAGCATAATACGTTGTAGCTGAGAACGGTGGCTGTGAGCAAGGACTCCGGAGTTGGATAAACCTGGTTTCAAATCGTAGCTTTGCTACATTTAGCTAGGTAACTTTGGTCATATCATTTACCCTCTAGATTTCAGACTGTAAAATACCTCATAGAATTGTTGTGTGGATTAAAGAAAGTAATTTAAGTATGAAGAGCTTAGTATAGGACATGGCATACAAATGATATTGTTGATATAGACATTAACTTGGAGGCAAATTTGTGGGGTTAGGGACTTTATAGCATATGATCCAAAGCCAAAATTATTATAGAAAAGTGCCATCTTTTAGAATATAGACGCACTGGTTAAAATCTCCAGCTAAGTTTCTGTTGTTTGTTTGCCTGCCTATTTTGCAGAAGAGCGGCAGAGAAAGCTCCAGGAGTACCTAGCAGCCAAGGGAAAACTGAAGTGCCAAAATACCAAGTGAGTTTGTCTCACACAATTATGCAAGTTTTGTTGCCCTTGTTGCTACTAGCAATTTAAAGCCTTTCAAAACATAGCCCTTTTGGGGCGCCTGGGTGGCTCAGTTGGTTAAGCATCTGCCTTTGGCTCGGGTCATGATCCCAGGGTCCTGGGATGGAGCCCCATATCAGGCTCCCTACTCAGTAGGGAGTCTGCTTCTCCCTCCCCTGCTCCCCCTATTTGTGCTCTCTTTCTCTCCCTCTGTCAATAAATAAATATTTTTTTAAAAAGGACATACTCAAAAAAAAAAAAAAGACATAGCCCTTTTGTTAGGAGTCTACTCAGACTGCATTGAGATCCTATGATAACTCAGAAAAGGGTATATTGGTCCAGACATGACAAAAAAAAACCCGAGCAGTTTAAGCGCTATTATTGTGACAGTCTCTAAAGGAAGGGGGAGAAGGTCCACAGTATTACCTACAATGCTGGAAACTTTTCTTATCCCTGCTTTTTTTCCTGGGAAAGTGATTCTTGTGAAGGCTAGAAAAGGTCAAGGAGTTGAATGACCCTGGTTCTGTTGTTCCTTGCTAAAGTAGGAGAGCCAGTTATAGTCAGTCCTTCATAGCTGCACACCAACATCCTCCAGCCTGACAGTCCTCTTTGGCCATTCTCTTAGCACTTACTCTTGAGTTGGACAGAATATGACTGTTTCACTTTTATCTTTTGTCAACATCTTGCCATTGTAGTGTTATTAGTCCCTCTTACTTACCATTGATGTATTTTCTCCTGAAAGAAGAGGGAGTAAATTTTTACAGTTAGTTTTTTTTTTGTTTTTTTTTTTTACAAAGTTAGTTTTGACCCTTTATTTTCGTTTCCTTTTACTTTGGGGTTTTACTCAGCTCTATTTCCTTGATTAAATAAATCTAATTCATTTATTCAACAAATACTCCAGGGTTTATGTTCAAGATGGGGGAAACTAACAGCAAGTCATGATCAAAGTCCCTATTAGTCTGGCAATTGCTTTTGATCCATGCAGATTGAATCCTTCTTAATTCTCCTCTACTTTCCTATCCTTTTTTGCATTTTCTGCTCATTGGCTAGATTTCATATGTGCTCCTGTTTTTTAATTAAATCTTTTTTTCATCCCTGAATATTCATTATCTGAAGATACTTAAAACAGGACATTTTTCAAAGAAGCTGTTAATTACCTTACTTGACATTGTATCTCTAGTACCTGGCATATTGCAGTGTTCAAGGAATGATGTTTGGATGAACAACACTATGCAAATATGAAGAAAACATATATTTCATTAATCTTGTTAGAATGCTGTATTTATGCATAGGACATCTCTGAAAGTATCACAAAAAAAATGGGTAAGAATGGTGTGGTCACTGAGGAGTAGAATAGCAGGACTAAGAAAGGGATAATAGGAAGACTTTATTGCATATAATTTTGAATTATTTTACTATATACAGAAATTCCAATGATTTAAAATTCTAATCATAATAAATTTTAATCACTATACTTCCCAAGCCTTGCTGATCCTTCTGTACTAAGAATTAATCTCATTTTATCTTTTATAGGCCTTATCTAAAAGCCAAGAGTAATTGTCTGAATCCTCTACCTTCTAAATCTGTAAGTAGAAATCAGTCTTTTTTTTTTTTTTTAAAGATTTTATTTATTTATTTGAGAGAGAGAGAATGAGAGAGAACACATGAGAGGGGGGAGGGTCAGAGGGAGAAGCAGACTCCCTGCCGAGCAGGGAGCCCGATGTGGGACTCGATCCAGGGACTCCAGGATCATGACCTGAGCCGAAGGCAGTCGCTTAACCAACTGAGCCACCCAGGCG
>NC_138378.1:89289674-89328815 GCF_054177405.1 Leptonychotes weddellii
TTTTTTTTTTTTTTAAAGATTTTATTTATTTATTTGAGAGAGAGAGAATGAGAGAGAACACATGAGAGGGGGGAGGGTCAGAGGGAGAAGCAGACTCCCTGCCGAGCAGGGAGCCCGATGTGGGACTCGATCCAGGGACTCCAGGATCATGACCTGAGCCGAAGGCAGTCGCTTAACCAACTGAGCCACCCAGGCGCCCAGAAATCAGTCTTTTAAAAAATAATCATTTGGGGGGTGCCTGGTGACTCAGTCGGGTAAGTGGCTGACTCCTGATTTCAGCTCAGGTCATGATCTCAAGGTCATGCCATCGAGCCCCACATCGGCCTCTCCACTCAGCATGGAGTCAGCTTGAGATCCTCTCCCTCTGCCCCTCCCCCCTACTCATGCACACTCTCCCTCTCTCTTTCTAAAATAAATAAATGAAGCAAATCTTTAAAAAATAATCATCAGGCACCTGCCTCACATACAGTTTCTCCTTTCCCACCTCCCTTGGCAATGTCATCCTTCTACCGTTTTCAATTATTTCATTCTCTGCTGTTTTAGACAAACCACTCACCCTTAACATGATGCTTTGCCCTGGGATGGGAATACCTCCAGGGTACAAAAGCAAGGGACAATAATGAAATAATGGTGTTGATGTTGAGAAAGCCTTTTGCAGTTCAGGTGGCTTCCAGTTCTTTGCATTCAGCATTGTCATTTAGTAGAACATTAAAATTTTTTGCTGAGAGATCACTATGTAATTTTTAGCATATGCCTCTAGATGAGTTCAAAGAATTGACTGTTACTGCTGCAACAAAACATCTTCTATTCCCATCTACTTTTTTAAAGTTTAGTTCCAGTATAGTTAACATACAGTGTTAAATTGGTTTCAAGTGTACAATATTCAGCCATTCTATATTTTACTCCATGCTCATCAAACTAAGTATACTCTTAATCTCTTTCACCTGTTTCACCCATTCCCCCTTCACACCTCCCCTTCAGTAACTTTTTTGTTCTCTATAGTTAAGAGTCTGCTTTTTGATTTGTCTCTTTTTTTTCCTTTGTTCGTTTGTTTTGTTTCTTAAATTCCACATATGAGTGAAATCATATGGTGTTTGTCTTTCTCTGACTGACTTATTTCACTTAGCATTATACTCTCTAGATCCATCCATGTTGTTGCAAATGGCAAGATCTCTTTCCTTTTTATGGCGGAATAATACTCTATTTATATACACACACACACACCACATCTTCCTAAATATGAGCCACCCAGGTGCCCTGTTTTCAATTTTTAAAGAAGAGTATGTTTGTATAGTTTTTTAAATGGATTATAATGAGTATCAAATTTCATTTTATCTTAAAATGCCAGTATTTACAGTGTGCCTGAAATTGGATCTTTTGCAACTATTTAAACTAACAATGAAAAACTTTAGAGCACCTGGGTGGCTCAGTTGGTTAAGCTGCTGCCTTCAGCTCAGGTCATAATCCCAGGGTCCTGGGATCCAGCCCCATGTTGGACTCTCTGCTTAGCAGGGAGCCTGCTTCTCCCTCTCCCTCTCTGCCTGCTGTTCTCCCAGCTTGTGTTCTTTCTTTCTCTCTGTCAGATAAATAAATAAAATCTAGAAAGAAAGAAAGAAAGAAAGAAAGAAAGAAAGAAAGAAAGAAAGAAAGAAAGAAAGAAAGAAAGAGAAAGAAAGAAAAACTTTAGATGTTAACTTTAAAAAGTATGAAAGGGTACAGGGTTTGTCAAAATTATTTTGGGCATATATGAACAAAAACTCTTGAAAAACACTGATAAGATAAGCTCTACAATCTCTCCCAGCCCTACTACAGCCCTCATTTCATCATACCATAATTTTTTTGTGCATGTATCTTTTCTATCAGTGTTCCTCAGGGGCAGGTGTCCTCCTCTCATCTTGCATGCCCTTAAGAGTCTAGCACCGTACCTAGTATACATTCAGTAAACTTGTCTTGACTTAAACCCTAGTCATATCCTTTGTGCATTTCCTCTCTCCTCTGGCTTCATATGTCCAAAATAAAGTGACCAAATTCAGTTTGAATCAATTGTTCTGTCTTGTACATTCTTTGTTTTTTTGTTGTGTGTGTGTGTGTGTGTTTTATCATTTTGATCCATCAATTCTGAGGTGAGTTGTCAGAGGCTAGGAGTTAGAGACTAAAGTTCTAGCTTCAGCCCTGCCCCTAACACCCTGCCTGACTTTGGGTGGCTCACATTCCCTCTCAAACGGAGGTGCTCAATTCCAGCCTTGCGGACACCTGGCTGGCTCAGTCAGTAGAGCATGCAACTCTTGATCTTGGAGTTGTAGGTTTGAGCCCCATGTTGGGTGTAGAGATTACTTAAAAATAAAATCTTAAAAAATAATAATGATAATAAGATAAAATTCCAGCCTTAATCATCTGTATTTGCATATTGATTGTTTTTCAGCCTAGTTTTTCTCTCAATGTAGTACTTAAAACTGCAGGACCAGTTCTACCACTTATAATAAATTAGCAAGGTCAGGCTGATCTCAAATAAAGATATAAAAACTGAACAAAAGAGAAAATATTTGCAAGTCATATATATGATAAAGACCTACTATCCAGGATATATAAAGAACTCTTGCAGCTCAACAATTAAAAGACAAATAACCCAGCTTTAAAATGGACAAAGGAAAATAATAATAATAACAACAACAATAATAATAATAATAATAATAAAATGGACAAAAAATCTGAATAGACATTTCTTCAAAGAATATATATATATAAATCGCCAATAAGAGCATGAAAAGATGCTCCAAATCATTACCCATCAGGGAAATGCAAACAAAAATCACAATTAAATACCACTTCATACCCAATAGGATGGTTATAATCAAAAAAGATAACAAGGATTGGGGAGGATGTGGAGAAATTAGAACCTCTATACAATGTTGGCAGGAATATAAAATGCTACAGCGACTTTGAAAAACAGTTTAGCAGTTCCTCAGAAGTTAAGCAGATTTACCATATGACCTAGCAATTCTACTCCTAGGTATATACCCAAGAGAATTGAAAACTTTGTGTGAGAATATGCTCACACAAAAGCTTATAACAAATGTTCATAGCAATATTATTCATAATAGGGCGCCTGGGTGGCTCAGTTGGTTAAGCAACTGCCTTCAGCTCAGGTCATGATCCTGGAGTCCCAGGATTGAGTCCCACATCAGGCTCCCTGCTCAGCAGAGAGTCTGCTTCTCCCTCTGAGCCTCCCCGCTCTCATGCTCTCTCTCTCATTCTCTCTCACATAAATAAATAAAATCTTTAAAAAAAAAATATTATTCATAATAGCCAAAAAGTGGAAACAACCCAAGTGTCCATCAGTCAGTGAGTGGATAACCAAAATGTGGTATATCCATGAAATAGAATATTTATTCAGCCATTAAAAGTAACGAAGTGCATGTGTGCCAACAAGGAGTATATGAGACTTTTCTGTACTTGTCACTCAAGTTTGCTTTAACCTAAAACTGCTCTAAAAAATAAAGCTTATTATTGAAAAATAGTGAGGACTGACTTTTGCTACAATACAGGTGAGCCTCAAGAACATTCTGCTAAGTGGGGCGCCTGGGTGGCTCAGTTGGTTAAGCGACTGCCTTCGGCTCAGGTCATGATCCTGGAGTCCCTGGATCAAGTCCCGCATCGGGCTCCCTGCTCGGCAGGGAGTCTGCTTCTCCCTCTGACCCTCCCCCCTCTCATGTGCTCTCTCTCTCTCTCATTCTCTCTGGTTCAAATAAATAAATAAAATCTTTAAAAAAAAAAAAAAAGAACATTCTGCTAAGTGAAAGAAATCAGACACAAAAGGCCACATGTTGTATGATTCCATTCATGTAAAATGTCCAGAATAGGCCAATCTGTAGAGACAGAAAGTAGATTAGTGGTTGCCAGTGTTTGTGGGGAGAGGGAAATGAGGAGTGACTTCTAACAGGTGTGGGATTTCTTTCTGGGGTGATGAAAATATTCTGGAACAAGAGAGTGATGATGGTTATACAATCTGTGAATATACTAAAACCCACTGAATTATAAACTTTAAAATGGTGAATTCTGTGGGATACAAATTATATCTTAATTTTAAAAAAAGAACAACTAGGGATGCCTGGGTGGCTCAGTCAGTTAAGCATCTGACTTTGGCTCAGGTCATGATCCCAGGGTCCTGGGATTGAGTCCCACGTCGGGCTCCTTGCTCAGCACGGAGCCTGCTTTTCCCTCTGCCTGCTGCTCCCCCTGCTTGTGCTCTCTCTCTCTCTGACAAATAAATAAATAAAATCTTAAAAAAAAAAAAAAACAACTAAGGAATAGCATGTTTGGAAACTCTGATACCATCATCCCTGCCTCTTCAATAAGCAATAATGGAATGATCAGAGGTGGATATAATTGTTGGGCTCAAGGAATAACCTAGCTATGGCCATGTGGCTATACCATCCATCTCCCTGCCTCCCACTTCCAACCCTCCCCTATTCCACCCCCAGCAACACCTCCATACACATAACATTCCAGAGGAAACATCTTTTTGCCCTTAATGCCATGTGGTTCTGGTTACAGACTTTCTTTACACATTTACAAAGTTTACATAGTAATTCTCAACAATATTACCAAATCAAAAGTAAAGAGTGGTAACTCTAGCCCTCCCATATCTTCCCCCGGAGACATACAATCTACAAATTCTCCTTTCTGACTACTTGCTTTCAGTGCAAATGTTCCGGAATCCACAGTGACTTGCTTCAATTATTTACCATACCAATTCTAAACTCTCATCCCTAGTTTTTTAAGTTCTCTATAACCTAGTCCTCCCTTTCTTATGCAAGATTAAATCACATGACTGAAACATTTACTTGTTAATAATAGAGTCTAACCTTAAAACCCTGTCCTGACTTTACAAATATGACTAACTTTCTACTGAGATGTTAGATTGTCTTGAAAACTGTTCCAAAGTATCTCAGGCATCCCAGCATCTACCATCTATCCTTGCCACTGATCTCCAAGGATGAGACGAAGGTTCTTGAGTGACACTGTGACCTTTACAAAAGCAGTGTTGTTAAAAAAAAATTAGTGCAGCAATACACAGTACTACTAGGAGGAACTTGGGAGGTACCCTAACATAAGTTTATTATGTATGTATCTTTCAAAAGTCCCTAGAAGGACACTTCATTTGGGACATAATGGGCATTCAGCAAGTACTTGTTCAACTGAGGCAAATTTATTTTTTAAACAGCAATTTTTATATATTCACTGCATCTCTGCTTAATTCTATCAAGCTAAAAATTCTGGTGTATTTCTGACAAGAGCTCAAGTTATAAAGATCATCTAGGGGCACCAGGTGGCTCAGTTGGTTGAGCGTCTGACTCTTGGTTTCAGCTCAGGTCATGATCTCAGGGTCATGAGATTGAGCCCCGCATCAATCCCCATGTCAAACCCTGCATTGGTCTCCATGCTTTGCGCTCAGCAGGAGTCTGCTTAAAATTCTCTCCCTCTCCCTCTGCCCCTCCCCCTGCTCACGCGCTCTCCCTCTCTCTCTAAATTAAATAAATAAATCTTTTTTTAAAATAGGTCATCTATTAGTGAGCCTTAATCTTCTCAGATTCAGCTTTCTTAAATGAAATTCTAAATAATTTTCTTCTAATTTTTTATTTTAAAAACTGAGCTATTGTTATGAACTTACTTTTTTGGTATTTTTCTTTGTCTTTTTAGAATATTATACCCAAAAAGGATGTTATCAATCGTGTTACTTTGCCTATCAAAGCTACAAGACCCACCAGCATTAAACTCCATCCCAGACCTGCCAATATCACAGAATCCCAAAAGCCAAAGTTGGAGGCACCAAAACTTCGGGGCAAAAGGCTGACCTCAGGATGTGTTTCTTCTAGCTCAAACTGTAAACCTTCCAGCAATAGTCGACAACAGCATAAAGCTGGATCATCCACTATTGGAGAACTATCTAGAAAAACTGTGGGGTCATTTAATATACAGGAATTGAAAACTGCAAAGCAGCAAGTCGCAGATCAAAGAAATACTAAATGTGCAGACTCTGTGGACAATAACCATGTTGAAAATGAACCCTTGGATAGCTGTCTAAAAGAGATGAACAAAGAGAACTTGCCCCAAACCTTACCAGACTCTGAAAGGAAGCCAAATCCTGAATTATGGACAATAGGTAAGCCAAAGACTAACACTTATAATCAAGTCAAGAGCAGTTTGGCTCCTAAACAAGCCTTGGGCAAAAGTTCAGGGAATAGTGCTGTTCTGAAAGACAGAGTTAATAAACAATTTGTTGGAAAAACACAAATTAGGATACCACCAATAAAGTCACAGCAACTCTCTAGAGGAACAAATCTTGCAAGACCAGGAGAAAAACTCCCAAAGACAGTTCCCTCTCACAATGTTCAGACCCTTAGTAGGAATCAGGCATCAAAGAAACCAGTGGTCAAGGACATAAAGGATATAAAGGTTAATAGGGATAAATATGAAAGACCAAATGAAACTAAATTACAGTCACACACTGTTACTGAACAGAAAGTAAAACAAACCAAACCCTGGACATGCCCCAGTGTGCTTCAGGGGGGCTTTAATAACAGACATCCAAACATTAAGCAAGATCAGAAATCCACTCAACCTTGTGTTAGAACTCGGACATCATGTGCATTGCAAAAATCAAAAGCCATAAGCCAAAGGCCTAATTTGGCAGTTGGCAGTTCTAATTCAGTCATTCCAAGCACCCCTAACATAACAGCAAATGGAACCAATGGCAGTAAATGCAGCAACAGCTATCAACAAAAAGGACAGACTTTGGACTCCAAGTTGAAAAAGACTCTTCCCCAGAACCATTTTCTTAATAAGACAGCTCCCAAAACTCAAGCTGGTAACAAAACCATAAATGGAAGAAGAGTCCCAAATGGGACCCAGACTAATCCAAATATTAAGAAGATCACAGCAGAGGATCGAAGGTACTTTGCTTAATTCCATAATTTTGCAATTTAAGATTAGGCAAATTGACCATCAGGAATACTCAGGCCATAAATAATGGCTTCTGAGTAATTTTTAGCTACAACCCTGAAAAAAAAGAAGATTGGAAGCAAATACAACAAATACTGACTTGATAGAGCTGGGTAGGACATACATGTGTTATAAATTACCCTCTGTAATGTTCTGTATGCTTGAAATAATTTATTTTTAAAAAAGAAATTGAAACAGAATGGTTCAGTAAGAAATAGGGGCTGTAGATGTAGACTACTCATTCAAGAAGTACCCTGCAGGGACTGAACAGCAATAAAAGAGGGCAAGGTGGGAGGAGCCAGAGTAGTGAATTAACATAGCTAGGAAGCAGGGAGTTGGTAGTCCCTTGTTAAGCAGACCAGTGAATCCAGGAGAGTTATCAGGGAAGAAGGAAAAGGAAACTTCCATGAATGTGAGCAGGCCAAGTTTTGAAAAGTAAGCTAAGACATAGAGGAGCAATGAGTTCACATCCATAGTTCAGACAGTAGAAATTGGGATCTCAGGGTGCTGGGGGTTCACATTAGCATGCATGTAGCTGGAAACCAAGCCAAAGGATTTTGTCTGCATAGGACTAGATAGAGTCTCACAATGTGGTGAACCTCCCAGGAGAAGTGCCTGTGTACATTGGGGTGGGATAGAAAATAAGGAGATTCTTGACAAGGGTGAAAGGAACATGTAAAATTAGATGGTAGCTAAGAGGTATAGCAGGATGAAGTGAGGGCAGGATCTATACTCTGAATACAGCCCTGAACACCACCACCAAGTTCTCTGCCCTCCTGAAGAGACAGAAAATACACAGTTTAATTTAGGGTGATGTGATTGAGAGAGTGAGGCTGGGCTGACTTCTTTAGAAAGAAGGATCAGGGAGGTAATTTCAACAGTGATATCTGGTCTAGGAAAAGGATAGTGGCAAAAAGAAGGATGAGCCTTCTGAGCAAAATGAAAACTGAGTACAAAGACTCCGAGTTGGTGAATGAGGATGTCAGGGTCCCTCCCCTGGAGCTCATAGTCTAGACCAGATAATGGGATGATGGGTCTTTAAGACAGTGTGTGGAGTGCTGACTGTGTTTGATTACACAAGAGGAATCTCTGGAGAGAGATCACTCACTCATTGATCTAGTGTTCCTTAGCACCTACAGTGTGCTGGACACTGGGAGATACAGTGGTAAGCACACAGTCACAGTCTACCCTAACGGAGCTTTTTTTCTGGTGTCTATATGGAAAGTACTAGAATAATAAAATCATAGCATTGAGGTCCTGGGAGTAAATTGGCTTTAGAAAAAGGTAAGTTTCCTCTTCATTATGATTGGAAGGAAGGCTGAGAGAGGAAGAATGCCAGGAACATAGAGGAAACACAGGCCAGACATCTCAGCTTCTGTCATTAAGCAGGTGGTTAGCATGAAGGTGAAGGAGTCGGAGCAGTTGCGGCTGAAATAAGCGCTATGGATTGTGCTCTGCAGTCAAGGAGAGAAACAAGGGTTAATTAGTTATTGACATTCCGGAAAAAGCAAAACCATAAGGTCAGAAAACAGATCAGTGATCACCAGGAGCTGGGAATGAGGAGCAGGGTTGACTATCAAGAAGCATGAGGGAATTTTTGAAGGGATTATATCTTGATTATAATTGTGATGGCATGACTTTGTGCATTTGTCAAAACTCACAGAACTGTACACTAAAAAAAAAAAATGTGAATTTTGCTGTATGTTACTGAACACTTGTAGGTTCTAGACACTGAGCTAGGCACTGGAACATCCAAGGTTTTTACCTTCACAGAACTTGCATTCTAATGGAGAAGACAGAAAATCAACACGTTGATGAAATAAAATAATTACACATAATTACCTCTTCAAAGAGGTGTCATTTGAGCAGAGGACCGAATGAAGATGATAATTCAAGACCCTGAGACAGGAATGAGTGTGGGTCAAGTAACAGAAGGGATACCAAAGCTCCCGGAGGGGAAAGAGTAAGAGAGAAAGTGGTAGGACATGAGGTTGGAGAGGCAGGCAGGAGCCAAATTACACTGCCTTTCTGCCATGGAAAACATGTTTAATTTTATTCCAAGAGCCATGGGAAGTTTCTGGCAGTGATACGGTCTGCTTTACACTTTAAAAACCACTCTGGCTACTGGGCACATGATGAATTTGATGAGGGTGAGAGTGGAAGCAAGGACTTGAGTTAGGAAGGAAGCTGCTATGGCATTTCAAGCAGAAGGTGACAGTGATATGGTGACAGTGATATGGACTAGGATGGCGACAGTAGAGATAGAAGACTACTGCCTGTACAATGGTATGTCAGATGTGAGGGAAAGAAAGAACTACATCAAGACAACTCCTAGTTCTAGGTCCTAACAATGGGGTAGATTGGGGTACTATTCCCCAGTATAGGCTATTTGGGAACAGGTTTTGGAGATGAAAATCAAGACCTTTGTTTTAGACAGTATTAAATTTGGAGTGACTGCAGACCTCAAATAAAAAATACCAACTAGGCAGTGGGTTTTATAAAGTTTAAGTCTCTAGGAAAAAATCTGGCTTGAAATGTACATCTGTGATTTATAAACATGTAGTAATTTAAAGAAGCTGAAGAGCCTACATTCACATGCTTGAATCCATGCCTCTTGGTGCCTCCTCCAACCATAGTCTATTGACTGCTTAGAAGGAGGAGTGGAGAATGTGAATGGTGGAGGAGAGTGAGAATTAAGATTTGGCCACCATCAGACACTAGCTACTTAAGACTCCTGAAATTATTGACCTTGTTTAGGAAGAAAGGGGGTCATGTGTGGTCAGGAGAGGGCTAAGGAACTGGGCAAAGTGGGTCACTCTGGCCAAGACCCTACTAAGGACAGAATGCAGGTTTGGTGGGTCTGGTTGAATGGCAGATAGAGAGCTTATGGTAAGATAAATGAAGTGCTGAGTTTGTGATCTCAGAGATGGAGGGATGTCTTCGGAAAGCAAGTACCAGAAGTAATATACAGGTGAAATGAAAATTTTTAGAGAAAAATAATGAAGAATAATCATGAATTCAAGGAATTTGAAGACTGAGATTCTAGTAATCCCTCTGCAGCCTGCCTTCTGAAGGGTAGGGGCAACCATTGCTGCCATTACCCATTTGTAAATTGTTTTTAATTCCATTCTCCTGACTTTGTGTGTAGTTGAAGGTATGTAGTGGTACTCAGTCCATGCATATCTTATACTTTGAAAGTGTGACTATATACAAAAAGAAACCTAAAGCATTTTCTCACCCCGCCCCACTCTTAATTTTATAACAGGAAACAACTGGAAGAATGGCAGAAATCCAAGGGGAAAATCTATAAACGGCCTCCCATGGAACTTAAAACAAAAAGAAAAATAATAGAGGAAATGAATATTTCATTCTGGAAGAGTATGGAAGAAGAAGATGAAGAAAAGAAAGCACAACTTGAACTGTCCAATAAAATTAACAACACTCTAACACAATGTCTGCAGCTCATTGAGGAGGTAAGGAGGATAAGCTCCCAAAGCTTTGGCCTAGAGTCTTAGAGTTTTTAAATATTTTTCTTAAATATGGTGTAAGAGAGATAACCTTGGTCTAAGCAGAAATTCATCTGCTCTTTTTAATACAGAAGAAGAATAGTAATAATAATGATGGCATGCACTTAAATAAAGGCTCTTATATGCCAGGCACTTTTCTAATAGTTTACTTAAATGATCTCATACATTTATCATAACAACTATTACCATGCCCACTTTACAAATGAAACTGAGGCACAAAGAAGTTGGAAAACTAACCCAAGCAATCTGCCTCTCAAGGGATCCAAAAGGAATTTTGCCTTCTTTAGGCATTAAGGTCAAGGAGTAAATACTTGACAGTTGGACATGAAGCTGAAGTCAAAGGCAAGGTCATGTGTAAAATTAATTTATCCTGATGACTCTGGGTAGCTATAAATGGCATCTAAATTGTATCTGGGATTCTGCAGATAAGGATAAAGGAGATGGTAAGCAAAGGATATGATCCCTAGGAGACGCCTTGAAGGAAAAATATATTAATAAAAAACAATTGGGTAGACATCTATACTAAGGTCCTTGCCTGAAGCAAACACATTCTGTCCCTTGGCTGGTGGTGTTGGACAGCAACAGAAAAAGGAAACCTTCAATTTAGGTCTACTGCAGGCAATTTTTTCACACAATTCAGTTAAACATTAATTATTTCTCTTTTATGGAATTAAAGTTCAATTCTTTTTTTGTTGTTGCTCTTTTATTTTCATCGTATTAAAGAAAATGCATGAATACATTCTTTAACAATTTTTTGTTTTAGATTTTATTTATTTATTTGACAGAGAGAGAGAAACAGGGGGAGCTACAGAGGAAGAAGGAGAAGCAGACTCCCCACTGAGCAGGGATCCTGATGTGGGACTCGATCCCAGGAACCTGGGATCATGACCTGAGCCGAAGGCAGATGCTTAATGGACGGAGCCACCCAGGCACCCCCATGAATACATTCTAATTATTAAAAAAATATTTCAGGGACAACTGGGTGGCTCAGTTGGTTAAGCGTCAAGACTCTTGATTTCAGCTCAGGTCATGATCTCAGGGTCATGAGATTGAGCCCCACGTCAGGCTTTGCACTGCACCTGCGTATGGAGCCTGCTTAAGATTCTCTGGCTCCCTCTGCCCCTCCCTCCCCCTCTCTCCAAAAAAAAAAATCATAATCATAATCATAAATAGAATTAAAAATAAAAACATTTCAAGCAATACAGAAAATGACTAGACCTCCCCACCGAACCCGTCTGCGCATGCACACACACCAATTATGCATCCCAGGCTTCTCCCTAGAGCTGACCACTATTGCCAGTTATCCATCCAGACAGCTTTTATGAAGGTACATACCATGTAGGCACATAAAGAAATGAAGTATATAGTTTTGTGAGTTGCAATTATTTTATTTCAGATTTTTATATATGTTCTTTGGTTGTCTTTTCTTATGTTTCCCTAATATTAGTATTATGCTGGCTTTGTCAAATAAGTTGGGCATTTTCCTCTTCTCCTATACTCTGAAAATAGTTTATACAACATGAGAATTATTTTTTCTTTGAAGGTTTGGTAAGAACTTGCTCATAAAGTTATCTGGACTATGGGGCATAGTTTGGGGTATATCTTTTCAATTTTTTCTGTGGGCATTGGTCTATCTGGGTTTTGTATTTCCCAAGCTAATTTTAGTAATTCTGTGCCTTTTATTTTTTTTAAAGATTTATTTATTTATTTGACAGAGACACAGCGAGAGAGGGAACACAAGCAGGGGGAGTGGGAGAGGGAGAAGCAGGCTTCCCGCGGAGCAGGGAGCCTGATGTGGGGCTCGATCCCAGGACCCTGGGATCATGACCTGAGCTGAAGGCAGACGCTTAACGACTGAGCCACCCAGGTGCCCCTGTGCCTTTTTTTTTTTTTTAAGATTTTATTTATTTATTTGAGACAGAGAGAATGAGAGAGAGAGAGAGCACATGAGAGGGGGGAGGGTTAGAGGGAGAAGCAGGCTCCCTGCCGAGCAGGGAGCCCGATGCGGGACTCAATCCAGGGACTCCAGGATCATGACCTGAGCCGAAAGCAGTCGCTTAACCAACTGAGCCACCCAGGCGCCCTCCCCTGTGCCTTTTATTTAAAGATTTCTCTATCAATCTTTTTAAAAGGCCATCTTTGGGGTTTTATTGATTTTTTTTTCTCTTGCATCAATGTCTGCATCTATTTTTATGTTACTGTTTTTAATTAGCCTTTTTAGTTGAAAGCTTAAATCATTTATGTCAGTCTTATTTTCTTAAAATACATTTTAATGCTATAAATTTGCTTCTGAATTTAGCTTTGGTCATACCCTTTATGTTTGATTAGGTAATGTTCTGTATTAGTCAAAGTCAACTCAGAAAAACAAACTGCACCAGGTATCTTAGAAAGAATGTAATGTAAAGGTTGTTTTCACAATGTCTTATGTAAGTTCCCTAGAAGCAAACCCTAAGAGGAGAATTTGTGTGAAAGTAACTTATTAGGAAGAGGATCCCAAGGAAAACAGAGGGGAGTGGGGATGTGGAGCCAGGAACGGAAGGAAGACAAGTGGGATGTGGTATCAAGCAAAATCCATGGAATATAACTGTGGCACAATCCCACAGGGGAGCTCTGGAGACTGGATCAGACCTCTCAGAGGCATCCTGATCAGGGGCAAAGAAACTATAGTATTAATACTTCCATGGCATTGATTAATGGCTGCCCCTGTGGAGACAAAAATTCCCAGGCACCCTGACTCTCTGGTACATACAAAGAGGAGCAGATGCTGGCTGTTGGACATGAAAGCACTTTGTGAGCCTGCGTGCACAAAAATGGTAAAGGGACCATCAGAGGAAATATGGGTACTCCACACAGAGCTGACAGCAAAAAGGAACCTGAGGTAACAGGCGCTAACTTCAGGTAGCGGCTATCACCCACTGCGTCTAAGGGGAACAAAGAGAGGTTGAGGGTATTAGAATCTAGAAGCTAGGAGAAACAAACTCCAACTCTAAGGAGGCCATACTACCCAGCAGATGCTGGTACCAGAAACTGGAGGAGGGGCCCAGCAGGGCTGGGACTCAGACCTTGAGGAAAGGATGTTACCCAGTTGGTGCTCTTGCCTCTGAAAGAGCACAGTGAGGCAGGATCTGTAAGTGCCAGGAAAAGAGGTGGAGGCTAGAACCAACTACTGCTGCCACAGTGAAGGACCGTTGTTGAGGTAGCAAAGGCAAATGGGAAAGAGGAAGTCCCTCTCTTCTCCATCCCCACAGTCTCCCTCTAGCTCCCCCAACTGGCAGAGCCCAGCAAGGAGCTGCTGTGAAAACAGTGGGTGATTTACAGAATTCCAGCCCTAGTGTCCCAAAGCAGAGGATAAAAGGTTGGTTTGGAGCTAGGAGGCCATAGGTTAATAATTGACATGCATTTTCATTATTGTTCATCTCTAAATAGTTTGAGATTTCCATTTTGAGTTCTTTAACCTGAAAGTTATCTTAGAAGAATATCTTTTAACTTCCAGATAGAGTTCTGTTTTGTTTTGTTTTTCCTGACTTTCTTCCAACTTTTAATTATACTGCATTGTAAATGTAGCCTGTATGTGTTCTGCTTGATAGAATTTGTTGAAATTAATGTCCGATCGGTTGTGGTGAATGTTCCATCTCTTAGATGGATGTTGCAATTCCTGAGTAATAGATATTCCCTCCAGAACGCTTAACTTTTCTTTCATACTCTTCATTTCTTTGTTCTGTCGCACTGAGTTCTGGGAGAATGCCACAGCCAAATTTTCACCTCGTTGATTTCTTCTTCAACTCTGTTGAGTTTTATGCCTCTTTCGTGTAGTGTTAGTTTTCTCAAACATTGATGATTCTTGATTGTGAGCTTACCTTTGGGGCTTCCCCAACTCAGGAGGACTAGGAGGTGCTGCTTAGCTGAGTGTGCCAGTATCTGGGTTTCTGGTCATGGTAGCTCCCCATATTCCTCCTGGTCCATGTCACTGCCCGCTCTGGGTACAAGCCAGAAGGGGACCAAATTAGGACATTTTAAAGATACTTTTTGTGAGAATTAGGCTGCATGGATCCCCAACACACACCCCTATGACCCTTGCTTACCTGTGCCATCCTTCATACTTCTGTTAGAGACATATGGAAATTCTACTCACTATTCAGTGTTCACATTATTATGAATATGTAAGAAATATATGAATGTTGATTACTCTAGGGTTTGGTTTGGTTTGGGGTTTGGTTTTGCATAAAAATGTAAACATACTCCTTACCTTCAGCTATGAAAAACATTTTACTATTTGGTCTCATGTAACTCTTAAAATTGAATGGCCAGTGTCAAAACTCACTGAAATATACTGTTTAAATGGATACATTTTATTATATGTAAACTGTACCTCAGTAAAATTGAATTTTTTAAAAAATTAAGAAAAAGTGATCAGACTGATTTCTGTATAACTGCTCTGATGAATATTCGATATAAGAATAACAGCAAAATGGTAATAATTACCTCTGGGTATTTTTTTTTACAGGGTGTACCTTCTAATGCAATATTTACCATATTGTCCAGTATTCCTGAGGTCGAAAAATTTGCTAAATTCTGGATCTGTAAAGCAAAGTTGTTGGCAAGTAAAGGCACCTTTGATGTTATTGGGCTGTACGAAGAGGCCATTAGAAACGGGGCAACAGTGAGTATCTGTCTTGGGTGGATGACTTCCTGAAAATTCTCTCATGCGAGTTGTCTGTTTTTTGCCATATGGCAGTCATACAATGTTATGTTAAACTTCTAATTCACTTCATAAAGTTATACACAGATTATGAAGCACAACATGTCCTTTATGTACATTTAATTAAAAATGTACTTGCTAGAGGGGCGCCTGGGTGGCTCAGTCAGTTAAGCGTCCAACTCGTGATTTCAACTCAGGTCATGATCTCATAGGTCATGTGATCGGCCCCGTGTTGGGCTCCCCATTCCCCACTCAGCAGGGAGTCTGCTTGAGATTCTCTCCCTCTCCCTCTGACTCTCCCCCACCACTCACACACTCTCTCTTCCTCTCTGTTTCTCTCTCTCTCAAGTGAATAAATAAATCTTTAAAAAAAATTTTTTTAATTTATTTGGTATAAGTAGTGTTTCATGTAAACTAATAGAATCACTGTTCTTGTCAAGTGAGTGTGTCTCACTTTACACTCATTGTAGAAATATGCACTTGTGGAAAGTAATAGCATGGAAAGGGGGCAACAGTGAGTTTCCCCCTTTCATATTAGAGTCATATGGAAATCCTGGTCACTGTTGTTATGAATAATCCTGTATTCATATTGTTATGAATATGTAAGAAATACATGAATACATTGAGCCACGTAATATATACTAAGGTTATTTTGCCTTTCAAGCATGACTTTCTACTTTTCCTGAAGTTAATTATTGTCTTGTTTTCCCTTTGCTTAGTTTTCTGAGTATTTATTAGTATATAATTGATTCCGAACTTTTCTCTAATTGTCTAAATTTCTCAATACTTTTTTTTTTAATTCAAGTTAGTTAACATATAGTGTAGTATTGGTTTCAGGAGCAGAATTTAGTAATTCATCACTTACATGTAACACCAAGTGGTGACACAAGTGCCCTCTTTAATGCCCATCACCCATTTAACCCATCCCTCCACCCACCACCCCTCCAGCAACCCTCAGTTTATTCTCTATAGTTAAGAGTCACTTACGGTTTGCCTCCCTCTCTGTTTTCATCTTATTTTATTTTTTCTTCCCTTCCCCTATGTTCATCTGTTTGGTTTCTTAAATTCTACATATGAGTGAAATCATATGATATTTGTCTTTCTCTGACTTAACTTATTTCACTTAGCATAATACACTCTAGTTCCATCCACGTTGTTGCACATGGCAAGATTTCATGCTTTTTGATGGCTGAGTAATATTCCATTGTGCATATATACACCACATCTTCTTTATGCATTCATAAGTTGATGGACATTTGGGCTCTTTCCATAATTTGGCTATTGCAGATAGTGCTGCTATAAACATCGGGGTCCATGTGCCCCTTTGAGTCAACATTTTTGTATCCTTTGGATAAATACCCAATAGTACAATTGCTGGGTTTTAGGGTAGTTCTATTTTTAACTTTTTGAGGAATCTCCATACTGTTTTCCAGAATGGCTTTACCAGCTTGCATTCCCACCAACAATTCAAAATGGTTCCCCTTTCTCTACATCCTCACCAACAACTATTATTTCCTGAGTTGTTAATTTTAGCCATTCTTACAGGTGGGAGGTGGTATCTCATTGTGGTTTTGATTTGTATTTCCCTGATGCCAAGTGATGTTGAGCATTTTTTCATGTATCTCTTAGCCATTTGTATGTCTTCTTTGGAGAAATGTCTGTTCATGTCTTCTGCCCATTTCTTAATTGGATTATTTATTTTTGGGGTGTTGATTTTGATGCGTTCTTTATAGATTCTGGATACTAATCCTTTATAAGATATGTCATTTGCAAATATCTTCTCCCATTCCATTGGTTGCCTTTTAGTTTTGTTGATTGTTTCCTCCGCTGTGCAGAAGCTTTTCATCTTGATGAGGTCCAAAATTTCTCAATACTTTTAAAACATCAGATAGCCTATCGATTTCTTTTTCTTAGAGACCCTTCTCCCAGAACTTTGTGACATGTTCCAGTCTCGACAGGTTGCTCTTTACCACCGTCTTTGCATGTCATCCTGGGGCCTTTCACCATCACCCTCACATTCCCATTTCCATCTGTGTTGTCTGTTTTTCTTCTCCAGTGCTTTTCTTCTCTCTGTTTTTCATTGTTGGTGGTAGTGGGGGGGGGGGATGATTTTATTTTGGTTTTGTTTTAATTTTATTATTTTTATTTGAAAGAGAGAGCGTGCATGTGTGCGTGGGGGAGGGGCAGAGGGAGAGAATCTTCAAGCAGGCTCCTGCTGAGCACAGAGCCTGACTCGGGACTTAATCCCATGACCTATGAGATCATGACCTGAGCTGAAACCAAGAGTCTGACACTTAACCCACTGAGCCACCTAGGCGCCCCCCCCCAATGTGTTTTGTGTTATTGTTGATGGTAGTGGTAGTTTTATTTTCTTTTGTTTTCTATTGTTCATGAAAGGCTTTACTCAGATGCCAGTAAAAACTAGGCTGTATACAAAGAGGTGGATTTGAAAAAGCTCTGGACGGGGCACCTGGGTGGCTCAGTCTTTAAGCATCTGCCTTCGGCTCAGGTCATGGTCTCAGGGTCCTGGGATTGAGCCCCACATTGGGCTCCCTGCTTGGCGGGAGGCCTGCTTCTCCCTCTCCCACTGCCCCTGCTTGTGTTCCCTCTCTCACTGGGTCTCTCTCTGTCAAATAAATAAGATCTTGAAAGAAAGAAAGAAAGAAAGAAAGAAAAGAAAGAAAGGAAAGAAAGGAAAGAAAGGAAAGAAAGGAAAGAAAGGAAAGAAAGGAAAGAAAGGAAAGAAAGGAAGAAAGGAAGAAAGGAAGAAAGGAAGAAAGGAAGAAAGGAAGAAAGAAAGAAAGAAAGAAAGAAAGAAAGAAAGAAAGAAAGAAAGAAAGAAAGAAAAAGCTCTGGACACATGAATGAGGTTTTACTATAGGGTGATCTGGCTGAGCCAACTGGTTGAAGAACCCTCATTATCAGTGTCTTCAGATCTTTCCTCTAGAACTGGCCATATTCTCTAAAGAAGAATCTTCCAGTTTCTTCCTGGGAGCTGGAAACCAGGCTACTAGTGTTGTGGGGGAGAAGAGAGCTGGGAGTCTCAACCTTCAGCATGGAAACTTTCATTTACCTTTTTTTTCAGTGGGCATCCCCACCCTCAATAGTGCATGATATTCCCCAGAGACTTGGAAAATACATCTTCAGTTTTCTGTTAGGATAAAGACTTGGAGGGGCGCCTGGGTGGCTCAGTTGGTTAAGCATCTGACTTTGGCTTGGGTCATGATCTCAAGATCCTGGGATTGTGCCCCACATTGGGCTTCCCGCTCAGCAGGAAGTCTGCTTCTCCCTCTCCCTCTGCCTCTAGCTCTTCCCCGGCTTGTGCTCTGTCTCTCAATTAATAACATCTTAAAAAAAAAAAAAAGACTTGGAGGTCTGACTGCTGAACAGATGCTCAAGAGTCCTCCTGATTTTGACCCCACCATTCATTCTTGAGCCTTTCAGAAAGGCCCTGAGGTTGAATCATGTCGTTTCTCAGCCACATTGCCAGCTTAGGATTCAGCTCTTTCAAGCTGGTTAAGTTGGTTACCTCTTCCTTCTACATTCTAGCTTCCAGATCTTGTTGCTATTTCTTCTATTCTTTGTAGTTATTGCCTCCTTTAATCCCATTATCATTTTACTAGAGTTTCCATGGGGATTAGAAACAAATATATATTCAATCCATCGTCTTTAACTAGAAACCTGTAAAAATGTAAAATGTTTGACAAATGTTTTATATAATTCAGACTTTTTACAATATATTCTGTACATTTATTCCCATTCCCTTAAGCTTAAAGCACATTAGACTTAGTGAAAATGTATAAATAGCTTTGCTTTTATGCTCTATTGTCAGTTTACATCTATTATTTATTTGATACAGAATCCCAGATCAGAAAGACAAAGCTCCAAATATAATATTCCTATGAGAAATTACAGTTCATTTATGGTACTCTACTTCATGTCATGGCTTAGATACTTCCTTCAGAAAAAGGAAGTCTATCTCAGATAATTTTACCAGAAAAGTACTTTTAATAATAATGGCTTTTTTCTAATGTTTTGTTTTTTATGCTATGTTTAATATTGTATTTTATATGTTATGTTTAATGTTATGTTTTTTAAGTTATTAATAAAAGAAGAAAGAAAGGAAAGGTTAGGGGAAATATCCAAAATGCTAACTAAAGGCTGTATTTGGGGTGATTGGATTATGGGTGATTTCTCCTTTTAAGTTTGGCTATTGTTCAATTTTTCTGTAATGAGATATGACTTTTATGATAAAAACAAAAATTCAGTTAGGACTGAAAAAAACGTATGCTGCATTTTTGTATAACTAACTTTACATCTTTGGGCCAGAATCTTTATGTGGGGACACATCTTCAGTGGGATCATATAAGTCAATAAGAAAATTAACTGATTTAGAGAAATGTCACTACGGACAGCTTTCCATATGTGCATTTCTTCATTAAAGTCAAGCATGCCAGCATTTAACCAACATTTTCTTTTTTCCTTCGTTTTTCACATAAAGCTATAAATTTGAAACTTTTTAAATGTTACTTATAGTCAGATAAGAGATTTTTAAAAAGGAAACATTTTCTATTATAAAAAGAAGCTCATTTGTTGTTAAGCAAAGTTCCTTAGATCATTTTCTCCATGAATGTTTTTAATACTGGTTGTGTATTTTCTTTCTTCCAGCCGATACAAGAGTTACGGGAAGTTGTTCTTAATATTTTGCAAGACCCAAATAGAACGACAGAAGGTACTATTATTTTTGTATTTAAATTTACTCCCTCCAGCTGCTCAAGTAAAAGTCGTGGAGGAACACATAGGAGAGAAAAGAAAAGAATTTTAAGTCCCCTGAAATCCCTCTCACTTCTTGGTTTTCATAGCCTGGTTTTTTCAGCCATCATCATCAGCTGAATTATTTCTATTATTATAAGTAAATATACTGCTCAACACCAAACATAGGTTGTTTTCATAAGAGCGGCCTAGAGTAGGGTGTCTTGCTTCCCTGGAGTGCTAGGTGGGATAAGACAAGTAGCTCTTTCTCAGACAAGACTGAGGCAGAAGAGAGAGATGCCTCTGTGTTATAACAACCCGCCAGCACTCACACATCCAAATTCACATTATAACCTTTAAAAACAGAGGCTCCTGGGTGGCTCAGGCAGTTAAGCGTCTGCCTTCAGCTCGGGTCATGATCTCATGGTCCTGGGATCAAGCCCCACATCAGGCTCCCTGTGGGGAGCCTGCTTCTCCCTCTGCCTCTGCTGCTCCCCCTGCTTGTGTTCTCTCTCTCTCTCTCAAATAAATAAATAAAATCTTAAAAAAAAAAAAATAGCTGGAGCAGGAACCTTTTCACTTAGCTAACCATTGCTGTCATTGGTCAGAACCTTTAGAAAACTCTTCTTTGAAAAATACTGTGCCAAATACAATGAGTGGCCCACTATAATTGCTTATATTTGTTATATGAATGGAAAGAAAAAGAAGCTACTTTGAGAAAATAAAATAGATTATTTTTCCGATCTTAGAAGGTGACAGATGTTCTTCCTTTAAGACAGGTTGAACTTCGGGGAACAATCAAGTCATGTGGAATGATAGCTAACTAATCTATTACTTTTGGGAATAAGGTCACAGAGTAGATATACTCAGTGGTACTCTTATACTGGGAATGATGCTACTATTCAGATATTTGTTTATAATTCATGGCATTGTTCTTCAGAGGGATAAGAAAAAAGACAGGAATCTGCCTTTCCCACTTCTTGGCCCCCATTGACCTCTTTTAGGGTCTTAGCCTCCAGCCACAATATCTGCCTACCTCAGTCTAATTTCCTTCCCTTCCTTTTGGTTGCTGTGATTGAGCTATCATGTATATTATGTTAACACAAGACATTTTCTCGCCCACTGCCCAAGGTAATAGCCATGTGGTCATCCCTGGGTAGGAAGGGCTTGGAAGGTTAAGTGAGTTAACCCTAGTGAGTCAAGGAAATTGACCCAAGGTATGGTATAAGGGTAAAAGAACAATGACTAGTCCCTAAGGGAACCTCTCTCAAGAGCGAGTAAGAGGTGGGGATGTGTTCAGAATGTTGAAAAGCTATCAAGGATCCATCTCAAGGGCCAAGAAGGCCCAAAGGCTGTCTGGAGGGCTGGTTAGAAGGATGGCCTGATGTAGCAGGGCATTTCTAGAGGGCTGGGCAGGAAAAACTATACCTCTCACTTCAAATCAGTTACTCTTTTTTAAATTGGGAAATCATTGTGTATATTGATTTTTCATTTTATTGACTTTTAGTTTTAGTATTAAGTTGCTAAACCTTACTTTCCTTCTTGACCTTGCATACACAGGAGTTACCTCTGACTCTTCAGTTGCTGAGACAAATATAACAGCAACAGCAGAACTGGCCAATAAGACGGAATCTGAAAAGTCTTGTCTTTCTCTGAAAGAGGGAGACCAGGTTATAGCAACACCCCAAATAACCAAGGCAGAACAGGATAATCATCCTGGTATCAAATTACAGATTGCCCCAATCCCTAGGTAAGCAAACTCTAAAGTAAGCTTTGTGTTTACGGGTCTAACTCAAGCCCTGTTCTCAGTTTCACTTCCACAGATCCAGAGTACCAGCAGTTTGTGGACACCCCTGCGTCATGTGAGGACCAGGTGGTCTAATCCATCTTTGGCATTAAGGAAAGGAGCTGAGGGTGAGGGGAGGGTTGGAACCATTGCCATGAAGACCTGTGCCCTTTCTGTGCACACACACCATCGCCCTCACAGCACTCCAAGGAGACCTGACCCGCCATGAGGAAGGTGGTGCTGGAGTTTGGAGACAGGTCGGAATGGGTTTCCCCTCCCTCCTGGATTCGGTCCTGCACTTACAGATCCCACCCGCCTTTTCTCCCAGGCCCTGAGGCAGGGGCACAGAGTGCCAAGCAGGGGCAACCTCTGTAGCTGTAGGAGGGAAGGGACAGCGAATAACCCTATAAGAACAGGCTCCGCTGTTGGGTATGTACGAGATAGAAGCTGCTCATTTTATTGAAAGTGTTTGGTGTTTGAATAAGTATAAGTTTAAGGCAGAATTCATAGGAACTGTGTCAGGTATCAGTGCCATTTCCCAAAACATTAATATAACATCCGTCTCTGTTTGTGATCTTAAAAGAGAATTCCAAACAAAAGCACCACGACCACACAGTTCTATATTTCCGTTCCCTGGAAAGCTGGGCCTCTTCCAGTCCTAAACCCCTCTCTCAGTGCTGGCTTTACAGCCAACTCAAGGAAGGATGAAGGCAAGCAGATCTGAAAACCACCTCTTTCTGGCTCTGGAATTTATTATGAGAGTTTTTAGCAGACTGGCCGGCTAAGTTTTGCTTAGGCTAATGTAATCAGTGGGTTTGTGAGATGTAGACCAGATTCACTACATGGAAAGTTCTCTGCAAACTATCCTCAGGGCTACTTTTTATTGGAACACATTAAAGTTTACAAGGAAGATGCCCAGTTTGTTCCAGTTTCCATTTGTGATTTGGTCCACCATCTTAAAAGATGTTTTTTTGATAATTTTCTGTCAAAGCTAGACTCTTAGAATTCATTTGTCCAACCCCATTTGGTGTTAGGCCCAATTTCCTTAAAACCTATCAACTCTTCGAAAGTTTATGGAATAAACAAACACCAACTGCCAAGTATCAAATAAAAACCACACTTAACACTTCATTCAATAAATCCCTGTGCTTATACCATCCGAGAGCAGATGGACACCACCCAGTTCATTCTGACAATCAAGGAAGAGCCATCTTAGGACAAGAGCTGCTCTACGCAGACCCTTAGGTCAACTTCCATTGAAGTGCCTACCGTGTTTTATTAGGACAGAAGTAAAAAATTCAGAATAATAAGAATTTCAAAAGAAGTTATAAGATTCTGAATGCATCTTTCTGTCTCACAGAATAAGTGGAATGCCAGAAGTACAAGACATGAAGCTCATTACCCCGGTGCGGCGTTCAGCAAGGATTGAGCGAGCTGGGTCCCGCTACCCGGAAATGCTGCAGGAACATGATTTAGTAGTGGCTTCTCTTAATGAGCTGTTAGAATTGGAAGAAACAGAGTGTTTTATATTCCGTAAAAATGAGGCTTTGCCTGTAACATTAGGGTTTAAAATCCTCGAGTCATAATTTCTTAATGCCTTTTTTTTTTTTTTTAAGTGTTTCAGAGCCTCCACGAAGCAAGAAATACCCTTGTCCAGGTGACCTGGACAAAACTATATAATGGACAGGCAGACTGTGGACTCTCAGGATTTAGTAAATCACTGGGCTTACTCTCAAATTTAATATGCCCACGGGACTGTCTTTGGTTTATTTAAGACTATAGTTTGCCACAGTTCTATAGTACATACATTTTAAACTATTGAATATTCATTTACCGCACAAGTATGGTATTTTTCACTTTAATGAAAATTTAAAAATTTTCACTTTATTGACCGAATTTACCCTCAGTGTAGTTCTTTTTTACATCAGGAGGCTGGTGCCACAGGATGATAGACTTTCCTTCCTACATCCGCCTTAGCAGAGAGGGCGAGTCCTCCCTGCCCCGACGAGTGGAGCTTAGAAGCTAGCCTTCTGGACCAGATGCCACGTGACAGCCTGATCAAATCCCCTCATTTTACGGAGCTGATGCTAGCTATGCTTTTGCTCAGAGATCCCAGATGACTTTTATGTGCGATTCTGATTTCTATCACAGTGTCCCTATAGATGAGGGAGCAATTCCCATCCTGTCTGTGCCAGGGCCTCTCCAATGAAATACAGTTCTGAACTACGGTAGTGGTAGTCGTCTAGCTTTTATATCCAAATCTAATTGTGCATTTGTTATTCAGAATGCTTCAAAGAAAAACAACAGGGAGAAGGGGAGACGGGAGGGGAGGGTCACTTGCTGCTTCACTTCAATTCTTTGCTGTAGGACACCTGGCCTGAGAAGACAGTATAAGCCCCAGAGACTATTATAGGTTGCCTTTCCTTCCTCCTGGGCAACTGTTCTTGGAAAGGTAAAATTAGAATCATTATGTAAATATAATGTATAGAAAAACGTAGCCAACATATTGTGCATTTGATTGCATATTGTGAATTTTTAAATTTTAGCTTTCTTAATATTTAAGTATTATCTAAAACAAAAAAAAATTAAATTTTGTTCATTCCTGCTTATTCATTTATTTTATTTATTATTGTTACTTTTTTAAAGATTGTATTTATGTATTTGATAGAGACACAGCGAGAGAGGGAACACAAGCGGGGGGGAGAGAGAGGGAGAAGCAGACTCCCCACTGAGCAGGGAGCCCGATGTGGGGCTCGATCCCAGGACTCTGGGATCACGACCCGAGCCGAAGGCAGACACCTAACGACTGAGCCACCCAGGTGCCCCTATTTTATTTATTATTTAAAAAAAAATAAACAGTGATGATGTCTTGGCCTAGAGAATTAGGGTTTTGTCCAGGGAAACACTGTTAGGCAATCTTAAGAGGCCTCATAGGGAACATTCATTACCACGGAGAACTCATGTTGACCAAGGGTCTGACCATGATCCTCACCCAAGAACTAGATTTTATCACGATGAGGGAAGCACCATCTCTCTAGGTCAGGTTTATAATGACAAGGTTCATAAAACTGAGCTATAAAACCATAAATATACTAATTTTCAATAAGAATAGATGGTCACCACGACCAAAATGCAGGAATCCACACAGCCAGCCCTTTCCTTCCCTTTGGACAGACTCCCTTTACCTGCGATGCCAAACAATACCCAGGGATTTGCTGAGAGACCACAAAATCTGAAAGCCAGTTTCAATTAGGTTTCTGTCCGTTGCTAGGGGAAAAGTCCTACGCACACAAACGGTAGTGCAGGACACTGTTATTTAGTGCTTCCTCTGGCTGTGTTCTGTGCATCTTATCTCACTACATCTTCACAACAGCCTTATGACCTAGGTATGGAGACGCTAGTTAGATGGTCAATGATAGGGCTGAAATTTCAGACTCAGGGTTGTCTGGCGCCAAGTCCAGAGCTTTCAATCCCCGCCTCTACTCCATGTAAGGAAATGCGGAGTAGGAAGGTGATAAGGAAGAACTTCTTGAACTATTCCCATTTACCAAACAGGAATTACTATGAGAGCCAGAGTACTGTCATTTATTCTACAAATGAGGTGACTTGGTCACATTTTTTACCACCAGGCCACTAACCCATGGATGATGTTTCTATTCCCTTCCTTTCTGACTGCTCAGGGCTGGATGTCAGAATTAGGGTATCGATTCAGCTGCTAGTCCCAAAGGGAAACGGGTCTCTCTTACATCAGCAGTTCAAGTGAAACTGTCCAGTGTTTGGTGCCAAGCCCAGGCCACATCTGTCTTGTGGCTCTACTATCCCCGGGGTACAGCCTTGTCCATATGGCCAGGGATGCCTCCCAACCAATGTCACATTCCAGCCAGAGGGATCCGGGAAGAGAGGAGGTAGAAGACATGCCCCTCTCCTTTTAAGGGTACAGCTTGGTCGTTGGACATATTATTTCTACTTAAGATTGCGGGGCCATTGGGCACATGCACTTATCTTCAAAGAAGGCTGGGAAACATATTTTGGGTGGCCACATGCCCAACTAAAAATTCTTCCAGAAATGGACTATCAGTATCTACTACAGTCTTTGGAATAATGGAGTTCATTTCCAACTAAAGTGTAGGTAAATGAGTACAGAGGTAACATTAGGTTTAAAAAAAAAAAAAAACTGCATGAAATGAACAGCCCCCAGATAGAAGTATTTTCCACCTTACCATGCCCCAGCTGAATTCCTACAAGCTTAGCAGAGTTCTAATCCAAAGTTTTCTAGTCTTTCCCCGCATCCTCTTGTCTTACAATCTACCTATGCCCCACCCTTTCCTCTGCAATGTATAATATGTAATAATGTAATATTATAATAATGTAATAAACCAGGTGACATAGTTCACTCAGTAAAACAGACAGGACACCGTAGATGCCAGAGATGCAGCGATGAGCCATGTGACCTGGCCCCATGAAGCCAAGAGTCTAGGGGGGACACAAATGTGTGAAAATGGAATAATCCCCAGAAAGAGAGGTCCCTAGGATGGGAACAACAGAAGGATCGGATCCAGTCAGGGAGGTGGAGAGGCCCCTCAAGTCTGAGGCAAGAGCAGGTTTAACAAGAGAAGAGGGAGGGGATGCTTCAGGCAGAAGGAAAAAGCATGCCACCGCATCCCCCTCCCCCTCCCTCACTCTTCCTCAGACCTGAAGAGTTCTTCTGGTGGCTATTCATCCCCCAGCCCTCTCTGCATTCTCACTACCCTAGCAGGGAATTCTAACGGTTGATTTCTGTAGTATTAGCTACTGCACCGTATTTCAGCATCTTTCCAGAAAAGCATGGGCCCTAGGGTCTGAACAATTTTCCTGATAAAATTCTACCCTCTAGCCCTTGAACAAGAATGTAGTGTTTGAAGACACAAGGCCAGGGATACCTGGTCTCTGCCTGGAGAAGCTGCTTTACAGACTCAGGCCCAAAAGTCAACCCAGGAAGAAGAACGAAAGGTCTTAGCAGTACCAGACCTGCAAGCTTCTGAAACTCTCTCAGTATGTGGCCCGTCATCCCTTATTTATCCTCAGATATTCCAAATGTTTCCCTTATTATCCACAGAAAGCAAAACTAGCGAACTCTTTCACAGACCTGTTCCTTCGAGAGTTGGTTTTGTCATTTCAGTTACATAGGTATATTCATTCTAAGCCTCTAGATAATACCAGATGATGCTACCAACAGACAAAACAGGAGCCAGAGAAGTGAATTCAAATCAGTGACATCCGAACAATGAAGGGCATGGGCTTAGTGCCACAGAGCAGCTCCTACCAAAATAAAGTACCAAGTCTTTAAGTCATGAGTATGACTTTGTATATGTTTTTTAATGCACGTATACACCAAGCTCAAAGATGTTCGGGCTATCTCATTTACGGTCTTTCATAGTGACCTGGAGAGAAAGAACAGTCAATGAAGTCATCTATGGCCAATCGAGTATTATTGTTATTACTAGTAACAGAATCAAAGTGCACAAAAATACTATTTTTAAGAAATGTGTAGAAATAAAACTGGATATGAATGGTGATGTAGCTCAGGGGAACTGTAGCTTACTATTTGGTTTCTAAATTACTGGGCATGCAGGGGGCACTTGGTAAACACTGGTTGAAAAAATGCACACCGAGCCTGGCACCGCCCAGCAAAAGGAAGCCTATGAGGTGAACATTTTAAAAATCAAGCCCCAGGAAGCCTCATGCAGGGTTCCACGATGCAGAACCAGGCTAGGAGCCAAGTCTGCCACTCATGAAAGCTGGAGTGTCCACTCACAGGGGGACCACGCAGCACAAAGTGACAAAGGAGCTGAAGAAGAGCCCCTACTCACTGTGTTTATAAAGGCTGTCTAGAGAGGAATCCTAGCTTGGAAGAGCACATGTTCTGCAGCTTCTTCCAGAGTGGGAATGGATTTGTCAGACGAATCAGCCAAAAGTGGTCTGGAGAGGTGGAAGGCACCAGCTAGCCTCTGCTGAACAAAACCTGTGAATCTGGGCTTAGAGCCGGGGCTTCCCGGCCCTAGGGGATCCAATGCCCCAAATTAAAATATTTTAATTTCCTCTTTTCTCTCCTGAATTGAAATTCATAGATAATATAGTTATTCTCTCTATAATTTTAAAAATCAGTGTAATATTATAACATAGGAGAAATACAAAGAAAAGCAATTTGTGATAATAAAATTTCAACATAAATACTCAGGGATGATTACCCTTGAAGACAAGATGCCTCCTTGGCTGAATACCATTCCATTGGGAACCCCTACTCTAGCCCAGGGTAGCCCCAGGTGGCAAGCTCCCCCAGCACAGCCAGCTGGCTCCTCCCAGCTCTACTGTGGATGGAAGCAACCCACCACCTCCTAGCAACTCACCCTCTGGCTGTAGAAGCAGGGGCAGGAGAAGGGATCGAGTTTGGCTCGTTCTTGCTCCACAACTGACTCATGGGGCATCTGCAGAGACACATGCAGGTGGAGATGGAGCAGCTCCTTCAGTGTCGAGGCTTTCTGGAAGCCCTCGGTTATGCATAGACAACGACACCCCTCCCCACATCACCACCACCACCACTTCACTCTACCCACAGCTGCCGGCTTCTTGTCCAATGATGCTGCAGAAGAGGAAGCCCAGGAGGGTCAGCCGGAGAAGGAAGGTTCTGGCAGATGGACATCACTTTCTCAAAAATCTCAGGCCAGCATGGTTGGGTAAAGCTCAGGTTTCTTTACATGTTTCACTGGTGCTCAGGTCGCTTTTTGTTCACCTGTCTGGTCACTACTTTAGCAACAATGTCTAAGCAGGCTTCGGACCCCCCAGTTTGGCCAACAGGAATTCTCCAGCCCTGCTCATCTAAAAACCTGGCCATGAGAGGAGGCTGCACACTGAGAGCTCACTTCCCTCCTTGCCAGTGTGTGGCAGTGTGGTGCAGGGGACAGAGCATGTCCCCAGTTCTTCAAGAGCACTGGATTCAAATCCTGACTCCGCAGTCTACTAGCAGTGACAGCAAGGTACTTAGGTTCTCTACACTTCCATTTCGCCAATGGTACGATGAAGATTTTTTAAAAAACCACTCTGGTGGGTTATACTGAGCATTACGCAAAATTACTTAAAAACAAAATAAATAAAAGGCACCTAGCCAATGCAGGAAACCCAGGAGACGCTCAGAAAATGGTTTTCACCTCTCAAGCATCTGGAAGGCAGCTGAGAGTGGCAAGAAAAGCAGGAGGCAAGGAGCCCTGGAGAATCCTTTCAAGTCCAGATCCTTGACATGAGACTCCATGTTACAAGATGAAAATACCGACGCTTCATTGGGAGAACTGACATGCGTGCTCAGGGACGCGCTGCAAGGGGCGGTCTCACGGCTCCCATTAACCCAGTGACATCATCGCCCTCCACCTCCCTGCCCTTGACCCAGGAGCAGGTGCAGGTGTTCAGAGGAAAGCCAGCAGAGGCATTTACTGTATCATCTGCTGCTTCGTCCATTTCTTCTGAAGTCAACTATGTTAACTGAGGGGATAGGGACTGCAGCCTTCCTCCTAGCATCTGGTATCCTCTCTACTAAGGAAATACTGAGTTAAGGTGGTCTCAGTTTAAAGCAGGTGTGAAGGCTGGGCAGGAAGAAAACTTCCCAGCTGCGGCATCTTATCTCTAGCGCTGCAACTCCTCCCGTGCATTTGTTAGGTCGCCCACAGTTCCCTGCAAGGCTTGGACCCACTTCCACCTGGAGGTGGGAGACTGGGTCTGGCGACCTCGAAAGCTCTTAGCGGGGCTGGGGACCAGAGGGTCCTTCTGGGGCAGAGGGTGAGGGATGCCAGGGAGGCTCTGCAGGGACTCACCAGCTCCGGGGCTGCCCGATGAAGCGAGCCGAGCGGGTAGCGCAGGAAGCTGAGGCGGGCGGCAGTGTAGAGGTCTGCGTAGCCCATCAGCTGGTTGGAGGAGAGCATTTGGCAGAAGCCGCAGCGGAACAGGCTGCCCACCATGCTGTAGCACAGGTCCAGTTCCCGGGTGACTCTCTGGCAGAGGGGAGATCCCATCCCACCTGGACCTGCATCACCCACAGCCGATCCTACACCGCTGGGGCCAGGCCCCGCTCCGCCCCCCCTGGGTCTATCACCCTGGGAACTTGGGGCCTCTGCCCCTGGTAGGGAAGGAGCTGTGTTCTTTAAACCCAGAGGCGGCGCCTGGTGCTTTGGGAGGTGAGGCAGCTCTGCACTTTGCCCTGGGCCCCCCTTCCCTGCTTTCCTCACAGTTACCTGCCTGGACCTGGAGAGTGACCACCAAGACCAAACCCTCAGCTTAATGTAGCTTCTGATGCCCTGACAGAGAGCCCGTGCAGAGGCCCACACACCTGGCCCCTTGCCTGCCCCCTTCGCAGGCCCCCACCTCATCACCAGGCCTTGCTTTCAGCGTCTAGAGAACTGGTCTGGACATTTACACCCAGAGTGACCAAAAGCATGCTATTTCCCCTCACTGAGCCTTCGTTTTCTCATCCGTAAAATAAAGGTAACTGTCCCTGCCCAGCCCACTTCTCAGGTCTATGGAAGGATCAAATAGCATGCAAGGGCTTTATACCCTGCAAAGGCTCTGCAGAGATCCTTCATTATTGGGCCCAGCTGGCTCTGTGCATTCCAAATGGCCTGAATCCTGCTGACACAGCCTCCAGGACTCTCCCAGCTTTGGGGGCTGGTCAGAGGTGCCACGGGGCGTTTTCCTTCCTCCTTTTCCCAGGACCCATCAGCTCACTGGCCCTAAATCCCTCTTCTGGGGTGGCTCATCTAGCTTCCCCCAGACGCTGATCACAGCTGGCTAGTCAGTCACATGACGCAACCCGACAAGCCCGCACATCTCAAGGAGGGTTGATGGAGATTGAGAGACACGCCACAATCACCCCACAGGCTAAACTCAGCCCTTCTGCGGCAGCGCTCTGCTGTCATTTGGAACATGGGCCAGCAGATGGCGCCAGCAGACAAGGACAGGTGGCTCTGCGGAGGTTGGGGAAAATCACATCACTGGGCTCAGGAACCTGGGAGGAAGCAGATGGGGCAGGCAGCCTGGAGGCCCACACCCCACCCCCAACCCCCGCTGGTGAGGGTCTCCTCCTCGCTCAGCACTCACTCTTACCTGAATCTCCCTCTTGGTGGCATTGATGACTTGCAGCCCATAACTGCTCCCATCCATGTGCCTGGTGCAAAAATGGCCACATGACCCAGGAGAAGAGGAACAGGGCCTCCAAGCTCCAGGCACAACCTCCCTAGGCCCCATGGGGGTCACAGGGCACTCCACGGGCACCCAGGGAGGGTGCTGGGCTGGGTGTGTGCACATGTGTGTGAGAGGACAGGCCTCCTGAGTCCATGCTGAGTGGGTAAGGAGGAAGGACCTAGAGGTCACAGCGTGACCCAAGGGATCAGAGGGATCCCAAAACCCAGTTTACTAGGGAAGGCCAGCCTGGAACAGATCTTGATTTCCTGACTACTGACCAGGACCCTCCATCCCTCTCCCCGCTGTGGGCAGGGCTCTTACTGGTACAGCTCTGCCAGGCGCATGTCCAGCCTCTTCAGCTCCTCCATCTGCTCTGAAAAGTCAACAGGGGACAGCACGGGGTGAGTGACAGCCCCACCTTCCTTTGTCTGCCCCAGGCCCAGCTCAGCCATGTGGTGAGGCTGGAGGTCACCAGGAGTCTACACACCCTAAGCTGTGTGCATAACATCCTTCACCCCTTCCTTACATCAAGTGAAGCTCCACCCAGAGCAGAGCAGTTATAGCAAAGGTCCTGTGGGACAGGTGAGGAAGCCGGCCAGGGAGTCAGGTGACCCACCCATGGTCACATGGTAATGACTCAAACCCAGCTCTTAGAACAAACCTGAATTGTTTGGGCTCAGAGCCACTCCTGATCCCGAGGATACAAGTCATTCCCAGGTCGGGGGGTTGACCTTCTATTCTCTAAGTGGCCTCAGGTGAATAGGGAGGGTCGAGTCAGGTGAGGAAGGAGGCCTCAGACTACAGAAACACCACAGTACTCTGGAGTCAGGAGATAGGAATTTGAGGCATCCTTGCCCTTTCTGGCTGTGTGACTTTGGGCAAGCTGCTTAACCTCTCTGGATGTCTGTTTTCTCATGGATAAAGTAGTTCTGCTCTCGTAAACCACAGAGTGGACAGTATTATTATGGTCACTACTAACCCCCAACGGGAAAGAGGGCAAGATGGCAAAGGGGCATGCCTCCGCACTAGTGGCCAGCGCCCCCCTTCCTAGCCCTGACCCCTCCACAGCTCACCCTTCTCTTGGGCCCAGATGGCCAGCTCCCGGGACAGCTCAGGAACCACCAGGCAAGTCCGCCAGCCCTGCCCCTTCTTAGACTTGAGGATGTCCCCAAAGATGTGGTCCCCAATGTACAGGATATCCTTCCCCTGCACCCCGAGCAGCTCGCACACCCCGTCCGAAGAGCCTGCCCCCCCCCACGGGAGGACAGGCTTGCTCAAAGCCCCTCCTGCCTGGTGGGCAGTTTGGGGCCATGGGCTCCTAGTCGAGGTAGGGTGCCTGTGGAGGCAGGAGGGCAAGGTGGGAGCTGGTACCTCCAGAGTAAACCGCGCAGTGCTGGTGGGGCCCCGTGTAGGTGCCCACGGGGAGCTTACCCGAGTCCTGGAGGGGCAGAGGGGCACCCTGGTCAGAGAGAGCAGGGGGCTGGGAGCAGCAGGGGTAGCCAGGGGGGCATGGGAGGACGGAGGTGAGAGCGAGCGCTGAAGGAGGCCCCTGGGTCCCTGTCTCCAGGGACAGACAGAGCAGCAGAGAGGAAGCTGCCAAGGGCAGGTTCAGCCTCAGGGGCGGGCTCCCTGACAACGTGGCCCTCCCAGTCAGGGTGGATGGGGCCTCAGCCCCCGCCATTACCGTGTTGACCTGTCTCAGCGCCGTTCCCTCAGCAAAGAAGCGGGGCTTCTGTATGTCTATCACAATCAGGTCGAAGTAGGACCTCCAGGGCCTGTCGGAGGCCTCAGCCTGTGGGCAGGCGTGGCAGAGCACTGCAAACACACACACGCAGCCTGGGACATCTGACCCTGACACATGGCCCAGCTCCTCCCTGGTCCCCCACCCCCTGGCCTGCCTTGCTTGGCGGAAGCGCCAGCCCAGGTTCAGCAACGCTCTGCACCGTGAAAGCTTGCCAGGGCTCAAGTCACAAGCCATCCACGCGCCCTGGTCCTGACTCCCAGCCCTGCGGTGCCCCTGGCTCCCCAGCATCCTTGGCCGTGACCGTCCTAGCACAAGGAAGTGCTCAAAAGGTATTTGTGGAAGCAGGTGTTGGATACTGTGCAGGCTCTCATGTCAGCCTCCAGAGCTCCTCAGAGCGCTCGGGCAGAGACCCAGGGACAGAGGATCTGAGCGCGGTGGCTGAGTTCGAGCCCTGCTCACCCATTTGCCTGCCAGTGACTCCTGGTCACACGCGGTGCCAGGGTGGGTCACACACTCCCCTCCCCTGGGTCTGCCACAGCCTGACCCCACCCCCTTGCACCTCACTGAGCCCCTCCCCAAACATCTGATTGCCTCTTCATGGCCTCCTCCAAGGCTCTAAGTGGCCTTGCCCCCACTCCAAGCGCCACCCTTGGCCTGGCTGAGGTCACTGGCCTCCCATCCCCTGCTCTCTCTGACCACCTGCAGCGAGGCCCATGCATGGGAAAAGCCCCCTCCCACACTTAGTTCCTCCTCAAGGGGAGGGCCCGACATGGGAGAGGCCCTCAGCACTGTGGCCTGGCCTGGCCCTCCTGCCTTCGGCACAGCCCACACCACCCAGGCACGTGGCACTCACCTCCCCGATGCCAAACAGGTAGGTCATGATGGCCTGGCAAAGACAGGGCAAGGGTCAGAGCACCCAGGTCGGCTGGGCCAGGGGCCACTGCCTGCCTCCTCCCTCACCCCACCTCACAGGACACACTGGGGACCACAGGAGCTATGTGGTGAGAAATTGTTCACTCCACTGAGACCTTAAAACGCCAAGAAATGGAACCCAAAATGCCAACCAGACAGGGAGGGTAGCAGGGTCTTGGCTCCTCCAGACCCCTCACTGTTCATACAGTTTCCTCCAGCGGCCAGAAAGGAGGCAGTTCTCTGGGCTCTGATGGCCAAGGGCCCCCCCATCCACATACTCACATCCGTGTAGTTGTAGCTGCTGTTGGTGGCCAGAAACACTTTCCCAACCTCCTTCATCTTGCCCAGCAGGATGGGGATTCACACCTGGAACAGAGGTAGGTGTCACTTCCAGGAATGGGGCCTCCCCCAGCTGCCCTGGGATCCCTTTCTCGGCTCCCGGCCTCCCAGGCACGGGCTCCAGGCCAGGCAGGAAGGTCTGTGAGCAAGGCTAGGCTACAGAGCTCTGTCCACATCTTGAGGAGGGCAGCAGGGACATAGCCCCACTGCCCTGGGGAGGAGGGGGACAAAGGAACAGGCCTGGTCATGACCCGCTCACGTCCTTCTCCACGTAAATGTCCAAGTCCTCCAGGGTCTTCTCCTTCAGACAGCCCTGCAGGCGGGAGCAGAGCTCTGTGTGTGTGTGTGTGTGTGCACGCGCAGGTGCATGTATGCGTGCAACCAACCTGCCCGCATGCCTGGGTCCAAGATGCAAGGAGCCCAGACCACAGTCCTCAGCGGGCAGAGGAGTGGAAACTCTGTGGGGGCTGGAGCCCTCGGGGCTGGCCCAGCAGAGCTGAGGGCAGACAGGTCAGGGGTCCTGGGGTCCTGGCACTCACCGACTGGTGGACATTATCCATGGCATCATTCACATCCTGGAAGAGCTTCGGAAGGACATGAAGACATTCCCATGCTGATAGCCAGTGTCACAGTTGGGGCAGGCCAAGAGGACAGGGAGGCCAATAAGGGGGCCTGAGGTGACCACCAAACCTGGACCCTATATCAGAGTCACCCCTCGAACCATACACTGAGTTTATGTCCCAGCTATGCTGGAAGGGGCGTCACCCTGTGCTGTGGCTCATCCCTTGGGGGGGCACCAGTTACAAGGTCGGGGGGCCCCCTGCAGTGAAAACCTTCCCACTGAGCTCCTAGAGCCCCTCGAGAGGGGTCTGTGCTCTTTGGCAGGGACCCCAGTTCAGGGCGTGGGCCCTGGGCAGCAGCAGTGTCCTGTTGGTCACCCAGGGCTGGACAGGGCATGGGACGCACTTGGTGTCACGGGAGCAGCCCGAGAAGAAGTCCACCAGGCAAGCATACAGGTAGGTTTCTCGGGGGGAGAGGCCAGTCAGTGGCTGGCCCAGGGACCCAGGCAGCAGCCCACCCAGGCCCGAGCTGGGCGTCCTGAGGACCACCTCCCCACACCCGCTATCCAGCCCTCACCAGGCAGGTTGAAGAGCATGTTGAGGATGTGGAACCTCTGCAGGTCGTCCCTCTGAATGAACTTGCTGGGGTAGAAGCTCCAGATCTCTGCCCTCGGGAGGGAGTGGGCTGGGTGCAGGCAATGTGCCCTCCCTAGCGCCTCCTAGAGGCCCATCCAAGCCCTGCCATTCCTTCCCACCCCCACACCCCCCCACCCCTGTTCGCCCTCTCTTATCCAGCAGGCATTGTTGAGCCTCTGCTGTGTGCCTGAGTCTCTCCTCCCCCTCCTCCTCCTCTCCTCCAGCATCCTTGCCCTCCACCCCTTGTCCCTTACTCCAAGAGGAAGGTGAAGCCATGGGTGCCCAACAGCACATTCCCATGGGTGTCCACCTTCACCAGGTTCCCACAGAGCACATCAAACACCAGCCCCCTGGGGAGAGAGCGCAGAGGCTGTGGGTGGAGGTGCCAGGGCTCTCAACGGGCCACAGCCTCCCACCCCAGGCGGCTCCCGCACCTGGTGGGGAAGGAGGGGTCGTAGGTGTAACGCAGCATCTCGTGTGGGTCCCCAGTGCACACCAGGCGCTCCAGCAGTAACTCGAAGGCCAGTGCCTCATACGCTGGGGACTTGTAGGCTGCGGGAACCCGGCAGAACCAGCTGGTTGGTGCCTGCCCACTGCTCCCCTAGCCCCAGATACCCTGCCCCCTCCCTCCCTACCAGCCAGGGTGTAGTCCATGTCAAAGCCGAAGCAGCAAATCTTCCCCAGCGCCAAACTGCGGTTGACAAAACTCCTGGAGAGGCGGGGAGAAGAACGTTGGAATCAGCCCCCCAGCTCCCCAAGCCTCGTTGGGTCTGAGTGTGTCTGAGCACATGCGTGTGGGCATGTGTATGGATGCTCAGGGAGCCTCAGAGAAGCGCCTCAGGAGTGTGCAGGAGTGTGCCCTGGGCGACCCTGGGAGGGAGGATGCCCGATTGTCAGCGGGGTGGTCGCTTTCCTGAGGGGAGTCACCGTGTCCAAGTTCAGAGCTGATGTGTTTGTCACAAATAGGCAGCGCTTGTCCCCAGGTGGGAGGGAAGTGAAGGGCACTCCCTCTCTGCCTGAGTGTATATTGTCTGTTTCCATCTGACAGGCCACTGCCCACCTAGAGAGAAGGGTCCCCTTGCTAGTGCAGGTGCGTGTCAGCGTTTTGAGTGTCACCCTATCTGTGCATTTAAAGGGGTCACTCTTGAAGCTGCTGTGTTGTGAGGAGTATGTCAGGAAGTGGGGTGCTTACAGGCTGAGGTGCCCCCGACCCCCACCCCAAGTGCCCCTCTCACCGCTGGTGCCAGTCCTGCTCCAGGCCTTGAAAGGAGACCAAGCCTTGCGGCTCCCCTGGGGGCTCCCTTCGCTCTCCCCTGTCCACACTGGCCATCGCCACGAGGAGTGAGCAGGAGGCAGGAGGCCCTTCCCCAGCCACCTGCTCACTATCAGTGGGACTCAGCAGCTTCCTTATCCCTCAGACACTTCGGACACCACTGACCAGCTACCCCACCCTGGGCCCCCATTCATTCATGTTAGTCTCTGGTATCCCCTCCCTTCTTCAGAAAAGAAAGCAGTTATGATCAAGGAAGAACAATTCATGTCTATTGACATACTATGTCACCTCCGTTTCTAGGGCTTATGCCTCCAAGGACTTCAACCACCTGGAACGCTTCAGCCCTGGATGAAGCAGAGAGGGGCTACAAGGCCGGAGACTCGTGTACTTCAAAAAATAAGTCTTTAATAAATACACAAAGAACTCAGGGCTCGGGCGCCTGGGTGGCTCAGTTGGTTAAGCGACTGCCTTCGGCTCAGGTCATGATCCTGGAGTCCCGGGATCGAGTCCCGCATCAGGCTCCCTGCTCAGCGGGGAGCCTCCTTCTCCCTCTGACCCTCCCCCTTCTCATGTACTCTCTCTCATTCTCACTCTCTCAAATAAATAAATAAAATCTTTTAAAAAAAAAAAAAGAACTCAGGGCTCTTGCTTTGTGCACAATTCTAACACACTTAGTTATCAATTCTCCCAGCCCAAGGCCACTTAAAGAAGTAATTGCTTAGAAGCATGCCGAGAGCTCTAAGAAGTGGCAGGTGAGCAGAATCAGAATCAGCAAAAAGCACAAAAGTGAGTATCAAGAACAGAGCAAACAGAGCGTTTAGTGTCAAGCTGCAGAGAGGCCTGGGGGCCCACAACACTGGTCTTACAACAAAGCACTATGGCGGCCATTTAGAGTTTTGACCTGGATCATCCGAAAAGACATATGATGTAGCATGTCCTCTTTTAGCAAGGAAGACAAGTTTACGACGCACTTAAAAAAATTTCTCTCTAAAATGACTAAACTAAATGCAATTAGGCACTCTTAAAGGGATAAAAATTATCTGGAAAAAAGGTATTTCAGTGGAATAGTTCTTTCCTTGGCAATGCCAGATGAACAACTATTAGAATGATGAAGCAAGAATATGGAGGCTCAGGAGATAAATTCCCTCACTGGATGGATCTGGATGGATGTGTGGATGGATGGATGTTTGGATACATGATTGGGTGAGTGGGTGGGTGGGTGGTTGGATGGATGGATGGATGGATGAACAGACAATTAGATTAGCAGATGAATGGACAGACAGATGGACCATAAATGACAGGCTTTATTGAGAGTGTCAGAGGAATATCTAACTTCAGAAATCAGGTGCATTTCCAGAGTCTCTTTTTACCCATTATCCTGTGCTTTCTGCTTATGTTGCGTCAACCTTTTAAAAAGCGCCCTTTCTGGGGCACCTGGGTGGCTCAGTCAGTTGGGCATCCAGCTCTTGATCTCAGCTCAGGTCTCGATTTCCGGGTCATGAGATCAAGCCCCGCATCAGGCCCTGCCTCAGGCTCCACGCTGGGCATGGAGTCTGCTTGAGATTCTCACTCCCTCTCCCTCTGCGCCTCCCCCTGCTCATGCCCTCTCCCTCTATCTCTCTAGATAAATAAATACAATCTTAAAAAAAAATAAAAAATAACAAGCACCCTTTCCCATATTGCATGGTTCCTGTGTAGTCAGACACAAAGACAGGGGTGGGGGGGATACCTGGTTATAGGAAATCACTGGGAAGTTCCTAGCCCTCCCACTGGGAGTTAACATGGCAAAACTTACTTTTCCTATAGCTGAACTTGGGGTTCCATCCCAAGCTTCCCTTTCACGTGAGGACAGGAAGGCCATCCAGTGATGTTCAGGTACACTCTGTCACTTCAGCCCTTTCTCGGGCCAGTTCTCCAAGTGCGCTCCCAGCCATCTCGTGGGGTTGACTGAACAATGTGGGGCTTATGCCTGGTCGTGCTGGTAGTTGGTAGCCATTGTCATCCACCACTTCTCGGTGGGGCCTGCGGTGACCTGTGCTGGCCCAGCTGGGAGCCGGCACCTCCTAGCCTGCTGCCATCTGCTGAGGTGGCCAGTCTGCTCCCATCCCAGGGTACAGAGAGCCCCTTGGCTCACGGCAGGTCCAGACGGGGAGGGACCTCGAGCTGTCCCAGGACCCTCTTGACCCCGACCCCAGGGCCACTGTCACACTTGTGAGGCTTGCTGCATTTCAGAGCCCCTTCAGGAAGAGATTTGTCACAGTAACAGAAGAATCCTTGCATTGCTTACCATGAGCCGGGCCTCAGAACAACCCCATGAGACCGGCCTCCCACTATTGTGAATTTACAGATGACCAGACAGAGGCACCGAGGGGTTTAGCATCTTGCCCAGAGTCACAAAACTAATAAACAGCAGAGCAAGGACCGCACCCAGGGGCCAGGCACCAACATCTGTGTTCCGGTCCCCACCAATGTTCTGACGACAGCGTGCCAGTCAGGGCTTCTCGAACTGTGAGGTGCAGAGGAATCACCTGGGGTCTGGTTAAATGAGCTTCTGATTCAGCAGGGTGGGGTGCGGTCCAAGATTTTACATTTCTAACAAGGGCCCAGATCATCACCGGCATGACGCTGCCCTGCACCACCCCTGAGTGGCAAGTGTGGAGCATGAGTCTGCATGCGCCAATCACCTGGGGAGCTATAAACCTTCTGA
>NC_138378.1:89328915-89337671 GCF_054177405.1 Leptonychotes weddellii
CAGGCCAACCCATCCTCCCACCCCCCTCCCCTCAAGAACCCCCAGCCTGTTTTTCAGAGCAGGACCTCACTTTTAAAAAGACATTTGACGGGACGCCTGGGTGGCTCAGTCGGTTAAGTGTCTGCCTTCAGCTCAGGTCATGATCCCAGGGTCCTGGGATCGAGTCCCGCATCGGGCTCCCTGCTCCGCGGGGAGCCTGCTTCTCCCTCTGCCTCTGCCTCTCTCTCTCTCTATCTTTCATGAATAAATAAATAAAATCTTTAAAAAAAAAAAAAAAAGACATTTGACAGGGGCGCCTGGGTGGCTCAGTCGGTTAAGCGTCTGCCTTCGGCTCAGGTCATGATCCCAGGGTCCTAAGATCAAGCCTCGCATCGGGTTCCCTGCTCAGTGGGGAGTCTGCTTCTCCCTCTCCCTCTGCTCCTCCCCCCACTTGTGCTCTCTCTCTCTAATAAATAAATACAATCTTTAAAAAAAGACTGTCAAAATCTATAAACATAACAATAAAGAAATAAAAAGACATTTAACAAATCAAGCCAATGCTAGACACAGTGGGTGCACAGGGAGGCTGAATCCACCCCATCCTTGGGCCTTGGGACTCTCATTCCTCACGGAAACACCCAGCATTTTTCAAGAATTACGTCTTCACTTCATTTTCTCACTTGATGTTCACCTCAGCCCTGTGCTGTGGATATTATTACTATTATTACCATCCTCTTCTCTTTCTAGAGGAGGAAGGGGAGGCTGAGCCAAGTTAGGGCCTTGCTCTAGAAACCTCTGTCATTCCCTGAGCCTTCGCTTTTCCCTTCACTGACCCTTCTCTTAAAGCCCTGCTGCCACCACAAACAACACCACCACCAGCCTCTGGGAAGGTTCTCGGGGAAACATCCCCTTCCTGCTGCTTTCCCTGCAGTCCGCCCAGTTGGTGGGGGCAGTGGAGGGAGACCATCACTCCCTTCTGGGGTCACTGGGGAGGGACCCTCTTCCACTTGGCCTAGTAGCCCGGTGGAGGCAGGGGTAAGAACAGAAATCCCTGGGGCCCCTGGGTGGCTCAGAGAGTTAAGCATTTGACTCTTGGTTTTGGCTCAGGTCAGGATCTCAGAGTCCTGGGATCGAGCCCCATGCCTGGTCCGCGCTCAGAGGGGAGTCTGCTTCTCCCTCTCCCTCTGCCCTTCTCCCTGCTCTCTCTCTCTCCCTCTCTCTCTCAAATAAATAAATAAATCTTTAAAAATTTTTTTAAAAAGACTAGAAATCCCTACAGTTGCACTAGGTCAGGAGCTCAGCTCCAGGTAGAGAGGAGTGGAGGGCAGGAGGGGAGGGGTGAGCAGCCAGATGTTTTTGTTGGCTGGTAAATCCTCTGCAAGCCTGGCCTCTATCTCCTGTTGAATCAGGCAGGACCGGGAGAGAGCATGGGACCTGCGCCCGTCCCACAGGCCACATTCAGAGGATGACAACCCCCTCCACATGGTGTTTGTAGTCAGCAGTCACTCTCCCGAGGGAAACTGGGCTTCATGCAGATCCAGTCGCAAGAGCGTCCATTTCCTTTGAATCCTCCAGTCCTGAGAATCCATCCTTTACAAAGGTATCTAGAAAAGAGAAAAAGCTAAATGCAAGAAGACGATTCATGAAAAAGCCTAGGCCACCTCGGGGTCCAACTGAAGAGCACAGCTGTATCTTTAAACGGTTGGACAAACTTTACTAATTGTGCTCAAGAAGATGAACCCAAAAACTGCCTGAGACGGAACGCCACGCGAGAAAAAAGGCAGAACACAAAATTGCTTTTGCACTGGTGTGCCAACCACTGACAAAATGCAGACACAAAAAGACTGGAGATAATAACTCAAAATAAACAACAACGTGCGTGAGTCACCCGGGGGCCTGGTCAAAATGCAGGGTTATATTTAATTACTTTAGTAACTCGATTTTCTGATAGGTGGTTTGATAATGAAAAATAAACTACGTGACATCGAAACTCAAGAAATACTTATGCCAGGGGCGCCTGGGTGGCTCAGTCGTTAAGCGTCTGCCTTTGGCTCAGGTCATGATCCCAGGGTCCTGGGATCGAGCCCCGCATCGGGCTCCCTGCTCCGCGGGAGACCTGCTTCTCCCTCTCCCACTCCCCCTGCTTGTGTTCCCTCTCTCGCTGTCTCTCTCTCTGTCAAATAAATAAATAAAATCTTTAAAAAAAAAAAAAAAAAGAAATACTTATGCCAAATGAAAATAGCAGAATACAAAATGCTATATAATTAATATTTATTGTTTTAAGTAAAACTTTTTTTTTTTTTTTGCATTTCATGAGCACCTGCCCTGAGCACTGAGGAATGAGCCCCTGATGGTACCATCCACCAAGTAAGCCAATTATCTAGTACCCCTGTCCTGAGCATATGATGCTGCCCATGAGGTCCAGAAGCAGCCAGCCAGAGGGACAGGGGAATTCATCTGTCAGGGGTGAGGGCACTTTCCAGAAGAAGGTGATATCCGCCAGATTTTGAAAAGAACAGGAGCTCCCTGGACAGACCACATGAAGAATTCCCACAATTCTTGAAAGGGGAGGGGGCAATGAGCCCACAACTCTTTTGGGGAGGCCCAAAGAGGTAGGGAGGGGAGCAGGGCCAGATCAAGAAAGATCCTATGTCCTACTAAAGAACTTGGCCGTGACCCTGAAGGTGGTAGGAAAGCCTGGCAGCATTTTGAGCAGGATAAGGATGTGATCCCCTGTGGTTTAAAGTGGCGTCTAGTGTCAGTGCTGAGGACTGGCCAGCCAGGGACGGGACAGCTCCTGAGAGGTTACTGCAGCAGCCCAGGCGGGGGCTGTTACCTGCCTGAATCTACAGGGAATGGACAGGGGTGGGCTGGCCGGAGAGTCATTGGGTTAGTTAGGACCTGGGGACTGATTAACTGGAGGTGATCCTAAGGAGGGAAGAAGCTAAGATCCTAAAGAGCCACAGGAGTAGGGACCACTAACCCAGAGATGGCAGCAGGAAATGAAGGGACTTGTTGGGAGGGTATGGAGTGGGGAATGAGTTCTGGGTCTACAAACCCTCACCTGAAGCCCATGGGGCCAGATATGTTTCAGAATTCAATATTTTCTGAGTTTAAGAAAGCAATACATAATTTAGTGTATATATGCACCATCATTCCCTTGGTGGGTCTGGGACAACAGCCCATGATCAAACACATTGACATTCCTGCAGCCAACACATGACTATTCATGCACACGAAGTGGTTATGTAAAGACAATAAACAAGCTCCTGTCAGGGCCCGATCAAGGCTTGCCACCAAATGAGTCTGAGAAATCCTTTCAGTTTGGGGATCTAGGGATTGAGGAGGAAGGAAGTTGCATCAGTATCTATGGTAGCTAGTGAACCATGAGGGCCCTTCAGGAGAGAGGAGAGCTGAGGACAGAGCCCAGGAACAACCACATCGGGATGGAGACAGGAGAGGAGACAGCAAAGGAGGTTGAGAGGGAGCAGCCAGATTTATAGGAGACAAGTAGAAAGGGGGGACACCCTGGGGGGGAAAGAGAACTGTGAGCAGGGACAGTGCCACAGAAAGGCCAAGTCAGAGAAGCCCCAAATGTCCCCTACATATGGCAAAGGTAGGTCACAGGAGACCTAGACCAGTGGGACGTCAGTGGCAAGATGGCGGCAGCTGAGTGGAAGCAGAAGGTAGTGAAGCAGGAGCGGCATGGGAGAGGCTCCCCTTGCAGGAGTCTTGGCCACAGAAGAAATGAGACTGGGCACTGTAGCCAGACTGATGGGCAAGAAAACATGGTGGGCGGGGCGCCTGGGTGGCTCAGTCGTTAAACAGCTGCCTTCGGCTCAGGTCATGATCCCAGGGTCCTGGGATCGAGCCCCGCATTGGGCTCCCTGCTCGGCGGGAGGCCTGCTTCTCCCTCTCCCACATCCCCGGCTTGTGTTCCCTCTCTCGCTGTGTCTCTCTCTGTCAAATAAAATCTTTAAAAAAAAAAAAAAAAAAAGGAAAGAAAACATGGTGGGGCTACCAGATCAGGGTGTCAATGAGCAACAAAGAGGGCAAAGGAAGGAAAGGGGGTTATAGAGACAATGTGTGTCCACCAAAAGAATGGATAAATAAATGGTGATCTGTCCATCCGATGGAATTGGCAGTGAAAAATAAACTATGCCATCCACAATAACATGGCCGAATCTTACAGACCTATGAAGCGTAAGAATCCACGCCCTTTACTGTATGTACATTATATCTCGGTAAAAAAAAAATTAAGGATGATGGAATTTGAGGTTGCAGATGTGGAGCGGTCTGGGAGATGTCAAGGCCAAGTGTTGCCTTGCAGTGTGGAGCTGAAGCGGGTCCGAGGGAGCCTGATGGAGTTTGGGATGGGAGGGAGCTCTGTGCTCCACGGACAGAGAAATCACGCAAGAGTTTCCCTAGGGGATTGTGAGACGGCTCCAACAACTGTTCTTGCAAGTGGATCACGCTGCTGCAGTTAACTCACGGGCTCTGCTCCAGTGAGGCTGCCAGTCCCAGCTGTCCCTTCCCTGAGCAGACGCAGGTCTGACCACCAGCTCCAGCGCGGCTCCGGCCGGCAGGACCGGGAACACCACGCCCGCCACCACTCACTCACAAGGGCCACACCTGGATAAAGAAGTTAGCGAAACCATACGAGGGGACTGGCCCTTGCTGACCCTGTTTATAGTCAGGCTGGGTGCAGGCTCCTTTTTCCCTTGGATGGAGTTCCCAAACCGGGAGACTTTGGGCTCTCATGCAAATGAGATTTCTGAGAATTCTCCCTCCCCCACTGCACCCCCAGCCAGCCACTCCAGGGTCCCCCCCCCCCACCACCGTACCAGCTGACACAGAGCTTACTGAGAAGCCCCCAGGGAGCAAGGAACAAGAGCGGTCTGGCCCAGCAGCTATTCTCATCCCAAACTGCTATCAACCCCAAATGGTCAGAATGTTTACTTCATGAGTTTTACTTTTCTCTTCCATAAAATAGGGAGGTCTACATTACTTTTTAAAGGAGACGTGCTGGAGGGACGTGAGGGTGGCTGGGGCAGGGTGACAGGTCACAGATGTCTCAAATCCAGACGAAGCTAAATGCAGACACAGGACGGCCCAGGAGGCTCAGAGCTCCAGCAGAGTTGCGACTCTGGGGGTTCTGGGCGGCGTGAGCTGAGCTCCGTGCGAAGATTCTAGGGCAGCAGGAGACTGACCTAATTACACACCTGGCCTTATTCTTAGACAAGGAGCCCCAGTTAAGGCCCCTGGGCAGCCACAACCCGAAGGCACAGCCCTCGAGGTGACCAGAATAATTCTTATTTTAAATAGCAGTTACTTCTGATTATAAAAGTAGTCCATACTCATCGTAGAACATGTGGAAAATACAGAAAGCACAGAAAAGAAAACGCAAGCCAGAGATAACCACTATTTTTGCTTATTTCCTCACAGTATTTTTCTATACATATCTACATGTTTGACACTTGGCGGAAATGCTTATTCACATGATGTAAGTGAAAAAATATACAAAATTATAGAGAGCATAATCCCGTATTTGTTATATAAATTAAGATTGTCATACGGATATATTTCTGTATCCTGTTTATCTCACTCAGTATTAAAAGGTAAGCATGCCCCCCCCTGCATTAAATATCCAGCTACTGGATTTTTATGACTGCATAGTATCCATCATATAGAATAAACTATTACTCTGTGATGGGGCATTAAGTTGTTTCCAATTTTTCAAATAACTCTATTATGAAACTCCCTGCTTATCTCCAGTTATTTTCTTGGCCTAGATTTCTAGAAGTAAAAATTATTTTAGGACTCGTTATACATTGCCAAATGGCTTTTTGAACATTCGAGCCAACTGGTACTGCTGCTAGAAAGTATAGGATTTCATAGTGCCCATGGCATATCTTGGGTCCTGTAACCAAGAACCTCTTTATCAATTGGTAGTAAATCCAGATCAAACCCAGAGGCCACTGTTAGCAGGGAAACAGCTCCCCAGAACCATCTTGGACCCTGTGACTGAGCACAGCCCGGCACTGTTGCCCAGCCTAAGTCAATTTTCACAGGGTGAGGTTGCTGGAACAAACAATCCAGAGTTTTCGGGGCTAACGACAAGCAAGGTTTATTTCTCACCCACATTACTCATAAGATGTGGATCAACTGTGACTTTTTTCCAAATGTCTTCTGGTTCCGGGACCCAGGATAACAGAATGACCCCGCTCTCTGTTCTCATGTCCAAAGACAAAGACACAGAGCAGAAGCCCACCATGGCTCTGAAGGCTCCGACTTGGACATGGCAGGCGTCGCCCCCGCTCACTTCCATCAGCCCAGGGAGGTAATGTGGCCAAGCCTGATGCCAAGGAGGGGACATGTCCACTCCTCCCATGGGGACGCACTGAAGATCACCTTTGCGGGGAGAGGGGACAGAGTCCCCTAGGGAGTGGACAGAAAACACCTGGAAACAAAATTACAATTGACCACAGCCATGAGCCCTCAGAAACAAGGCTGGGTATTCGTCATCACCTCCTGGTACTGAATCGGACATCAGGAATGTTCGGCAACCAGGATCCCTCCTCGTGCTGGAAACTCCATGCCCTAAAAGCCTTCCCCAGGGGTGATGAAGGTGATGAAGGTGACTTAGGTTTGCCTTTTGTGCAAATACAAGAAAAAATACATGTTTGTGTGTATGTTTAGGTATATATAATTATAGGTAGCTCCATTAAAAATAGTAAAAATATATTGTTAAATTTTTAAAAGACAGAAGAAGGGGTGCCCAGCTGGCTCAGTCAGAAGAGCACGAGGCTCTTGATCTCAGAGTCATGAGTTCCAGCCCCATGTGGGGTATAGAGATTACTTACATAAATAAATAAATAAATAGCAAAAAAAAAAAAAGCCTTATGTATAGCAGGCTACCATTTATTTTTAAATGAGAAAAAATACATATACATGATACATATAATTTATGCTTATATATGCATAAAATATCTCCAAAAAATCAATAAGAAGCTGGTAACAGTGGTTATTTTAGGAAAGCAAACTACGGGACTGATGGTAGAGGGGAGAGGCTTGCTTGTCACTCTATTTGGTTTTCTACAGTTTGAATTGTTTTCCTTGTGCTTATATTGCCTTTAATTGTCCTTTCCTAATCCTTTCTCAAACAATGTCAATCCTCTTCCTCCATTGCTCCCGCATTACGATGCCCTCTCATACCTAGAGTCTCAGAAAGCAGAATTTCCAGAAAGCACTGGAAACCCCAAGAAAAACAAATAGCAAGAGTTACAAAGAAAAAAAAATTCATGCTCCAACAGGCCAGGCCACCTCACATGTTGTGTGGATGCTGCTCGTGACTGCCTGCCTGAGAAACCCCTTCCAGGAAGGTGAGATCAAAAGATAGAGCTGAACTTCTCTTGCATGAGTCAGGAGTCTCGCTCCTGGGAGGAAGATAGACGGTGAGAAAATGAGACAGAGGGAAAGCAACATGTGCGGAGGAAGCCAATGGTGCCCCCAAGATGGGGCACTTTAGAGACGGGGCTGCCTACTGTGCCATTGGCCGCCAGGACCCCTCCTCTGTCTTTCTCACATCCCCACATGCGCTCCAAATCTTCAGAAATGCCTCCCATACCCCACATGCTCGGTGTGAGCAGGTCCCTCAGTAGAAATATAAAGGGCTGACATTTACCATCTGGATGAGTGGAACAGAGACAGCACCGATGGGGGCGGGAGTTGAAGTCAGAGATAACATGAGAATACAATCCTCAGGGTTTCGGTGAGGACCCTGGGGAGTGCTTTGGATTTCTAGAGGGCATGGGATATGGAGTTCAAATCAAACTGCTGTCTAGATACGCCTGGAGCCCACAGAGATTGCTGGGTTACCTAAGCAAAGGTGCTGAATATAGAAGGTCCCGGAGAAGTGGGTGTGGTGAGGGTGGTCTACACCATCAGGAACCTGCTACTGGGATTGTTGGGGAGGCTCACATTCTTGGAGGCCTCTTCCACACCCTGGCAAAATCCGAAAGGCCCTGGAGAAGTGCAGTATTCACAGCACATCTGCATAGGACGCTGTGTCACTGAGTCCCCAAGCCGGGACACTATGCTCGATCACCTGCACAAGCTCCTGGTGCCTGAGCCATATCCAGGTGGACTAGCACAATTTCCTGGGCTCCCTGGAGTGTCCCACAGAACCAGAGACCGGAAGGGTGTGACTAGGTTTCCACGAAGCAAAGGGGATATAATTCAATAAATTTGGGAACCAATGGAATAAACGGGATTTGTAATGGCAGGACCTGGAGGGAAAATTTCTAATGGGATAAGTCAGAGAAAGACAAATACCATCTGATTTCCCTTCTGTGTGGAATCTAAAAAGTATATATATTAAAAAAAGAGGGGCACCTGGGTGGCTCAGTCGGTTAAGCAACTGACTCTTGATTTCGGCTCAGGTCATGATCTCAGAGTCCTGAGATCGAGCCATGTCAGGCTCCATGCTCAGTGGGGAGCCTGCTTGAGGATTCTCTCTCCCTCTGCCCCTCCCCACAGCCACTCTCGCTCTCTCTCTAAAATAAACAAATCTTTTTAAAAAATGAAAGAAAGAAAGAAAAGAAAGGAAGGAAAGAGAAGAAAGAAAGAAAGAAAGAAAGGAAAAGAAGCTGAGCTCATAGATATAGAGAATAAATTGGTGGTTGCCAGAGGTAGGGGTTAGGGGTGGGAGAAACAGGTGAACTGTTTTTGTTGCTTTAATTTAAATAAATTAAATTTCTTAAGAACTAGGCAAGAAC
>NC_138378.1:89338171-89393256 GCF_054177405.1 Leptonychotes weddellii
CGGGAAGCCTGCTTCTCCCTCTCCCACTCCCCCTGCTTGTGTTTCCTCTCTCGCTGTGTCTCTCTCTGTCAAATAAATAAAATCTTTAAAAAAAAAAAAAGTATTGAATTTTTTAAATCTCACTTTATCTTAATAAGAAAGGCTAATATTTTTCTCTCCTTAGAACGATTGCTAGATTGCAAATTCCTGGAGGGTAGGGATGGATTTTTTTTTTTTAAGATTTTTACTTATTTATTTGAGAGAGAGAGAGAGAAACAGCATGAGAGGAGAGAGGGTCAGAGGGAGAAGCAGGCTCCCCGCCGAGCCGGGAGCCTGATGTGGGGCTCGATCCCGGGACCCTGGGATCCTGACCTGAGCCAAAGGCAGATGCTTAGCCAGCTGAGCCACCCAGGCGCCCCAGGGATCAATTTTTTTTTTTTTAATGCATTAGCCATTTGTTAAAAAAAACTGCTGTCCGTGGGGGCCTTCCTGGGGAAGGAGGAGAGAAAGTCACGAAAGCCTGGGAAGCATGAACTCCTCCTGACCAGACAGCCGGCAGCCGCTGCCCCCACCCCAGTCAACACCCCAGGCACTCCTCAGGCCCCACAGCCATTCCAGAGCCCAAGACACTACCTGGCTGGCCAACTGCGAGGGGGGGGCCCAAGGCCCAGCTGGCTGCCGGCCCGCACTGGGACCTGCTGCAGCAGCTCAGAGCGAGGCTCTGCTTGGGACCCACCAGCAGCGGAGTGGATTTCCAAAGCCGACGACCGGATTTCTCGTTAAATAGGACATCTCAGCCCGTTTCGGTCCCATGAGTGTCCCGGAGGACAAGCAGTTCTCTGCGGAGGCTACCTCGTTTCACCTGTTCCCCTGCGACCTACTTTCCCACCAGCGGGGTGTTGCAGAGATGCTCGCTCTTGGCAAGTTTACTGGGTCTTTACTCTATCTACACAATAACCACAAATGCGTGGGAATGGAAACCCCAAGTGCCTGTGTTCAGGCCCAATGCCTCATTTCCGTGGAGACACAAGTGGGGGCTCTTTGGGAATGAGGAGGTGAGTGAGGGGCTATCTCTCCTCCCAGCTCTGTTTCCAGGTCACCGGCGCAGCCGTAGCTCCCTTTACCGGCTTTGACCCATTCTCCCGACAGAGCTGGAGAGACCTCAAAACCCAAAGAAGAGTTGGTGGCTGCCAGAGTGTATCCAAGCCTCACCCCCCAAACTGGCTTCAAGTTCTTCATCCCAGGACCCCTGCTGGCCTCTCCCACCTCATCACCCCTCCTCCCCTGGCTCACGTTTCTCCAGCCCATCCCCGCCTTGTACTCCTTGAAGCCACCAAGTCTTTCCTGTTTCAAGCCCTGGCGCTCCCTGAGCCCTCCCAGATCTTGCATGGGCACTCTGCCACCATCATTGTCCCAAAAAGGGCAGACAGCAGGCGGGCAAGTGTTCATCTGAGGTGCACATAAAATGGGAGCAGAGGGGGCCTTTCTAGGTGCTTCTAATCTGAGCATTGTGGGCATCCCCCTTTTGAACCTCGGGGTCCATTCACAGCTTTTCAGCTTCAGAATGAACTTAAACTTGGAAGCTGAGAAAAACAGAGAGAGGCTGGGAAGCATCAGACAGAACCCCACAAAGAACCGGCCCTGTGGCTTTTATCCTGGGGTCTCGTCTCAGGCTCCCAGTCTGAATCCAAACCCCAGTTCTTTCTCGACCCTGTCTGAACAGGCCCACCCAGAAAAACCTGCCTGCCAGGTGACAGAGGGCTTGTGTCTCCTCCCAGGAGGAAAGTAGCAGCAAAGACTAATCTCCATCTCCTGCTTTAAGCGGCTCAAAGCTCCCATAGCATTTGATTCCCTGCCCCCTCCCCCGAGGCATCCTATAAGATAGAGGACACGGGTAATTATCACACCCTCGTTATGGATGAGAAGACTGGTGTCCAGAAAGCTCAAATACGCTGTGTAGGCTGCTCAGTCATAAGTGGGGAGCTGGATCTCAAATGCAGATTTTCTGATTTGTTTTCCTTTCTTCTTAAAACATCTGTGCCTAATCCTCTTGTGCTTGTTCTTTGCTGGGACTTAATGATAAACAAACCCAAATGTCCAGATTTTCATGGGTTCACGATTTCACTATTTTCATTTCACAAGGAATCCAAAGATCCTGTATTAACCCAGGCTGATAAAAGAGTTAGTGCTAAGGAGGGAGAACTTTCTAGTACCCTCAAACCACAGAAGCTCAGAATTCACCAGTTGAACCTTCAGGCCCACATCTGTGACTCCTTTCCTTCTTTAGGGGCTCCTGCTCCGTCTCCCAGTGACTCACCCTCCCTCTACCTTGCCGCTTAGCCGTGCCCATCCACTCCCCGCCCAGCCTCACCACACCAGGACCCGCCTACCTGCCCTCAGGGTGACCAGCGGAGAGCCTCCAATCTCTTGGTCAGAGGGTTCCAGCATCTAATCTGGGTGACGCACTGAGGCTCCGGAGGGAGAGCAAAGGCGGGTTCAGGCAGGAGGTGATGCAGCAGAAAGGCCGAGGCTGGCTCTGGCCGCAGCTCCCAGGTTGGGTGCCGGAGGGAGGGTGGTAGCGGAGGGCCCAGCGGGCCCGCTGCAGGCAAGAGGGAGTGGCGACGGTGGAGGGCCTGGGCAGACGGCAGACACAGAGTGCGGGGACTGCTGGACCAAAGCAAGGGAAACTGGGCAATCACAGACTCGGAGGACTGGGGTCAGGGGTCCCTGTGATGACTGTCGCAGCCTCGCTGTGGAAGCCAGAGGTCAAGTCCAGGCTTGCTGGTTTCTGGCAATAGAACCAACAGTGGCAAACATAAAAAGGCAATGAGGAGGAGGTGGGATCACAGAATGGAAGAGCAGAAACCAAAGTCAGAAAGGCGGGAGAAAGGGCAGCTACGGGGACTGGAAGAGCAAGCAGGGGCCGGGCACTGGCCGGCGTGCCTCTGGCCCGAGTCTGCACCAGCCACGTTTCTCCGGCTCTCGCCTCCCTCCACGCGGGAGTCAAAGTCCAGAGAGAGTCACTTGCCCTCACACCAGCTCGTGAGGGCCGCTTCCCCCAGAACGCCCCTGACCTTGGACACGTGGAAGGAAATGCGGTTGCTGCATCCAGAAGAAAGAGTGAACTCAAGGGGACAGGGAACCAAAAATCTTCATTCCGGTCCGACGGTGAAGGATCAGCCTGCAAATCTATCCCTGAAAATGAAGCTTTGAGTCGCTCCGTGGCCATAAAAATGTCCAAAAGATATTGGGCCAAGTTGCCAAACAAGTCCCAGGCACTTCGTCTAATGTAACAATCATTTCTGAGGCTTTCGTCCAGTCTTCGAGCTCCAGACAACGGGGCTGGTCATAGTCGAATAAGAAATGTGGCACTCTGCGGATCCAGCTACTGTTTGGGTTGTGACATTTCTCACTGTGGATTTCCTGCCAAGCCTCCCTCAGGTGCCTACACCCACCCACAGGCATATGGAGACCTCACTGGCAGCAGCCCCCCAGGGGTCAACCCAGCCCCCTGTAACTTCATGCCCCAACCCAGCCCCCCGTAACTTCATGCCCCAGGAGTATGAAGGGCTAGCATTCCTTCCCAGCTGGACCCAGCCACGTCCCTGCTTACACAGTGGGGTAATATGCAAGCACAAGGATGCAACACTGCTTGAATTCCTAAGGACAGATGACTTAATGTTCATCAAGATTGACATATTAAGGGACACCTGGGTGGCTCAGTCAGTTAAGCGTCTGTCTTCAGCTCAGGTCATTATCCCAGGGTCCTGGGATTGAGCCCCACATCGGGCTCCCTGCTCAGCGGGGTGTCTGCTTCTCCCTCTTCCCCTCCCCCTGCTTGTGCTCTCTCTCTCTCTCTCTCTGACAAATAAATAAATAAATAAAATCTTTTTAAAAAGAGCAATATATTAAGTAAATCATAGTTCGTTCACTCGTCACCCAACAAAACGCATACGGCAGCTCTCTAGTTGTATTACAATGAAATAATCTCTGAGCTATGCTTTAGAAAGGCAGGTGCCAAACATTGTGCAGAGAATGACATCACTTGTATAAAAAATGCACACATATTTTGGTCCCTCTCACATGAATATGTGGCCGGCATAAAATTATTGAAGTATAAGCGTTCAGAGTTTCCCATCACCCCCTAAGGCGGAAGAAGGGAGCTCCTCAGGCGGTAGGAGAAGGATGAGCAGGATGGAGTTAAGGAGATGGAATCCGGAAGAGAGAGAGAGACTTTGGGGCACAGATGAAAGAAGACATTTTTAGAGGGGCGCCTGGGTGGCTCAGTCGTTGGGCGCCTGCCTTCGGCTCAGGTCATGATCCCAGGGTGCTGGGATCGAGCCCCGCATCAGGCTCCCTGATAAATGGGAAGCCTTCTTCTCCCTCTCCCAGTCCCCCTGCTTGTGTTCCCTCTCTCGCTGTGTCTCTCTCTGTCAAATAAATAAATAAAATCTTTAAAAAAAAAAAAAAAGAAGACATTTTTAGGGAGTTGTGCAGGGTAGTATTGTAGAAGCAGTTCTCCTTCCTTTGGGCCATCCAGGATCTGAACCTCTATGTTAAGGGAACCCCCTCTTTGGAAGGTAGAATTCGCCTCCGACGGAAGCTGCCGATGCCAGGGGCTCTCTTTCCCAGTTCATTTTGCAGACGGAGCATGGACACACGGCTCCGCCGATCAGATGCGCTCACCCAGCGTTCGAATCCCAAAGCAGTGACACGATGCCCTCTGGAAACCCCGCTCAGGAGCCAGGCGGCCTCCGGGGCAGCGCATGCCTTCCCCGGCGCGGCGGTAGCCTTGGCCCAGGCGGCTGGCAAGCTGCGGCCAGAGGGGGCGCTGTGGTGTCACGAACTGTGGCCACCCGCACCCCAGGTCGTGGTCGGGCTGTTTTAACCAGACCAGCTCCCTGACATGCTTCTGGGCATTGGCCTCGCCATGAGCCAGGCAGAGATTACGTGAGCGCCTACTGTTGTCCCACAGAAAACAGTGGTTTGTTTCTCTTGCTCACAACCAAGAATCCTGCCTGACACGTGTGTGTGCCGTGTACCTCTCTCCCCACCGCTCTCAAGAGACCTTCAGTAAAGACCTGCGCAGTTTTCAGATGCAAGGCCACGTTTGTGTTTCTCACAGACAGATCACTGTGGTAAGGCAAGAACGTGGAGGCCTGGTTTTATTTGGGTGCATTTCGGACATTGTCAGTGTGGGGGGAGATTCGCCCCAGCCTTCCCAGTGGCTGCCCTGGGAAATGAGGACAACCTGGGGAGAAAGACTTCTTCTCATCCGACATTTCTTCTGTACTTTTGAATCTGGTTTTGCCATATTCATATATTATTTTTAAATGTTTTTACAGTTTAAAATAAGTACCTAAAAAAGAAATGTGATACATCCACAAATATGTCAGAGTGTCTACATAAGAAAAGAAATAAAGTAAAATATGCATTCTGGCAAAAAGGGTAGCCTTTTGAAGAAGCATGTGGTGAGGAGTTGGTAGTCTGCTAAAATCAGGTGAAAATCTTAATTTGGTGGGCTGTCAGGAGTGCACACATTTTTTTTTTTTTTAGTTTTTTATTTGGCATCTCTTGCTGTTACTTTATATTACTTGTGCAATAAATGATTATTTTTAACATAACCTGAAACAACCAGAAGAATGGCTTGCCCTGCAGCAGACATGAGGCAAAGGAGGGGCAAGTATAGGGAGAAAGGGCTCAGGTTAGCAGGAAGAGGTGGGAGAGAAAGATCCAGTACATACACAGGCCTCCAGTGGCCCTGAGGGGGCAACTACAAAGGCCATCTCTTGCAAAGTCAAAAATAAGAGAGCAATTCTAAAACCTGTGGTATACCCATACCGTGGAATATTATTCAGCAACAAAAAGAAAAATAGTACTGATCCAGCAACACAGAAGAATCTCACAAACAGATTGAGTGACAGACACAAAAGCATGTACACTGCTTGATGTAATTTTTTTTTGCTTTAAAATATTTTATTGGAATCCTTTTGATAAACCAAGTACATGTTTATGATAAAGAAGTCAAAGTAGTCTAAATGATATTTAAGTATCTCAACATTTCTAAGCAGTTTTTTTTCCTCCAGGAAGTTGACAGAGGCCCGCACAGGTTAATGCAGGGAAGACGGATGGCAAGTTCCTGGGATCTGCCCAACACCAGGTAGGAGACATCCTCTGTGTCCGCACACCCGTGGTAGCCGGGGAGGAGGGACGCTGCCCTTCAGTTCTCCTGGCGCTCTGTCCATGCAAGTGGTGGGAGCCGTTCAGACGTGCCAGACATCCCCCCAGCACTTCTCCGAGAGGGTAAATTCCAAACGTCAGCCCTTCAGTCACCAGATTCCTGCCTCATCTGTGGAAGGGCACTGCCCAGCTAGGCTTCGAGAACAATCATGCTTCAGTCAAGGGTAACACACCGGCGCCCGTGTTAAAACACCGTCATGGCGCTGCGGGCCAGCCTGCGAGGACCAGGGGCCTCCGGCAGGAAGCTGAGCAGACAGCGCCAGCCAGCCTCCCCCCTGCTGCAGGGGTGCACGGCAGCACTCCCACCTCTGCCAGCAACCAGCTCGGGCGCACAAAGAGCCGCCCGGTGTAATTTATGTGAAATCCTAGAAAAGGCAAAACGGTGGTGACAGAAAGCAGGACTGAGAGAGATTGACCACAAAGGCGGAAGACAGAATTATTGGGTGTGATGGGAATTTGCTCTGATGTTTACACTGGCATTTACATTTGTCAAAATTTATCATACTACTTAAAATGGGTGCATTTCAGGGGCACCTGGGTGGCTCAGTCGGTTAAGCATCTGACTCTTGATCTCAGCTCAGGTCTTGATCTCAGGGTCATGAGTTTGAGCCTCGCACTGGGCTCCACACCCAGAGTGGAGACTACTTAAAAAAAAAAAAAAATGGGTGCATTTTATTGTATGCAAAGTACACCTCAACAAACTTGATTTTTTTTTTTTTAAGATTTTATTTATTTATCTGACAGAGAGAGACACAGTGAGAGAGGGAACACAAGCAGGGAGAGTGGGAGAGGGAGAAGCAGCCTTCCCGCCGAGCAGGGAACCCGAAGCGGGGCTCGATCCCAAGACCCTGTGATCATGACCTGAGCCGAAGGCAGACGCTCAACTGACTGAGCCATCCAGGTGTCCCCAGAGCTATTCGACATTCTACTGAACTATTCCTTTGTTGTGTCCAGGTTTTCATAATCTGGATCATGACCTGAGCGGAAGGCAGACGCTTACCAACTGAGCCCACCCAGGTGCCCCAATAAACTTGATTTTTAAAAATAGAGGAGGGGGTTTTGAGTGAGAACCTGATATGCCAGGGTACCTTTCCACCAATGTACATGCTTGGTGGTATTTATGAATGAATGATGGAAGGTATGACTCCCATGGTTGCCCATTTGGATTCAGGGCAGGACCAGAGGAGGCAAAGCTTCCAAGCATCAGAGAGAAGAGCAAAGAGAGCCTTTATCCATCTCTCCACATCCTCAGCCCACGCACCAAGGGACACCAGACTCTCCTTACCCTCTCAAGAAAAGAGGGGAGACTCCCTCTTGATTACTGCTCTTAACAGGGCCAACTGCCTGGCCCTGAGCTCAGGACGTGTTCATCAGGAAATCATCAGGTGTGTGGGCTGGCCAGAGCTTCCATTTTATTTTCAATATTTGGTGTTCATCCCTACTGGGAAATAGGCGAGCAACATCATGACAAGCAGGTCCCAAGAAAGTAATAATAATGACGGCCACTGTCAGCTCCACATTCCATCTCCCTGGGCAACCCATCTAGTGAACACCTCTGCCCACTACAGTTAGCGGCCTGACACCCCTGTGGGGGGGCGGGGGGCAGGGAGAAAAGCCAAGGAGGCCCCAGGCCCTTGCCCTCAATTCACTCACTCGATCCCTCTTCATTCAAGGGCCAGAGCCCTGCCCCAGCCCCTACCTATCCTCGATCTCCAGGTCCTGGGGCGAGAAGCAGGGCAGCCCCGCAGGAACTGTCTTCAACACCTGACTTCAAAAGGGGTGGGGTTGCTCGCTCAGGCAGCACATCTAGAAATGTGGAGCAATACAGAAAAATAGGTACAAACTTCCGGTTATAGAAGAAATCAATCATGGGGATGAAAAGTACTACATAGGGAACATAGTTGACAAGATTGTAACAACTTCATATGGTGACAGATGGTGACTACATCAACCATGGTGAGCAGAGCAGAATGTGTGCAATTGTCAAATCACCCTGTTATACACCTAAAACTAATATGTCAACTATACTTCAATTTAAATAAAGTTTTTTGGGGCGCCTGGGTGGCTCAGTCGTTAAGCGTCTGCCTTCGGCTCGGGTCATGATCCCGGGGTCCTGGGATCGAGCCCCGCATCGGGCTCCCTGCTCAGCGGGAAGCCTGCTTCTCTCTCTCCCACTCCCGCTGCTTGTGTTCCCTCTCTCGCTGTGTCTCTCTCTGTCAAATAAATAAAATCTTTAAAAAAAAAAAAAGTTTTGTTTTTTTTTTTTAAAGATTTTATTTATTCATTTGAGAGAGAGAATGGGAGAGAGAGCACGAGAGGGGGGAGGGTCAGAGGGAGAAGCAGACCCCCCTGCTGAGCAGGGAGCCCGATGCGGGACTCGATCCCGGGACTCCAGGATCATGACCTGAGCCGAAGGCAGTCGCTTAACCGACTGAGCCACCCAGGCACCCTAAATAAAGTTTTTAAAAGAATGTGAGGAACACCTTTCTCACCTGACTGTAAAAAGAGGAGCAGCCAAGAGGGAGAGGTTACACCGAGTTCCAACTCCAGCCAGCTCCTGTCAGCGTCACGTGGAGATATAGATATATATATGATACATATCTATGCTATATATATATCTTAGAACAAGAAGATGGGCTCTAGGCCAAGGGCAGATTCATATTTTTATCCAGAGAATTTAAGATTGCAAGGGCTTTTGGATGGGAATATTCTCAGAAGCTCCAAAGATTAACATCAGCTGCAGCTGGGTTAAAAGAGAATTAATAATGCTGATTAAGCACAATAGCAACCTACATGTACTTATAGCCTTAGGATTTACAGGTTTTCACTTAAATTATTACACTTGATCTTCACAGCAACTTTAAAGACAGAAAACATATTATTATCCAGGCTCAAGATCATGCTGTAAAATTTTATATCAATCCAGACAAGCACTTTGAGGATCTAATTCACTGACAGATGCTGTTTGGCTAGATTATCTGGATCTTTGTCACGTTCATGGAGACATCGTGGAAGGTCTCTGTGGTGAGCGGCAGGGCTGGTCCCACACGGTATTTCCATTCCAGGCCCCCTCCTCTGCTCACCAGCACTCTTTCTGCCTGGCTAACCCACACCCTGCTCTGTCTCCTGGCTTACATTTTGGAGCTAAGAGTTCATGTTTGGTAGGTAGTTGCTTTTGTTGTAATAAAGTATTCATTAGAAAAATCACCAAAATTCATAGATCACATCAAATAATCTCTTGGTTGGCCACACCGAGGGAAAACCAGCCTGTAGACCCCGGCTGGACAGCAGGACCCTGCCATGGGGACGGTCCCCCTGAAGGTCAGCACAGGGTCTGGGAACAGTAGAAGTCCTCTGAAACAGGGAATAATGTGTATTCAACCTGCCTCCCAGGAATGCTGGGGACAGAGTACCCAGGTGGCTACCCTTGTATGATAACATAAACATATCATCACATCATAAATGTACACATATTATCATCGTAAAATATTAATATTATCATCATTATTTTTATGGATGTCTTCTCTTCTTTCTACTGGGCATTGTGGGTCTTTGTGGAGGGGCCAAGCCTCACAGAAACGCAAACTGCTGTGCACAGATAAACATCAAGGGTCACAGAAGCCTGGCAGGTGGGTCCTTGAGAAGGCCTCTGGGAATCTGTCATCTGGGGGACCTACTCACCAGAGACCAACAGCCCAGGCCATCCTGCTGCTGGGAAATAACTTGACCTGTCTCCTCCAGCCTCCAGGGGCCCCTCCTTCCTCAGAACCCCGCTGCACTCTCCGGCTTGTCATCGCACTAGAACTGAGTTGGTTTTGTCCCCTCAGGCTGCCTGTGAGCTCCCAAGAGGCCAGGACTGCACCACGGGCTGTGGAGGAGAGTGGGCATCATGGGAGGAACAGCTAAGGAGGAGACAGAAGGCTGGGTCTGTCCCTGCTCTGCTGGGCACACCTGTGGGCCCTCTGCACCTCTCTTTTCCCAGCTGTAAAAGAGGGGAAATATGCCTACCTCATAGGTAGAGCTTAGAGCTAAGAGCTGCACTATCCAGTATGGTAGCCACTAGCCATGTGGGGCTACTGAGAACTTGAGGGGTGGCTGGTTTGATTTGAGCAGTGTTCTAAGTATAAAATACACACCAGATAGCAAAGACTTAGTACCAAAAAATAAATATAAATCTCAATAATTTTCTATTGGTTATATGTTAAAATAATATTTTTGATATTGGCCTAAATCCAATATAATAATTATTAAAATTAATTTCACCTCTTTCTTTTTACTTTTTTTTTTTTAGGTAGGCTCCACACTCAGCAAGGAGCCCAACATGGGGCTTGAACTCATGACCCTGAGACCGAGAGTCAGATGTTTTGTTGTTTTGTTTTTTTAACGAGAGTCAGATGTTTAACCGACAGAGCCACCCAGGAGCCCCTTTCTACTTTTCCAAATTGGTTACTAGAAATGCTACGATGACACCCAGGCCCGCATTATACTTCTATGGGGCAGGGCTGGTTTAGAATACCAAGAAGGCGCCATAAAGAGCTATTCAGACAGACAGTTATTACAATGGGATTTCTTCTGTTTCTTTTTTCTGCGCCTCGTAGAACATGGGCACACCCAGGAAGGCTAGGAAAGTCCTGCACCGACATAAAAATGTTGGAATTTTTCAGCTAAAAGTGTCAGGTCATCCAAATCCACCTTCCCTCCCCCAGCAAGGAGGATGAAGACACTGAAACCCGAAGCAAATTAAGCGATATCCCCTGATGATCCACCAGCAAGAACAGATAATCCTCTCCCCAGGAATTTTCCGGACTTTTCTGTTCCAGGGGCCTCTCCTGAACGTCTTTTCTCCATTAGCTTTTACACTGATAACACTGCTTTGGTTCCACCAGCTCACAGATTCCTTCTCCCCAGCTTTCCTTAGTGACTTAATAGTAAAGGAGCTCTGTGCTCCCTGGACATACAAAGGCCCTGAGGTTAGCAGAGTCCAGGAAACGCTCCTGGACAGGAAAGCATCAAACCTAAGTGATGTCCCTCTCTCTGCATTTCAGCTTGCTAAGCTCTAAATGGGCCCTGTCACCTCTCTACCTTGTATCTGGCCAAAATCCCAGTGATGGAAGAAACATATTTGTAAGTCTTTTGTAGATAAATTATCTGTCATAAACTTGCAAGGCCCACACTGCTCTTTTTGTTGTTGTTTTTTATAAGATTTTTATTATTTTTTAAGTAATCTCTACACCAACCTGGGGCTGGAACTCACAACCCCAAGATCAAGAGTCACATGCTCCTCTGACTGAGCCGGCCAGGTGCCCCCCCACACACTGCTAACTTTTTTTTTTTTTTAAGATTTTATTTATTTATTTGACAGAGAGAGAGAGCTCGAGCAGGGGGAGCGGCAGGCAGAGGGAGAGGAAGAAGCAGGCTCCCCACCGAGCAAGGAGCTGGATATGGGGCTCGATCCCAAGATCAGGGGCTCGCAACCCGAGCTGAAGGCACATGCCAAACTCTTAATGAAGAAGAAGAATGAGGGAATGTTCGGGCACAAAATCCTCAAGGATTCATCAGCCTTTGACAGCAGCAGCTGGGCACTATAGGCATCTGAGAGTCTACATCATCCAGCCCACATTTTACAGATGAGAATACCAAGGCCCCAGAGGAGGAGGGAAGGAGTCTGGCCCAAAGACCAGAAGCCAAGTCTGCAAACCCCTGGCGGAGCACCTGGTTAAGACCACTTTGCTTTAAATTTTCAAATAGCATTCTTTTCTTATCCCAGAGTAGCACCTTTTAGAAATTTCTGAAAATACACAGAAAAAAATAATCCATAATCCAGTCCCCTCGACCAGAGATAATCCCATCAACTGCTTGCTGTCTTTACATGGTCTTTTTTCTACTCACACGAAAATATGTTTATTTTCTTTCTTTTACAAAAATGTGGCACTACTACAAACTTTGTGATTTTTTTTCTCCCTCTGAATACATAGTAAATTCTTCTAAATTCTAAAATTCTTCCAAGTGAAATATCCTTTACACAATTTTTACATTATCATTCATGATGCCATGGTATTCTCTCTAACAGAAGCTTAACTGCCTCTTGATTATTGGGCATTGACTTTTCCTCCAGTGTTTATGTATTATAATAGTGCTACAAATGAGAAGTCTTGCAGGGTTTTTTCTTTTTTTCTCTTTTTTTGCATACTTTCATGATCATTCTCTTTTTAAGGTTTTTATAATATTGACAATTGCCCCCCGAAAGGATTTAACTTTAAATTTCTTCAACCCTTATCTATGGGATAATGGGAGGTTATCAGTTTTTCCTCTTTTCCAGTTTCCTAGGTAAACTAAGTACCTACCCTTAAATTTGTATTTCTCCACTTATTGCTAAAATTAAACATTGTCCAGGGGCTTATTGACCACATGGATTTCTTTTCTTAGTAACTGTCCTAGTCATCCATTTCTATTGCTCACTTTTTTATTGTAGTCTGTTACCATCTTCTTCGTTAATTTTTTTTTTAAAGTAGGCTCCATGCCCAATGTGGGGCTTGAACTCACAACCCTGAGATCAAGAGTCAGACACCCTACCAACTGAGCCACCCAGGCTCCCCTTTCTTCATTATTTCTAGTAGCTCCTTATATGTTAAGACTAATACCAAAACCAGACAAGGATGCCAGAAAAGAAAATTATAGACCAATATCCAGTATTAGCCAAGAAAAAGAGTGAAATGTTACCATTTGCAACAACATGGAAGGACCTTGAGGGTATTATGCTAAGTGAAATAAGTCAGACAGAGAAAGACAAATAATGCATGATCTCACTTATATGTTGAGTCTAAAAAAAAAAAAAAAAGCCAAGCTCATAGATACAGAGAACAAATTAGGGAGTGGGTGAAGGGAGTCAAAAAGTACAGACCTTCAGTTATAAAATAAATAAGTCATGGGGATGTAATGTACAACATGGCACCTCTAGTTAATAATACTGTATTGCATATTTGAAAGTTGCTAAGAGAGTAAATCTTAAAAGTTCTTTTTTTTTTTTAAAGATTTTATTTATTTATTTGAGAGAGAGAGAGAGAGCATGAGAAGGGGGAGGGTCAGAGGGAGAAGCAGACTCCCCGCTGAGCGGGGAACCCGATGCGGGACTCGATCCCGGGACTCCAGGATCATGACCTGAGCCGAAGGCAGTGGCTTAACCAACTGAGCCACCCAGGTGCCCAAATCTTAAAAGTTCTTAACACAAGAAAAAAAATACTAGCAAACCAAATTCCACAGAGCATATTAAAAAGATCATACATATATGTCAATTATATCTCAATAAAGCTGGGAGGGGGAGATTGTACACCATGATCAAGTGGGATTTATCCCTGGGATGCAAAAATGGTTCAACATATACAAACCAATAAACATGATACACCACATTAACAGAATAAAGGAAAAAAAAACATACAATCATCTCAGTAGATACAGAAAAAGCACTTGGGCAAAACTGAATACATTATCATGATAAAAACTCTCAAATTGGGCATAGAAGGAATGTACCCCAACATAGTAAAGGCCCTATATGATAAGCAATAGCTAAGATCATACTCAATGGTAAAAAGCTGAAAAGTTTTCCTTCAGATCAGGAACAAGACAAGGATGCTCACTTGTATTCAACATAGTACTAAAAATCCTAGCCAGCAATTAGACAAGGAAAGGAAACAAAAGCATCCAAACCAGAAAAGAAGTAAAATTGTCTGTTTGTAGATGATGTGATATTATATATTTTTAAAAAAACCTAATGATTCCACCAAAATATTTAGAACAAATAAATGAATTCAATAAAGTTGCGGGATATAAAATCAGCATACAAAATTCAGTTGTGTTTCTATATGCTAACAATGAACTCTCTGAAAGAGAAATTAAGAAAACAATCCCATTTACAATAGCAGCAAAAAGAATAAAATACTTAGTAATAAATTTCACCAAGAAGATGAAAGATCCATACACTGAAAACTAAAACACACTGATGAAAGAAATCGAAGAGACACAAATAAATGGAAAGATATCCTATGTTCATAGATTGGAAGAATTAATATTGTTGAAATGTCAATACTACCCAAGATGATCTACAGATTCAGTGCAATCCCTATCAAAATTCCAAAAGCGTTTTTTACAAAAAAAAAATAAAAATAAAAACCAATCCTAAAATTTGTATGGAACCAGAAAAGACCCCAAATAGCCAAAGCAATCCTGAGAAAGAAGAACAAAGCTAGAGGCATCACACTTCCTGATTTCACTCTATATTACAAAGCTAAAGTAATCAAAACAGTATGGTATTGACATAAAAATAAACTCATAGGCCAAAGGAACAGAATACAAAGCCCAGATATAAACCCAATATATGATCAATTAATGGTCAATTAATTTCTAGTCAATTTTAAGGTCCATTAATTTTTAACAGAGGTGCCAAGAAAATACAATAGGGAAAGAATTGTCTCTTCAACAAATGGTGTTGGGAAAACTGGATAGTCACACGCAAAGGAATGAAATTGGACCCTTGTATTATAGTGTATACAAAAATCAACCCAAAATGGGTTAAAGACTTAAACATAAGACCTAAAACTATAAAACTTCTCGAGGAAAATATAGGGAATAAGCAATGGTTTTTTCAATGACACTAAAAGCACAGGCAACAGGGGCGCCTGGGTGGCTCAGTCGGTTGAGCAACTGCCTTCGGCTCAGGTCATGATCCTGGAGTCCCAGGATCGAGTCCCGCATCGGGCTCCCTGCTCGGCAGGGAGTCTGCTTCTCCCTCTGACCCTCCTCCCTCTCATGCTCTCTCTCTCTCTCTCAAATAAATAAATAAAATCTTTAAAAAAAAAAAAGCACAGGCAACAAAAGCAAGAATTAACAAATGGGACTACACCAAATTAAAAAAACTTCTGCTCAGCAAAAGAAACAACCAACAAAGTGGAAAGGCAACCTCCAGAGCAAGAGAAAAGTTTTACAAACCATATCTCTGATAAGGGGTTAATATCCAAAATTTATAAAGAAGTCATACGACTCAATAGTAATAATAATAACAACCCAATTTAAAAATGGCCAAAGGGGGCGCCTGGGTGGCTCAGTCGTTAAGCGTCTGCCTTTGGCTCAGGTCATGATTCCAGGTCCTGGGATCAAGCCCTGCATCGGGCTCTCTGCTCAGGGGGACGCCTGCTTCTCCCTCTCCCACTCCCCCTGCTTGTGTTCCCTCTCTAGCTGTCTCTCTCTCTGTCAAATAAATAAAATCTTTAAAAAAATAAAATTAAAATTAAAAAAATAAAAATAATAAATAAATAAATAAATAAAAATGGCCAAAGGCATTGAATAGGCATACAAATGGCCAATAAGTATATGAAAAGGTACTCAACATTACTAATCATTAGAGAAATGCAAATCAAAACCAAACTACAATGAGATATCACCTCACTCCTGTTAGGATGGCTATTATCAAAAGACAAGAAATATGGAGTGTTGGCAAGGTTATGGATAAAAAGGAACCCTTGTACACTCCTGGTGGGAATGTAAACTGGTACAGCTATTATAAAAAACAGGATGAGGGTTCCTCAAAAAATTAAAAATAGAACTACCATATGATCCAGCAATCCCACTTCTGGGTATAGATCCAAAGGAAATGAAATTAGGGGCACCCGGCTGGTTCAGTCTGTGGAGCATGCGACTCTTGATCTCAGGATTATGAGTTCAAGCCCCATGTTATGTGTAGAGATTACTTCAAAATAAAATCTTAAAGGGGAGCCTGGGTGGCTCAGTTGGTTAAATGTCAGGCTCTTGATTTCTGCTCAGGTCATGATCTCAGAGTCATAGGATCTGCACTCAGCAGGGAGTCTGCTTGAGATTCTCTCTCTCTCTCTCCCTCCTGCCCCTCCCCCACCTTCTCTCTCTAAAATAAATAAATAAATCTTTTTAAAAATATATAAAAAGGGCGCCTGGGTGGCTCAGTCGGTTAAGCGACTGCCTTCGGCTCAGGTCATGATCCTGGAGTCCCGGGATCGAGTCCCGCATCGGGCTCCCTGCTCAGCGGGGAGTCTGCTTCTCCCTCTGACCCTCCCCCCTCTCGTGCTCTCTGTCTCTCATTCTCTCTCACAAATAAATAAATAAAATCTTTAAAATAAAATAAAATAAAATAAAAAATATATTAAAATTTAAAAATAAAATAAAATCTTAAAAAAAAACAAAGGAAATGAAATCAGCATCTTGAAGAGAAATCTGCACTGCCAAGTTCATTGCAGTACTATTCACAATAGCCAAGATATGGAAACAACCAGTGTCAGTTGATGGATGAATAAAGAAAGAATTGTGATATATATCTTACTTTATATATATATATATTATTCCATTGTATGTAATTATATGTAATATAATGGAATATTACTTAGTCTTAAGAAAGGAAGGAAATCCTGCCATTTGCAATAACATGGATGAACTTGGAGAACATTGTGCTAAGTGAAATAAGCCAGTCACAGAAAGACAAATACTGCATGACATCACTTATATGTAGAATCTAAAATAACCAAATTTAGAGAAACAAACACTTAAGAAATGGTGTTTTCCAAATAATCCAATTTAAAAATGGGCATAAGACATAAACAGACATTTCTCCAAAGAAGACATACAGATGGCCAACAGACACATGATAAGATGTTCATCATCACTTACTATAACGGGAATGCAAATCAAAACTACAATGAGATATCACCTCACACCTGTCAGAATGGCTAGAATCAACAACACAAGAAACAACAGGTCTTGGTGAGGATGTGGAGAAAGGGGAACACTCGTGCACTGTTGGTGGGAATGCAAGCTGATGCAGCCACTCTGGAAAACAGCATAGAGTTTCCTCAGAAAGTTAAAAATAGAGCTGGGCGCCTGGGTGGCTCAGTTGGTTAAGTGACTGCCTTCGGCTCAGGTCATGATCCTGGAGTCCCGGGATCGCGTCCCACATCGGGCTCCCTGCTCAGCAAGGGGTCTGCTTCTCCCTCTGCCCTCTTCCCTCTCGTGCTCTCTGTCTCTCATTCTCTCTCTCTCAAATAAATAAATAAAATCTTTAAAAAAAAAAAAATAGAGCTACCTACAATCCAGCAATTGCATTACTGGATATTTAGCCAAAGAATACAAAAACACTAATTCAAAGGGATACATGAACCCTGATATTTATAGCAGCATTATTTACAATAGCCAAATTATGGAAGCAGCCCAAGTGTCCATCAATTGATGAATGGATAAAAAAGGTGTGATACACACACACACACAATGGAATATATACATAATGTGTATATATGTACATATATATGTATAGATGTGTATATATACATATAATGGAATATATGTATTGAAATATATGTAATGGAATATTATTCAGCCATAAAAAGAATAAAATATTGTCATTTGTAACAACACAGATGGAGCTAGAGAGTATTATGCTAAGCAAAGTAAGTCAGAGAAAGACAAACACCATATGATTTCACTCATATGTGGAATTTAAGAAACAGAACAAATAAGCAAAGAGGGAAAAAAAAAGAGAGACAAATCAAGAAACAGACTCTTCACTATAGAGAACAAACTGATCTGTGTCTTCGTCTAAGTTTTATTAAAGGTCTTATTAAAGATTCTACTTATTAAAATGTATTTATCTAAATTGAAATTATTTCTACTGTGATATGATTCAGAATCTAACTCCATTTCCTTTTCCTGAACGGCTAGCCAATTCTTCCAGTTATCTCATTAAACCCAAGGTTTCTTAAAAGCGGTACTCTTTTTATTTGGGGCCACATACTTCTTTTATGCGGGGGTTGCCGGTACACTGTAAAATATTTAACGGCATCCCTGACCTCTATCAAATTCCAGGATCATTTCTCCAGGTATGACAACCAAAAATGTCTCCAGACACTGCCAAGTATCCCCTGGGAGACAAAATCACCCCCCTTTTAAGAACCATTGATTTATCATTTCCCCAGTGATTTGAAATATTCCTTTTATCATACAGTAATTCTTATATATCATATACACTTGGGTCTATTTCAGGACTTTCCAATGATTTGATGTCTATTCTCGGACCATATGGAAAATAGCACTAAACTGTTTCTGTTATTGTGGTTTTGTATTAATTTTTAATCAGTTATGATCTCCCTTTCCCAATCTCTTTAAATCCTTCCTAGAGGATACTTAATCTTATTGATCAACTAGGTGGGAAAGGAACAAGAGATCCAAGCAGCATCTGGGGCAAAGGAAGCCCTGCCTGCCTGTCAAGGAGTCCCAGGCTTGGTGGGGCAGCAAGCACAGGGCTGCCTAGGCTGATAGGAGAAATGGCGTCTGATAGCACCTGGAAGCCACATCCCCAGGATCATCTGGTGAGACCCAAAGGGAAGGAGTGACAGAAAACAAAAACAGAAGAGGGGACAGTGTTTTAAGCTGCCTGTATTTTTTTTCTTTTTTTTTTTAAAGTAGGCTCCAGGCCCAGCATGGAGCCCAACGCAGGACTTGAACTCATGACACTGAGATCAAGACCTGAGCTGAGATCAAGAGTCAGACAGTTGGGCTGCCAGGGTGGCTCAGTCAGTTGAGTGTCCAATCTCGATTTCGGCTCAAAGTCATGATCTCAGGGTTGTGAGATGGAGACCCACGTTGGGCTCTGCGCTCAGTGCGGAGTCTGCTTGAGGCGCTCTCTCCCTCTCCCTCTGCCCCTCCCTACCATGTGTGCTCTCTGTCTCAAAAAATAAATTAGTTAATAAATAAATAAATCTTAAAAAAAAAAAAAAAGAGAGAGACGCTTAACCAACTGAGCCACCCAGGTGTCCCAAGCTGCTGCTATTATTAAGTGAGGATAGGGGAAGGACGGAGAATGGGACAGTTGTGATTATTTACAGGGTAGCTAGATTTCCCTTGTTCCAGAGGAACTGAATATAGCCCTATAGGGAATTAGTCCTTTAAGCCCACTGGGAAGACCATATTCACATGGGCATGACTCCTTGATGGTAAACTCCCTCAGGACCGGGCACTTAGGTCCTCCTCGCCTCTGGGAAGGAGGGCTCCACCTCTACTAGGACTACTGGGATGAACAAGTCAGGGCTGCCTTCCCCCATGAGTCTACAGCCCTGGAGTTCTAGAATTCTCAGAAGGGCCTAGGCCATGATCCCCAAGTTGCCCTTTCTCTACACCAGAGATAACAGCTCAGATCAAAGTTGTAACTGGCATCCCACGGGTACCAGTTAGGATGGTTTCAGTTGCAAGAAGCAGAAAACCTGGCTTAAACAATACTGGAAATGTATAGACGCAGAGAGTGGAAGAGTCCACGGGGAGGCTTCCTCCAGCAGTTCAGCAATGTTACAAGGATCTGTTTCTGTCCTTGGCTCTGCACGTTCTCATTGCTAGCGGCATCTTTGCTTGGATACCTGGGGCTGCCGCATGCTTCCCTTCGGATTCTGGTGATAATCACACAGCAGAAATTCCCAGCAATCCTGAGACTCACTCTGATTAGACCACACTGGTTCACATGTCCGTCCCACAGGAAGACAGAATTGTCTTGTCTTGATTGGCTTAGAGCTGGAACCACTTATATCCTCCAGCAGGAATCTGGAGCTGCTAGGAAGGGGGAAAGGGAGGAGGGAGAGGCTGCTGAGATGTCCGAGAATATCCCTGGCACCTGCTTCCTGAAGGAACTGGAAGGAAAGCAGCCCGGAGCCTAGATCTTGAAACCTGGAGAGAAATACTTGTGTCGTTGGAGGAAATTTTTCTCCTAAATCTTAGATGGACTCATAACATCACTTGTCTTTATAACATCCTTCTAATTTCTTCCAAAGTTCAGGATTCAAAAGCCCTGTCAGCCCCATTGTGAGGCTAAAGAGACAAAGGCCCAGGAAATGCACGTGACCTAAATCAGGAACTAGAACCCCAATAGCAGGCAGAGCCAGGTTCTTGCTGCCTATTCCAGCCAGCCCCTCAATAAAGGGCGCACACAAGCTCTAAGTGATGGGGGCTGGGTCAGTGTTTTGTGTGGGAAACAAGTTGCAACTATTATATATAGCAAAAGGGCCCTGGGGATGCAAGCTTGCCTGCCACTGCAACCATCCATCCTGAGATACTAGGCTGTGCCAAGAGGGCTGCTCAGGAGGAACCAAGCAAAGAAGCCAGCCCCAGTCTGGTGTTAGCCCAGCAGCTTTATGAAGGCAATTCCAGGAACAGCCTCTTTCCAAAGCAGGTTTCTCATCTGCTTCACCCAGCAGTTTGGGGTCATCAAGTAGATGAGTGGCTCCTATCCATGAATTCTGCCGTGTGACAGAAAGTACTACGGGGTGAAGGTGGGGGCAAACCAGGCTTAGCCCGTTAGGACACCATCAGGCCTCAAGCTTCCTCCTGTGGTCAGGGTAGACCAAGCTGCTACTGGCCACAGGTTTGCACTGGGAATGCCAGAGCTGCATGCCAGGCATGCAGAAAATGGGAGCATTATCAGTATCATTGTGATTATGCCTGCAAATCAGACTGTTTTGAATCCAGCACTCCACCTTGGTTCACTGATACGGTAGACCTTACCAAGAGTACAAGATCCCAGGACCAAAACCCCAGAGGTGAGGAATACAGGCGTCTCTACCATCTACTAAGCCAACCAACTCACTGTTAGTTTCCCTCTTTTTTAAGATTTATATATTTGAGAGAGCACACACACACACAGGGGGTGGGAGGGACAGAGAGAGATGGAGAGAATCTCAAGCAGACTCCCCACTGAGCAGAGCCCAACTTGGGGCTCAACCCCGAGATCATGACCTGAGCCGAAATCAAGAGTCGGACACTTAACTAACTGAGCCACCCAGGTGCCCCTAGTTTCCTTCTTTCAATTACCTAATTATTTTTATGGGCCCTTTGAGGACCCTAAAAGCGCAGGTCATGGTTTCTTCGTAAAGACACTTTTCTCCAAGCACACACACAAGTCTCCGTGGGTCGCCTTTATGGGATCAGCTCTTCTGCTGGCTGCAGTTTACGGAAGGAGCTACTGCCAAAGCATAGAGCCAACGTCGTTTCCACACTCCTTAACTCATCTCCCTAGCACTCAGTCACTGTAGGAGGGGCAGTCCAACTGGCCTCTAGCAGTCCATTTATCTCTGATCTGGAAATGCTCCTGCCTCACATGATGAATGTGTTCTCTGTATAGGCCCCAGAGAAACTGTCCCTTGTACTTTAATTTTCTCCATTACTGTAATGTCACATTCCCTAGTGTGCTGGTTATGTGATCTTGAATTGTTTCCTAACCCCTAGAAGGCCTTAGTCTTCTCATCTGTAGTATGTAACTTCCTTATTGTATTAAATGAGTTAAAGCAAAGTCAGTGCTAAATTAATGTGAACTACGACTAATTTTGTACCACCCTGAGTGATCTCCCCTTGACCAAATCCATCTAAGAATTAGGACACGGGAAATCTAAATTGCATCTATTTCATAATTGCATATTTAATTAGAAATTAAATATTTCATTAAAGCAAAGACTCGAACAGAACATGGACAAATGGAAATAGTAGATTGGGAGTCATGAGTAGGTGATTTTATAAATGTGCTATTTGTAGAACATGCGAAAAGTAAAACCCAAATAGTCGTATTGGGTGGATTTCAAATTTTGACATGCATTAAATACACTTATTTTTCCATATCCATGAAGAATAAAAAATGTCTTCCCTTCAGTTTCTATCATGATGATAGCTCTGGTTATCTATTATTACATAATGAATTATGAACACAAGTAGTTAGTGGCCCTAAATGGAACAAAGGGAAAACAATCCAGGCCCTGGAACCTTAAGCTGCATTGTGAGTACAAGAGTGTGCATTATTTTATCCTTTATATAACCTTTTCCATGTCATAAATAATTCACACCAAATTTTAAAAGTTTTAAAGACCTACTTTATATTAAGTACGTAGCACAATGCTGGGGATGTAGCAAAGTCCATATACAGTAACAACTTCTGTCCTTTTTACTCAGACGTTCCACTCCTTAGGTTTACTCACCTTCAGGATTCTCTCCTTCACTCCACGCATAAGATACAAAAAGGTGTTTCCATTTTTACAGAAACTCAAATGGATTTATGACTAAAGTCATGAGAATCACTCTGAATCTGGTTGCCTGGATCTGGACTAGCTGGGCCAGACTGGATTTTGAGAACCGGCAACTTTTTTTTTTTCTTTTTGAAGGGGAGAAGTCAAATTTACAAACATGCCATGTGGTCAAACACTAACAGTGGGCAGATTTTTGGAAGTGCGGATTTGAAAGCAAGGCATGCCAATATACCTAGTTCAGTTCCTTCATTCCCATCCAGTGGAATGGAACAGAGAACACCCCATGTGTTCTCCGTTTTCCCCCATGTGACCAATTTAGGCTGCCTGTTTCAGAGCCCTCGACTCCAGAAGCACACTGGAATCCACGGGAGGGCTTTTAAAAATCCTGATGCCCAGGTCACACCTACACCTATGAAATCCCAATGCCTCAGGCTGGAACCCAGGCCTCATCTCTCCTGAGTCCTGGATGCAGTCATGCCAGAGAACCACTGGCCTATGTAGTCCTCTCAGGAGAATGAGGACCCTGAAACACCAGACACCACCTGTGAATTCCAGCTGTTTGCCTTCATCCTTCCATATGTAAAACACAAATTAATTCCTCCTTATTCTTTCTAATGTTTTTATAATTCAAGTCAATTATAGATCCAGTTGCAGCAAGAAGACTGCTGAGGCCAGGAACTGTGGCAGAGCGCCGCTAGCTGCCTACGCCAGTGTGTTCTACCCCAGCTCTTAGTACTACAACTCCAGCTCCAAGCTGAGTATGCGGCCACGCAAGGGAAAACCACATCCCCAGGGCAAGGGATGAGCGAGAAGAGAAGGCTCTCCTCTACCAAAGAAAGCCAACTAATAAACGTACAAGGAATGAGAAAAATAGAAAAGTCACCATTTTCTTATTTTTTTATTTTTTTAAGTAGGCTCCACGCCCAGCATGGAGCCCATGGGGCTTGAACTCACGACCCTGAGATCAAGACCTGAGCTGAGATCAAGAGTTGGACACTTAACTGACCGAGGCTCCCAGGCGCCCCCAAAATCACCATTTTATAACCATCTTAGTGATAACTGATTCAGGCTAGATTCACCAGTGGATACTAAGGCAATTGGGTGAAAGACTGCTAGAGCATAGGATATTCACACAATCTCACTTTTACTCCACTGATCAGGTATTAATTCCAAAGATTCTTCTGAAATGGAGAAATCTGGGGAACCTGGCTGGCTCAGTCGGTAGAGCACACAGCTATTGAACTTGGAGTTCTAAGTTCGAGTCCTACGTTGGGTATAGAGATTACTTAAAAATAAAATCTGAAAAATAAATTTTTAAATAAAATGGAAACATCTGGCAAGTACCCCTGTGTTGGTTAAGCTCTCCTATCTCAGCGTCTTAAGTTTTGTGGTGACACTGGGGCTGGGGACTCGCCCAACCACGTTTGCAGCGGCTTCCCTATCACAGTCTGCCACGAGGGGGAGTTATGAGGAGACCTCAGGGGAAGGAACTTAACTCCTTGCTTGCTTCCTGTTCCTGTGAAGGTCACCCTCACATTTCTTCACTGGGACAGCCCCAGTCCCCTCCTATACAGCAGCCCTCACAGAATCAGCCTCTTCTCAGACCTTAGTCACTAGCTGCCAGCATGCTCTCCTCAGTGGCTGGGGACCTGCAGCAGCCAACAGCAACCGTTCCTTGGAGGTCTGAGTTTCAGCTTCACCGGGGCTCTTCTGCTTCTCAAGTTTCAGTATTTCCAACATTGTATCTTTGTTTCCCCAGCCTTGGTAGCTGCTGTCTAGGACACTGCTGTGTCTGCCTTTTGCCATTTCAGGTGCAGGTTAACACTTTATACCCCATTAGCTCTTTTATTAAACTCTCTGTTAAAACACCTATGATTTCTAAAAAAAAAAAACCAAACAAACAAACAAAAAACCCACCTATGATTTCTGTCTTCTGACTGGATTCAGAGGCAGAAATTAGTACCAAGAGTGGAGTTTATATCCCACCCCCCAGCATGTACCCATATCTTACTAAGGCATCTAAACTACTTGCATTTCCTGCTCATCAGGACTGAGTGATCAAACTTAATATTACCAAGAATGAGAAAACTGGCATGTTTGGGTCTTTAAGTCTTGAGATAGTAATCACATGCTGAAGATGGGGCAAGATAGAAAGAGTGTCTTTCTACCCTGATGACCATGATGCCACTGTAACAGCCCTTGGGCCTCTTTCACTTGGCGAAAAAATAAACTTTCTTCTCTGTTCTTGGGATTTCCTATCACTCAGGGGTTTTTTTTGTTTTGTTTTGGTTTTTTTTTTTTTAACTTTTTAAAGATTTTATTTATTCATTTGAGACACAGAGAGAGAGGGCACAAGCAGGGGGGAGAGGGAGAGGGAGAAGCAGACTACCTGCTGAGCAGGGAGCCTGATGTGGGGCTTGATCCCAGGACCCAGAGATCACGACCTGAGCCAAAGGCAGATACTTAACCTACTGAGCCACCCAGGCGCCCCTTCCGTCACTCAGTTTAACCTAATCCCAATTTATAGAGAGTCCTATATACTTTTCTTCAAAGACACTCCACCAAAGTTAGGTCCTTTATTTCAGACTTAAGAAATAAAGGTTTAGGGTGCCTGGGTGGCTCAGTCAGTTAAGCAACTGCCTTCGGCTCAGGTCATGATCCTGGAGTCCTGGGATCGAGTCCCGCATCGGGCTCCCTGCTCAGCAGGGGGTCTGCTTCTCCCTCTGACCCTCTTCCCTCTTGTGCTCTCTGTCTCTCATTCTCTCTCTCTCAAATAAATAAATAAAATCTTTAAAAAAAAAAAAAAAAGAAAGAAAGGTTTAGTTAAGGAAAATTATTTGTCCCACCAGTCAAGGAAAGGTATCAATGTCAAGCTGAACATTACCATATCAAGAAAATAACATATATTTATTTGGAGGATGAGATCAGTTAATAAACCCTATAGAGTGTTTAGGAAGTGTGAGGCATTACACACTTCACAGGCACTATTTCATATAAACCTCATGAAAATCCTGACGTAAGTACCATTACTCTCACCAATCTTTAGACAGGGAACTGAGGCCTAGAAAGATTAAACAGCCTCCAAGATACACAATTAGCAAGCGCTAAAGCTGGGATTAGAACCCAGATAAATGTGGCTCCAGATCTCACGTTCTTAACCATTACACTATACTGTATACATGAGGTAATCAACTGCCTTGAAGACCTGATTCCAATGGAAACTTTGACTTTAAAGCCTTTCTCTATACTAGACAGTGATTCTGCGGGGAACTGGGAGAACCATCAAAGATTCTAAACAGAAGTGTCACATCAACTCTATACACACCAGCTGTCAGGATGCCCAAAAAGCTGACAAGTCCAACCATATTTGATGTGGATGGAGAGCTTGCCAGAGCCAAGGCCTCAGCTAAAAGAAAATTATCTCCCTTCCAAATCAATAAGGTACACACAAGGCCCCTCATAGGACTGTTCGACTAATGGGAAATATTGACTAATATTTCCAGAACCTGGCCCCCCAAAAAAATTTTAATTGAAATTAAATTTAATAACGGCTCTTAGGAAAAGATATCAAATCAATAGGCACTGAGTTCTTACAGGCTGAAGCTTGATCTCTAATGATCTTTGTACACAGCATAAGCTGTCCCTGGAATTTCCAAAGGTCCATTATCCTTAGAGCTAACCTAAAAAGCACCACTTCACTTTAGGAACCAAACTGGCAACTCAGCTGCCAACTATTATTTTGCAAAGCAGGACACAGTTAGTTGAGAATTATATTTTTCCAATTAGCACAGTGGGAAACACTGTTGAGGCATTCAGCCCAAGCCTGCAATTAGAGAACATTTGCTTGCTTCTAGAAATAGAATGAATGGGAAGTAGAAACCTGCTATCTAGGTCTTTAGCAATAATCCTCTGGGAGGAGAGACCTTGCTCCACCAGGAGTCCCCAGAAAATAACCATCTTGTCCTTTTAATAAGTAGCATTCTGCACTGCACCGCAGTATATTCAGGTGAGAGAAATCCAGCATCATCTCTGAATGTAACAGAAGGGGTTTACACTAAAACCCAATCATTAGAAAGGCAAGGACTACTGCCAATGAGCAGCTCCAGTGTTTTCTTCTAGTAGTTATTTAAAAAAATCTATTCATAAACTCTCAAAAGTCTCCATCTGTCACAAAAGGAATAGTTTGGTATAAACACCTCAGCGATCTACAGCCAGCCGACCCCTCTCAGCTTTTCAAATATCTGTGTCTCAGCTGAAACAATGAATAGGATTTAGATCTCTCAAGTAGAGGTGAAAAGAAAGGCAGAAAACAGTATTATAAAGAAACAAGTTTCACGCCACAGGGAGATCAATAACCTTACCAAAATTTGGAGCACTGAACAAAATTTTGGCTTGAGGCAAGAGAGAACCATCAGCAATTAAGACATATGAAAATCAGGGCACCTGGGCGGTTCAGTTGGTTAAGTGTCTGACTCTTGATCTCAGGATGGTGAGTTCAAGCCCTGCATTGGGCTCCACGCAGGGTGTGGAGCCTACCTTAAAAAAAAAAAAAAGTGGGGGGTGTGGAGCCTACTTTAAAAAAAAAGGGGGGGGGTGGAGCCTACTTAAAAAAAAAAAAGATATGAAAATCTTACACACTGCACACAGTGGAGAAAGGGTTTTAATAGACCAGGTATCCTCACACCACTAGATTTTATAGGGAACACAACCCAGCTTTTAATGAGCAACAATCTTAACTTTGTCACCTTTTGTCTCCAAGCAGCTTTATATTGCCTGAAGGGGAAGGAGTGAAGGAGGGTGAGAACAAATCCTTTTATTTCCTGCCAGTCAGGAAATGCACTGTTGAAAGCACTAGTTTTGCCTAAAGCTTAGCCCAGCTTGCAAAGGACATAGCAACTTGCAAGTAAACACAAGTACAATTGTGTAACATTTATCTAGTTCTCTCCGTACAACGGTACAATGGTAGGTTAACCAGGTGACTCAACGTTGTCCTGTTTATTCTGTGAATGACACTATTTGACTTCTAGACACCAAAGGGGCTTTACAGGAGTAAACAGCTTCATCTCTCAAAAAGAAAGATTCTTCAAGTGTGTGTGTGCATACACACCTGTGCACACATGCATAGGCCAAGTGCCTAAGAAATGCAAACTTTTGACAGTAACCACAAATTACTGACAGACAAGCTACTGACAGCTACCTTTGGGGACTGCGGTTGGGAAAGGGGAAAGCAAGTGAGGTTCTTTTCATTCTCTACCTTCTATGCTTAATTGTTCAAAAACCTTTTCAATGTAAACATTCCAATAAATTTTTCGCTTTAAAAAAATTATTAAAATATCAATTAGCCAAGAATTCCTAAGTAAACAAAGATTAAAATATTAACTTTCACTCCCTTTGAAATATCACCAAAATGCTAGTAGTAAGGGACTACTGTAGAGACAGACAACTGGCGTGGATACAAAACCACCAAACTGGGGTACCTGGGTGACTCAGTCGGTTAAGGTTAAGCATCTGCCCACATAGGGCTCTCTGCTCAGCGGGGAGTCTGCTTCTCCCTCTCCCTCTGCCTGCCACTCCCCCTGCTTGTGCGCTCTGTCAAATAAATAAATAAATCTTTAAAAAACAAATAAACAGGGCACCTGGGTGTCTCAGTCGTTAAGCGTCTGCCTTCAGCTCAGGTCATGATCCCAGGGTCCTGGGATCAAGCCCCGCATCGGGCCCCCTGCTCAGCAGGAAGCCTGCTTCTCCATCTCCCACTCCCCCTGCTTGTGTTCCTGCTCTCGCTCTCTCTCTGTCAAATAAATAAAGCCTTAAAAAAAATAAAATAAAATAATAAAATAAATTCAAAACCACCAAACTATAGGAGCTAGGCAAGGTAAGCAGCCGTGGCAGACCTGATGAGGCTGACGCTAAGCTGGCCACTAAAAGGCTCAGAAATCTGAGAAAATGGTACCTCCACAAGACACCATGAAAAAGGGGTTAAAACCAGACAGACTAAGCCTAAGAAGCTGTTAAGGCACACTGCAGTAATATTTAAAAACAACAAAACCCCACTATCATTTAGACATATACCAAAGTATTTCACAGTAAGAAGCTATGTTTGAGATTTGCTTTAAAATACTCCAATAGGGGGCGCCTGGGTGGCTCAGTCGGTTAAGCGTCTGCCTTCGGCTCGGGTCATGATCCCAGGGTCCTGGGATCGAGTCCCGCATCGGGCTCCCTGCTCTGTGGGGAGCCTGCTTCTCCCTCTCCTCCCCACTTGTGCTCTCTATCTCACTATCTCTGTCTCTCTCAAATAAATAAAATCTAAAAAAAAAAAAAAAAAAAAAAAAAAATTTTAAAATACTCCAATAGGGGAGCCTGAGTGGCTCAGTCATTAAGTGTTTGCCTTCAGCTCAGGTCATGATCCCAGCGTCCTGAGATCGAGCCCCCATCGGGCTCCCTGCTCAGCGGGAAGCCTGCTTCTCCCTCTCCCACTCCGCCTGCTTGTGTTCCCTCTCTTGCTGCGTCTCTGTCAAATAAATAAAATCTTTAAAAATAAATAAACAAATAAATAAATAAAATACTCCAGTAAGCCATTTCAAGAAGAGGTGAAATAACAGCAGAATACTGACTGTTCTTGGGAACTGGAAGACGGGTAGAGAGTAGGTCCCTAAAACTGACAATGCAAGCTGAAACCATGCAAAACAACCTAATAATCAACAGGAAAAATGATGGTTGTCCAGTCAATTCTAAAAATTTGTCAAAACATTAAAAACTGAGTTATAGGGGTGCCTGGGTGGCTCAGTCGGTTAAGCGCCTGCCTTCGGCTCAGGTCATGATCCCAGGGTCCTGGGATCAAGCCCCGCATCAGGCTCCCTGCTCAGCGGGGAGCCTGCTTCTCCCTCTCCCACTCCCCCTGCTGTGTTCCCCCTCTCACTGTCTCTCTGTCAAATAAACAAATAAAATCTTTAAAAAAAAAAAAGTTATAAATGTATACAAAAATGAAAAAAATAGTCAAACTATTTATTTAGCCCATTAATTTAAAGAAATATTGGGATTCAACGTTTTGGGATCAGCTTCCAACATTTTGCCTTTATCGAATGTTGTGAAATATCTCCGAGAATTTCCTTACTGTGAAGTGGTGGCCACCATCACTTCTGGGACATCTGTACCCTTTTCATCACAGTCACTTGCTCATTTATGCTGAGAAGCTCCCATTCATGAAGGTCCCCTAGCTGCCTGTCTAGAATCTCTCAAACAGCAGCGGCAACCTTCCCAAAGTCAAATACAATGCAATTCGTGATCAGTTCGAATCCCGTGGCTATTTGCAGTGTAGTACGTTTCCACCACACTGCATATTACTGTTACTTTCTGCCATGATGCTCCCCATTTCTTCCAAACCTCAGCTATAGAAATTGCAAAATCTCCGGTTGCAGCATCAGTAGCCGTCCAAAAGTCCATCAGAAGCTGAAATGAACCTGTCCACTGGCTGATCAATGAAGTTGGTTTGATGGTAAAAACACAAGTTTTCACATTTTCATTCAAAAGCCCAAGAGAATGTGGGGCATAACCCAACAGGAGTGCTAAAAGCTTACAATGTCTCTGTACCACTAGGAGGTAAAGAGGCGACACCATCAAAAGCTCTGTCCTCAGTGAGTAAACTGAGCAACAGATGAGCAGCAAGCCACCAGCAGACTTTGGAAGAAGTGATCTGATAAGCCACTGATGGTGCTCATGTCTGTGCTTTTGTAAATGCAATCTGTGGACTGAAGGGCCAGCATTCGAGTTTGTCCTTTATGCAGTTACTCGAACAGTGAATATACCACAGCAACTGAAATTTGAACCGTGTTGTTGGGAGACTGCTGTTATTCACCTACACTGCAGTAACCGATTCGTGCATATCGGAGCCACACAAAGCAAGGACTGCCTATAGTGGACACAAAGAGATTAAAATACCTAGTGACCTCTTTCCCCACTGAGCGCCAGTACTTTGAACAGTCAGGCCTTTACCTTTCCGATGCTTCTCTGGGATTCTCCCAAGGAAACAGTCTAACCAGACCACCCTAAACCCGGGTTTCTCAGCCTGAGACTTTTGACATTTCAGATCAGGTAATTCTGTGCTGTCAGGGGCTGCCCTGTGTACTGTAGGATTTTTACAGCAACATCTCTGGCCAGCAGCAACCCCCTCCCCTACTGTGACAACAAAGAATGTCTCGAACCAAGTATTGCCGTATAAACTGGGGGTGGGAGAACCACTGCCCAAGACAAAGGCCCCACAGTCCAACCCACACACTCAGAGCTTCCCACCAGCATTTTAGTGCTTCACTCTTATAAACAGGAGATGACCAGAGATCACCAGGCCGCTAAGGAAAGTCACTGGCATTAGAGACTAGAGTGAAAAACAAAAAGAAAAACATTTTAATTACCATTAATATCTTCAAAGAAGAGATACTGATTGTATCCATTAATAGGATGCTATTTTTTTAAGGTTTTGGAAATCAGAGAGCAGGAATTTTTTTTTTAAGATTTTATTTATTTATTTGACAGAGACACAGCGAGAGAGGGAACACAAGCAGGGGGAGTGGGAGAGAAGCCGGCTTCCCGCCGAGCAGGAAGCCCGATGTGGGGCTTGATCCCAGGACCCTGGTATCATGACCTGAGCCAAAGGCAAACGCTTAACTACTGAGCCACCTAGGATTAGAGAACAGAGTTGAGGGCATCTCTCAATAAAATAAAAAGGACAAAATCAGAGAAACAGAAAAGTGTACCGAGTAAAACACTCAGAAATTAGGGCCAATTGGGTAGCTTAAAAAGCTCAAAAAAAAAAAAAAAAAAAAGGTATCCAAATAATTCAGGAAGCTGGTGGAATTGAAAAACGTTATTTTCTAGGCTCAGTGAAGTACTCGATCAACTGAAAAGTAAACCAACTCTTCACTGTCAGGTTTCCAACACTTAATGACTAAAAATCCAAACAAGCTTCCAGAAAGATGGGTCATGTACGCATCAAAAAGATGTCCAAGGGCGCCTGGGTGGCTCAGTCTGTTGAGAGGCTGCCTTCGGCTCGGGTCATGATCACAGGGTCCTGGGATCGAGCCCCACATCGGGCTTCCTGCTCAGCGGGAGTCTGCTTCTCCCTCCTATTCTCCCTCTGTTCTCTCTCTAATAAATAAATAAAAATCTTAAAAAAAAAAAAATGTCTGACTTCTTCCACAGTAGCACTGAAAGCAGTGCCTTCAATACTCAAGGGAAATTATTTCAAACCTAGATCCTATACTCAAATTTTCAACTGAATGTGAAGATAGAATAAAAGCATGTCCAGATGTGCAAGGTCCCCCCAAAAAATCCTCCGCAACACTCTTCCCAGGAAACTGCTACAAGGTGTTCCCCATGAAAACAAGGGAATAGGGGTGCCTGGGTGGCTCAGTCAGTTAAGCGTCTGCCTTCAGTTCAGGTCATGATCCTGAGGTCCTGGGATCGAGCCCCGTGTCAGGCTCCCTGCTCAGTGGGGGGTGTGCTTCTCCCTCTGCCTGCTGTTCCCCCTGCTTGCTCAGTCTCTCTCTCAAATAAATAAAATCATAAAAAAAAAAAAAAAAGATTCTCTCTCTCCCTTTCCCTCTGCCCCTCCCTCCTCTCCCATGAAGGAAGGGAGGGAGGGAAGGAGGGAGAGAGGAAGGAAAGAAGGAAAAATTTTAGGATGCAGATGTGAAACTTGTCTAGACTGGAACAGATAAGCTGTGAGGGAGGCTTCCCCAATACATCAGTAACACTCCTGTTGATGTTTTCAACAGTCCTAAGAGGAAATTAAGATAACTGGTACAGTGGGGTGCCTGGGTGGTTCAGTCCGTTAAGCATCTGCCTTCAGCTCAGATCATGATCCTGAGGTCCTGGGATCGAGCCCCGTGTCAGGCTCCCTGCTCAGTGGGGAGTGTGCTTCTCCCTCTCCCTCCCCCTGCTCATTCTCTCTCTCTAATAAATAAAATCTTTAAAAAAAAAAAAAGACAACTGGTACAGGATAGATTAGTGACAAGAACCTAAAAAAAGACTACTCCAGGGAAATACCAAAAGTTGTACAAGGGTGCACCCGGGTGGCTCAGTCAGTTAAGCGTCTGCCTTCGGCTCGGGTCATGATCCCAGGTTCCTGGGATCAAGCCCCACATTGGGCTCCCTGCTCAGCATGAAGCCTGCTTCTCCCTCTCCCACTCCCCCTGCTTGTGTTCCCTCTCTCACTGTGCTTGTCAAATAAATAAAATCTTTTAAAAAAAAGTTGTACAAGAAAAGTGATTACAGTATATTAACTGTTAAGACTCAGCAACTCAGTAATAACTTTTAAATACTATGAATATTATCTTAGCAAAATTAAGACCCAATTATACAGTGAAAGTGGGAGGTCAGGGTCAGTGTATGGTAAAAGTTGAAGATGACTAAAACTACACATCATTTTCCACTATGGGAAGTCAAGAGCCAAAAGCTGGAAGGGCCAAGTAGTTGCACAAACGTATAGCATTCAGCAACACTGGGATAAATACCACAAGGACTGTGTCACAGCATCAGGAAAGGGAGAAATGGTGGTGGGAGACCCATTTCTGTTATAAGCCTTGTTGAGTCACAGGACTCCTTAACATGTACACATGTAACCTTGATTTCAAAAACTTGTTTAAAAAAAAAAGCAACCTCTATGCCCAAGAAACATAGACCAAAGCTCTCCAGAGAATGTATCCCTAGCCTGTGGTAGGTATTACTATATATGGAAATACAAACTCCCTCTGGTCTCTTCTTAGCTCTTGGGGTTCCTCGTCCCCACATCTAGCTGCTCTTCCTAGAGAAACACATCCTTGATTCAAGTATTTTCTCAGCTGTTTTCTCCCAAGCCAAGAGGGAAATGTTGAGGCGGGTTACTATTCATGTAATCACAGGGAAGACAGGATCGAGGCTTGTGTGAGGACACATAGCATCAGGAAAGGAAACCAATACCGAAACTCAAGAGCGTCTCCTCCAAAACCTTCAGTCCAGGGATTAATGCTAAGTTCTCCTTTACCATACAGAGCCCCCTCCCTCCTTCCTCAAAAAAAAAAAAAATCACAAGGCTACTTTCAGCCAGCCCCAGAGGCTACAACTGATGTCCACTCTCTGCTAAGATGTAGTACTGGGAAAGATACAACTCCCCAGGCTGGGTCTATCACCTGTAAGAGGGGGGTAAAGACCTATTCGAAGAGGTCTTGAGGATTAAATGTATATAAAAAGCTTAGCACAGTACCTGACCTTAAATGGTGAACACTGACTGAGCAAGTCTATGGCATGTACCCAACCAGTGATCTAATCTCTCTCAGGCATAGGTCAGGCAGGCATAGCTTTATGTGGTACAGTGTGGCTTCTCAAAGCATCTTCCTAAAACACAACTCTCAGAACAGGAATCATCTACCTAGTTTGCAAAGCAATGCACTTTTCATTAACTGTTCTGATCAAGGGTAAACGAGATAATGGGTCAAGACTGAAGAACCCAATACTGAGAATTAAGTAAGTTGAGCTAGCCACACACATATACACCCCACCCGTCTTAACATCCTTCATAATAGCAAAGCTAGGAACATTCTAAATAAGGATCTGGTAAAACAGTCCATTCAAACAGGAAAACTTTGTGGCTGTCAAACAATGAATACACTTATACATGCTAATGTGGAAGTGTCTAGGCTGTGCTATTACAAGGAAAAATGCCAAACAGCTACAACAGTACTTATGGAGTTAAGCCATGTATATTCTGGGATCACAAGAAACTTAACAGGGAGGAGTGGGGAAGTTTAAGTGGGTCAGTAGTTATTTAAGATACTCTCCTAAGAATGGCACAGGGCTAACTGATTTGGAGCCCAGATGCTTCAAATATGAACAAAAACCATGAGAACGAAATTTTCTAAAAATTGTAGGCTTTTTTATTCAGTTGAGAGGTAGACAGATGAACATGGAAGGCTGTCCCATTTAACTTGCCCAAAGTTCATATTCCACTCCATTCATCCATCCCACACTGCCAGAAATCGTAAAGAAATAACCAAGAATGCCAGAAGGCTTTTTCTTCCTACTTCTTTTTAGCAATAATAGTCAAGGAACTGCTGGCAAAAAAGTTACTACTAACTTAAATTTTCACTGTGTCCAAAGAACCTCGTCCCTGTAAGACGTTCCCACATATGCCAAGGGAACCTGCCACTACCGACGGGAGGGCAGAGTACAAATGGCTCTATTCCTCTAAGAGACTACAAGGGAAGCTTCGGTTATGTTTGCTGTTCAGTCCCTGTGCATGTTAGGGCAGAAGCTGGTGAAACCACCAAAGCAGAGCACACTGCGTCAAATGGCTCTGAATGGTTGTTTAAAAAAAAAAAAAAAAAAAAATCACAAGTTATCTTCGGAGACAACATTAAAACATAATGGAATTGAAGCCTGATACAAAAAGTAGAGAATTATGTACAGGAATTCCCAGCCCAGAAGGAAAAGGGACCTCAATAGGAACCAGTGGAAACCTGGCTATTTTACATAGCTAATTTTGAGACAAGTCATATTTAGCACAAAAGCAATTATAGCACAAGTAACACTTCCCTCCCACAGCTCCCAAACTTTAAAAAGACTCTTGTCGGTCTTCTGTAACACTGTGATCCTTCTTCAAAGGAGCAGGAATGTGTAAGGTGGCCCCAAACATCGACACGAATTTTAATCTCAAACAGCTTCACGCTCTGAGGATGACATATTTGAAGACTGCCATGATAGCAGCACTGATGACGCCAGAAATGGGGACGGTAACAAACCAGGCCATAAAAATGTTGCGGAAGAGTCGCCAGTCAACAGCCTTTTTGGATCGGAGCCAGCCAACAGATACAACAGAGCCCACCTAGCAGAGAAAGGGATCAAGGAAACTGGTTAGTAAAGGCCAATGGTATTTTGGTAACAGACACACGATCTTCTGTAGGTAAGGAGCCCCAAACAGCTGATGAGACTGACTCCATGAAAGATGGTTTGGAACAGGATAAGAAGCAGATCACTCATGGGAAGATGAAGGCAATGTAAAAATCCAATCACTACATCTGTGGTAATTGGGGTAAAATACGAGAACAACATCTCCTCTCTCTCTCCTGAGCTACTGGAATTTTAATCAACTGCTTTAATAATGAACTGTTTTAATAAATTACGTGAAGTTTCAGGTTTTCCAAACATCATTTTAGAGGAGGACAGTTATTAAACCTCATAGCCAATCACCCGGAAATACCCTAGAAGAAAAAGGATGATTCAAAGGCTCCATGATGAACCAACTTAAATTGCCTTAAGGAAGCCAGTTTTTTTTTTTCTAGTTATTACATGGCCATCAAGCAACTTCAAATTCAACAAGATTCTCCGTACTTCAATTCTGAGGCTATGAATATACGCCTTCTATAAATAACGCTGCCCTTCAACAGCCCAACAAGCCTCACAGAGAGGCTAACTATATGTAAAAGGACTTTTGCCATCATTTAGGGAGAACATACAGTATTGGCTTAAATAATAAGAGTACTAGAAAGATAGCAGGAGGAGAAGAATGAAGGGGGGGAAATCGGAGGGAGACGAACCCTGAGAGACGATGGACTCTGAAAAACAAACTGAGGGTTCTAGAGGGGAAGGGGGTGGGAGGATGGGTTAGCCTGGTGATGGTTATTAAAGAGGGCACGTTCTGCACGGAGCACTGGGTGTTGTGCACAAACAATGAATCATGGAACACTGCATCAAAAACTAATGATGTAATGTATGGTGATTAACATAACAATAAAAAAAATTTTTTTAAAAGAGTACTAGACCCAAGGAATTGTAAACTGTAAGCCTTCACATTATTGCAGTCATTTGTCCTAAATTTGTGAACTCTTCAGGACTCCAACTGCATAAAACTTTCTAAACTACAGTTATCACACTTAAAAAAACAAACAAAAAACTTCCACATATTACTAGAACCATTCAACAGACACAGCACATATACATTACACTTACTTTACAATGTGTTGTACTGATGGGAAGACCAATATTTGATGCAATTACCACCGTGAGGGCAGATGCCAGTTCAATACTGAAGCCACTGTAGACATAAAAAGATTACTCGTCAAGAATGGAAGCTGTTTTATAAGCTAACATTACCTCAAAGTTAACACAATCTTACTGTGCTCTACTCAGTGACAAAACCTGACACTAACCTAACATCTTTAATTTGCTGTAGCTCCTGAAATCTATTCTTCTAAGATTTTATTTATTCATTATTCATTTGAGAGAGAGAGCACAAGCGGAGGGGTGGGAAGAGGGAGAGGGAGAGGGAGAGGGAGAAGGAGCAGCAGACTCCCCACTGAGCAGGGAACCCAATGTGGGGCTGGATCCCAGGACCTGGAGATCATGAGCCGAAGGCAGACGCGTAACCATCTGAGCCACCCAGGCGCCCCTGAAATCTAATTTAAATCAGGCTCTCTTCCCTCTTCTCTAACGTTTTTGAGGTTTTAAGGATTCCTAGAAGCCCATTATTAAAGTTCGCACTTCTATCTGGAAGAATTTAATAAACATCAGTCTTAGCTCTCAAGTAAAGACAAATAAAGGACAAGTACACAGAGCTATTCACTCCACACACACACCTTTCTCAGAAAAGTTACATTAAGAGACCACTGGAGATGAATATTTGACCAAAATTATGTTTAAGGGCCAGACAATATGTAAAATCGAAAAAGTTCACAATAATGAGAGTAACATCAGGACCTTATACAAGCTTGGGTTACATTAGCTGAAGATTTGTGTGATAACACTACACAGTATTATGTATCCTAAGAAAATGAGCATTAGCCTAAGACCTGCTTTACCGACTTACCTAGAAGGTGTGATTGGTGTCAGATCTTTCCCCATGGTCTGGATAACTCTCCTTCCCCAAACCCACAGACCAATACAAATACCAACTCCACCATAGAGCAGAAGCCATATTGGTGTTGCTACTTTTGAAGAAACATCTCCTGTGTCATAAACCAGATACAAAGCAACCAGAGGACCGATGGCATTGCTGAAAGAAAAAAAGAGGACAAAGATGATTTTGCAGGCAGAACTAGAACTTGGCAAGATCCAGTTTGCTAAATGATCTGCTAGATTATTTTTTTTCAATTTTTTCATTGTTATGTTAATCACCATACATTACATCATTAGTTTTAGATGTAGTGTTCCATGAGACCTACTAGATTATTTAAAGCAAAGCTGTCAAGCTCATTTCGCAAACAGTCCTTTCAAAAGAAATAAATGGGACCCCAACATACATAGCAGAAGAAAATGAAAGCTGCTCTCAGAGAAGAATCCCATGCATTTGGTGGCCTATCATCCAACAGGAAGCCTAGAACAACTCTGGTTCCAATGACCAGTTTACAAACGACAGAACTACAGCCAACAACCTCCAAATTCATTCCCTACGGCAGTGATTTTTAAGCTTTTCATCTCAGTATTCACCGAATTTACTATCACAGAAATGGATCCTTTTTTTTTTTTTTTTAAGATTTTATTTATTTATTTTGACAGAGAGAGACACAGCGAGAGGGAACACAAGCAGGGGGAGTGGGAGAGGGAGAAGCAGGCTCCCCGCAGAGCAGGGAGCCCGATGCGGGACTCGATCCCAGGACCCTGGGATCATGACCTGAGCTGAAGGCAGTCGCTTAACCAACTGAGCCACTCAGGCGCCCGAAATGGATCCTATCTTGATTGACAAGACCTCTCCATAAAGAATATCTGTGTTTCTCATCTACAGAAACATTCTTTGGGGCACCTGGGTGGCTCAGTCATTAAGCGTCTGCCTTCCGCTCGGGTCATGGTCCCGGGGTCCTGGGATCGAGCCCCACATCGGGCTCCTTGCTCCGCGGGAAGCCTGCTTCTCCCTCTCCCACTCCCCCTGCTTGTGTTCCCTCTCTCGCTGTGTCTCTGTCAAATAAATAAATAAAATATTTTAAAAAACAAAAACAAAAACATTCTTTGTAATCTAAAGGGAAAAAAACAACCTTTTTTTTTTTTTTAAAGATGTTAAGTAATCTCTACACCCAACACGGGGCTCAAACTTACAAGTGAGATCAAGAGTGGTGTGCTCTACCAACTAAGCCAGTCAGGCACCCTTATAAAACACATTTTACTGCCTGTTTTATTAAGTCCATAACTGCTATTACCTCACCCTCTCTAGCTTATTCGTGTCCCACGGGGCGGTATGGTACCAAAGCCACAAACATAGCCTTATAAAAGGGAACAGGTGATACAAAAATAGAAAGCGTGATGCTGTGATTCCAAGTCAACTGACCTGACGTCATTTCCACCATGGGCAAATGACCCAAAGCAGGCTGTAAGGATCTGCAGGAACTGGAAGAGGAGAGACACCTCTGGTTTATCCTGGTCATACCATTCTTCTAGAGAGCCGCTACTTCCTTTTCTGTCACCCAGACCCATCTCTGCCTTGACACTCATGTCCATCTCAGATGCCGAGTGAATGTCAGACACAGCATTGCAGTAACTGGTGTAACTGTCCATTCGAATTCGCTTCTTGCTGTCTGCATTAGGCCATGTCAGCTTCTCCATTTCTTCACCTTTCTGTTCACCTTCTTTGGCACGGAATGAATCCAGAGGCATGCCACAAATTGCCATGGTGTAGGAAGTATAGCTATTATTGCGCCTCAAGGGTTTGTCGCCAGAGTCTCCCATGCAGTCTCCCACCTTGGCAAGATGTAATTTATGGAGCAGCTCTTTGTACAAGCCAGAATCTTTATGCACGGTGTGATACTGATAGTGCCCACTGGAGTTTATCTGGTTACTGACGGCTTGATTGAACTGAACAAGGTTCCCATTAGGCAACTGCACTGCCCCTGGCCAAGACCGAAACAGTAACATTCAAAACAAACAGCATCAAGTCCAAACAGTGAGCCTCCTCCCCAGTATAGGTAACAAAGTCAAACTCTTATCTTCCCCACTGAAGAAACTCCACTCACCATTCATGGTGCTATCTATGCTGGTTTCCTCTTTCAGATCCACGCTGGGAAGCCTCTCTCGCTCTGGAGCTTCCTCCAAGTCTCCAAGTTTGAACGAGACTGTTCTCTCCTCCACCACAGCCCGGAGTGGTACAGTGGCAGACCCTACCTCAGAAACAGGATTCCTGGTTTCAATATCGCTGAGAGACAACTTTGTTTCTTCGTGCTCTTCCTTCAAGCTATTCTTTTTTTCCATTAAAGGGCTTTCAGAAGGACTAGACTTTATTTCTCCTAGAAAAAAGGGGGTTTTTTTTGGTTTGGTTTTGACCCAACTAACTCATTCCACATCTCCCGTCTCCCCAACTCAAAAAAAATCCATCTCAAAGTAATATATTTTGGTGAAAATTCAGGATAATTTTCCCTGTCTGCTTCACTTGGCGTATCTCATATCCTTCCTTTGGGAAGAAATCAGCAATGCTTCAGAAGTCACAAACTTTTTCAGTAAAGGGCCACACAGTAAAATATTTTAGGCTTTATGGGCTCTGTTGTATATTCTTCTCCTTTACAAAACAAAGATTTTGATTTTACAAGGATAAAAACTATTCCTAGCTCCCTGCTGACCCATTCTGAGGTGAAAGGTACCTAAAAAGCATGAGGTGGACAAATTGAAAATTTACACTGCATCTAATAATTCATGTTCTTTTTAAAAAAGGAATGCCCCCAAATTTCAGTCCAGGAGTTCAAGACTAAAGATGACAACTTGAATTCCCACCTCTGTAAAACAGAGATTCACTTTAATGCTCTGCCTTATGGTGCTAAATGCCATGACTAGGCAGGAGTATCTTCTGCCCAGTCTACCAATGCCCAGTACGTTTACACGTTCATTCAGGTAGCACAACCATGCTATAGAGTAGAACCATAAAACATTAGCAAGACTTGTCACCTCTTCTTCCAGACTGGGGGAAAAACGAGGTCAGGATGTCATGCAAGCCTCATTCCCACTGTGCGCACGGCACAAGCAGAGTAGCACAGACTAGAGCCTCTCAGAGAGGGCTCAGTGCAGCTGCATGACGCAGCACTCTTCCTAGTGCCCAGCAGTATGTGCATCCCTCCACTTCCCAATGACAAACCTGAAATCACTAACCAAGCATTTGCAGATGAAAAGGGCAGAAAAAGATCACTTGAACAGATCTCAAGCCAGTAAGGAAACAAATACAAGATTAAAAAAGACTGACACTAACGAAATTTATCCTGTATTTAATTACATTCTACTACTGTGTGTAGTAATGGTCTAAATGACTCCTTCATATTAACACTGGAAAATATCTACCTCTAGAATTTGTGCGACAATTCTGAGAATTAAATCTAAAGTCAGATATAAATATGTGACTTAGCTTTGTGTGTCTAAATCTGAAGTAACACACACAGAAGTAGTTAGGATAAAGTTTTCTCCTTGAAAATATTATGTACCTACCCCCTATTACACATTAAGATATCCTCACACTTCCAATTAATGTTAAGCTACTTCTCTCTGTATTTGTCACCAGCAACTGATACAGTAAAAAGTAGATTGAATGACCAGTTTGTCCCCAGCATATGTCAACTATTCCTTATGAGTAGGTCCCAGGTCAAGTCAATAAAAACATAGTTCGGACAATAAACCCATCTCCTGAAATCTCATTTAAATTTTTGACTTTGCCAATCTATCCAAATAGTGGGTTTTTATTTAGTGATCACACAAGAAAAAACAAGCACATTGCTAGTTAAAATGTTCTGATACAATTTGTTACTTACGTTCGATTTTTCTCTTCATCCTGGGACATACAAAGAACCAGACGATAAGGGCACAGAAAACTGCACATCCCACCGAGATGAGGATGGTGCCCCACAGAGGAAGTTTGTCAAAGCCCAGCACTAGGAGATAAAATGGTGCATCTTGAAAACCCCAGGGCAACAGCCCCCTGCAACAATGTGTAAACCCTCCTCTGGGGACTCTGGGGTTCCCCAAGCCAGCCCATCACCCTTTATAACTGCTGCCAGCCTTAGGTCCACAGGGTTTCTACTGTGCTCATAACTACACAAATTCAGGAGGGGAGAAAAATCCCATGGTCATCTGAAACCCACACCTCCACCTCTGGCCCACTCTCCACACCTGCTAGATTAGATTAAAGTCTCCCAAGCTCCTTCGAAAACGAGTTTTCCTTTCTTTACTTAGAAGATAATAAGGATCAACTATACTCTGAGGATCTGCAACTAGCTATGAAAAAATGGAAACCTTCCACTCCCTAAGCCTCCAGATGGTAGCTGCCACACATTATGTTTGCACATACAGATTTTGATGTTAAAAAAGAAAGGGGCCCTAAGAGTCATATTTGTCATACTGACAGAATTCTCTGTGGAAGTTATCACATCCATTGTATTACCCTCCAGTAAAATCCTTTAACAAGATTATCTCTTAAGCGACATTATCAAACTAGATACAGAAAACCAGAATATTATCAAAAGATAAGAATAGTTCAAAGGGCTTTCACAAAAAGAAAATAATTTAGTGGTAATTTCATTAACAAACCGTATCTTAGAGACTTGCCTACTTTTCACCTGGCTTTGGGATCATTAGTATCAGTCCTCATCTGCTTATCACTTAAATGCCAACAGGCTCCAAGGCACTAGCCTAGACTAATGACTGAAGCAAAACACTATAGAATTCTATTTGAGCCTAAAAGATGTTATAATGATCTATAGTTCATCCAAGAATAGCTTGGCTACCTGCAGTTCTTTTGCTTTATTTTGATTAGGAATTAAATTACTTATAAAATGGAAAATCTATTTTCCCCCCAATGATTAATATTTTAAAATCACATATAAATTGTGGTCCCTTCAAAACTAAAGTTCTATAGTGACTACAAATCTTTCCATTTTAATTCCTATCAATTCTAGCCATGTATTTAGTCACACAAACTAAAATATATATGAAATTTAATCAATCTCTATTACAATTTAAATTTGCCTGTGTTCCAGGTCAAAAAGGGGAAACAAGAAGGGGAAATTTTTCTGGTAAATGATACACAAAGAACAGAACAAAAATATCCCAAGTTCCTTTTTCAAAAATGATTGAAAGTTTTAAGTTTCTAATTTCACTGAACTATGAGCTTTGCTGCTACCAGATAAAACAGTGCTTAGAGCCTCTCCTGTGAGGTTTAGCACAAAGAAACAACTCAATTTAAAATAGACGAAAATGCAGCATGCATGCTTTTCTTTGCCTGTACCATTTAGCAAGGAGTCTGGTATCCCCTAAGTAAGATCAATATTCTCATAAAGGTGTCCATTTTCCTTCCTAATTATTACAAGAATAAAGACAAGGTTAAAAATACTTAGCTAATTCCATTTTTGGTCAGTGACTTACTACTTCAGTGAAGTTTAAGAAGCAAGTTACAATCCATTAGTCAGAAAAGTAATCAATTTAGTGGGCCCCAATGAACATTAAAAACTAAAGAGAATTATCTGAAAATATGAGTGCACAGCACACAGTAAGGGTAAATAGCTTCAACATACTATTCTGGTTTTCCTTCCTCTCTCTTTCTCTACATGGGTGTCTTGGGCAGCAATGTACAATGTATTTTTTCCGGTAGGTCACAGTCAAAAGATCAAAAGCCACTCACTTGACCATCAAGTCAAATGACCCTAGATAGCAAAACTGAACTGATCAAAGCATGTACTGTCCTGTAAGTTACAAGTGATTGGTCTTTTTCAGTTGTTAAATTGAACACGTATCATAATTTAATCCATGCTTTGCCTTAGTCCCAAAATAAAAGCAATCATTTCAATCTTTATATCCTCAAATTATTTTTCCTCTTAGCTGCATGAGTTCTTCTTCCAAGTGCACTTAGACCAGTTGTTAAACATCCCAACTCTTCTCATTCAAGCAGATTCAGGGAAGTAAATTTAGTGCTTAGAAACAAAGGTAGCTCCATTTGGGAGAGAAAAATGAGAATATCCAGCAAACCAGTCCTAAATGACTGATTATTGAAGACCAAATATAACTAATGACTCTTCAGTAGTCAGTAATTGAGGTCAATATCACTTCCAGTATTTTTAGCATAGATAGGAGAAAGGGAGGGAGAAGGGTCATATTATCGGTGGATCCTGTGAAGACTAAAGAGTAAAGGTCTGTAGTGATTTAGAATCTGAGCAGGTCTCTTTGGTTGAAAAACTATCTAGGTTAACTCAGCATACACTAGCCTGCAGCCTTCTGAAATGGGCGCAGGCCAGCCACCTTCTAGGAGATTTCAGCCCTGTAAAGCAAAAAGGGGTAAATTGGGCATTTAATGCAAGTTTTATAAACAACTTTAAATTCACATTTAAATATTTTGATATGTACTTACAAGGTGCTCCAGTATACATGATGGAAAAAAGGTTTATTCCAACTGTGCAGGCATAGAAAACTGGCAAAGCTCGCAAACCATTAGGAACTGGATCTGCCTGTAAAAGATCATTAAGATCAATACCTTAAAAGGTGTTGAAGTTAATTCATTTCCATAGAACCTTGTAAAAGGGCAGGTTCGGGAATCACAGTGCCAGTTAATGGTCTCCAAGCAGTAGGAAAAGCCCAGTTGGCCTTGTTCCTGGAAGTCTCCCTACTAAGGCTGATCTCATCTTTTACATCTACCTGAATTTAAGTTTGTGTTTGGTTTATTATTATTTTGTGGGGGGGAGGGGTTTGCTATTTCTAACAAGGCTACCTATCCCAGTGACTGGTAATGTCCCAATTAATCAGTTTTATCACCCAGTGTTCTAAGGTATCTGATGTCCAGATGTAAATCTGAGCATACATCTGAGATGTACATTTGTAAAAGATGTCAAGAAATAGATTATGAGATGTTAGGACATTTCTCACCATGCCTGCAAAGATTTTTTTTTTTTTTTTTAAGATTTTATTTATTTATTTGACAGAGAGACAGCGAGAGCAGGAACATAAGCAGGGGGAGTGGGAGAGGGAGAAGCAGGCTTCCCACTGAGCAGGGAGCCCAATGCGGGGCTCAATCCCAGGACCCTGGGATCATGACCTGAGCCGAAGGCAGACGCCTAACCACTGAGCCACCCAGGCACCCCTGGAAAGATTTCTTAAAACCAAAACATGCAGAATTTACCTGCAACAACCATCTTTTCTAGACATCAATAAATATGTCATTATTAATAATCTACCAAAGTGCTAAGATAAAAATCAACTGTACACTAAGTCACCTCCTCATTCAACAGACTGTGCCAAACACTACTGTGGGCCCTAATATGTGGGAATAAATGAGACAAAGTTCCTGGCCTCAGAGAACTGACATTTACATTCTAGTACAGAAAAAAGTAGCAATAAATACTATGAAGAAAATAAAGGAGGGTAAGGGGCAGTGACGGAAGGAGGGGCACACTGGGGAGTATCAGTGGAACATAGACACAAATGTGGTAAGCCAACAAGCCACGTGCATTCCTAAGGGTGGAAAAAAAAGCAAGCCACCTGGGGGGGCGGGGGGGTTGTATTCCAGACAGAGATACCAGCAAGTGCAAAAACCCTGAGGCAAAAACTCCAGATGGTTAAGGAACTGCAAGGCCAGTGTAACTGGAAATAAGAAGAGTTGCACTTACAACAAATATGTATTAATTCTACAGGAAAACATCGAAGTCAAACACTTAAAGAGAACACAGATTTGAATATACAGGGAAGACTAAACTATGAAGATATTACCCTAAAGGTTTAATGCTGTCTTGATCACAATCCAAAAGAAAATCTTGAGAAAGAAGAGAAAGACCCAAAGTGATTCTAGAGTTTCTGACTAGGGGTACATGGCTGGCTCAGTCGGTGGAGCACGTGACTCTTGACCTTGGTTGTGAATCTGAGCCCCACACTGGGCACAGAGATTACTTAAAAATAAAATCTTTAAAATATAAATAAATAAATACAGCTTCTAAGACAATCAATTCATTGGGAAGAAGGAGGCAGTGGCTGAAGATGAACACAACAGAAGATGCCATTCCAAATCAGTAGAGATGAGCCCTCACTGAAAACCACTTTGAGTTTTAGCTATACTTTAAATATATAATATATAAATATACAAATAAATAAACACTACACAAAGAGAAATAGCCAAAATAAAAACAATAGCTTATGCCTAGGAACTATATTCTATACCCAGAAACTGTTAAGCATCCCGGAATAACTACACAGTGTGTGTCACACTCCAAGGGCAGTCAATAAAGTTATAAACCTGATGCATATATGTATTTTTCTTCTAAGAACTATCCATGGTTTTAAGATCCTCCCCCAAATCAAAACCCATTAGGGTTCTATAAACATTATATAGGGACTTCTCTTAACAGATTTTCAAATACTATTTGGTAATATGGTATCAAATCAAGCTAATTAGAGTTGGGAGGAAGTAGCTTATGTTTTTATTTTTCTGTATAGCCCAATTATGTATTCCCGAAGGTAACCAATAATTAATTAGTTGGGGGGAAGGTAAGGAATGAATGATGCTACTAATGGTTTATTATGAAATACAGGCTCAGGGGCGCCTGGGTGGCTCAGTCTGTTAAGCATCTGCCTTCGGCTCAGGTCATGATCCCAGGGTCCTGGGATTTAGTGGGGCTCCCTGCTCAGCAGGGAGTCTGCCTCTCCCTTTCCCCCAGCTCACGTTCTATCAAATAAATAAATAAAATCTTTAAAAAAAAAAAAAAAGAAAGAAAAAGAAAGAAAGAAATACAGGCTCATAGGCTAAAAAAAGTCTAAGTTCATAAATCAGCCAGGGGGGAATAAAACAAACCGTGTTCTCCCTTTAACTCCCTCCAGACTCCTCTCAGAAACTCGCAAGAGGTAACCAAGGCTAACTTCATAAAATTTTTATTACTGTATGACCCATCTAACACACACTTGAATCTTTACCTGGAAATAATGTAATATCTCACCATCCAGTTCCGTGAGATGTGAAAAGGGGGTCTTCGTAACTCCCCATCTTTAACCACAATAGTCCATTGTTTACATACCGGATGTTCCCATAAACCTTTGTCTAAAGAAAAAGGCTCCTCTGAGTTTGAAAAGATGTCCTAGATTTAATGTGATTCCTAACAAAAGGGAGAAAGCAGAGGAACCTGTTTTCTCTAACTAGCATTTAAATACCCAACAGGAAAACTTTCCCTTATCCCCTATTCCTTGTTTATTGTCCCCAGTCCTTAAAAGGGAAGAACCTCACCTCCACTCTGGTTTTTCCTACTAGACCACCCAATACCCTTGAAACAGACATTGAGAAAACAGAAAAAAAATTTTTTTAAGATTTTTTATTTAATTATTTGACAGAGAGAGACACAGCAGAGAGAGAGAACACAAGCAAGGGGAGTGTGAGAGGGAGAAGCAGGCTTCCTGCGGAGCAGGGAGCCCGATGCGGGGCTCGATCCCAGGACCCTGGGATCATGACCTGAGCCGAAGGCAGACGCTTAACGACTGAGCCACCCAGCCGCCTCGAGAAAACAGAAAATTTTTAAAAGGAAATTTTAATGTTAATTTCCAAAACAGAATCTTAAGTTGGAAAGCATCTTAATGATCAAATATTCAGACTTTAACAGCCAGGACCCCCAAAGATTACCAGCATAAGGATGTCTTCTTGAGATTTAAAACCTAAGGTAACCAGAACTATTCACATTCATCACCTAAAGACTCACTGATAGATTGGGCACAAGGATATATATGGGTCATAGGGAGGAAAAGGGGGTTTGGAGGTCAAGAAGGTTCTCAAAGTCAGTATTGTTTTAAACACAATTCCAGGGCGCCTGGGTGGCTCAGTCGTTAAGCGTCTGCCTTCGGCTCAGGTCATGATCTCAGGGTCCTGGGATCGAGTCCTGCATCGGGCTCCCTGCTCGGCAGGAAGCCTGCTTCTCCCTCTCCCACTCCCCCTGGCTTGTGTTCCTGCTCTCGCTATCCCTCTGTCAAATAAGTAAATAAAATCTTAAAAAAAAATAAACACAATTCCAATCATTCTGAATCATGTCCATCCTCATTCCCACATAAAGAATATATAGTTAAGAAGTAAATATATTTAACTTAAGTTCTCAACTGTGGGTAAAAAATACCTGTCCATGCATTTCTCAAATCAGAGATTCTGGGCACTAAAAATCCTTCCTCACACTTCAGAGCACCACCATTCCTCCTCCAAGAAAGAAGACAAGTTTGTTTTGTCTTGAGACACACAAAGCCTCTCCAGAATCAGAACAATCTGCTTCCCAGTAATTAACAAAGACCCAATGTAAACTTTTATAAAGCAGGAATCCTTAACAGAGGATCCTATTCATTCTTCTGGTTCTCTGGTATGGAGCAAGCTATATGGCTCTAATAAGAAGACTTCTGAAAAATCTGATCAGTGACTACCGGTACACCTCAAATCTAAGCATCATGTTATCATATGCTACAACAGTTCTGGGGATTGGGAGGTAGGTGCTCATCATACCCGTATGCTAAGTAGAACCATACCAAACTTCAAGGCCATTAGTAGTAACAATGAACTATTTACTCTCAAATTATAATCAACCTATAGATGTTTCAAATTTTCAACTGCTATACTCTGCCAGACTCAGGTCAGAGGAAAAGTGATTAATGAATCACGGTATTTCTACAGAGGTACAAATCCTTCCCTACAGAAGCTTACAACAGGACCAAACAAGTGGGTCTGAATATATTCTTACCCCTTGCGATTAAGCTACCTATCTCCGTTCACTCAGATTTCTACCATTTAGGAGCATTTTTAAGAACTTACAACGGACCGTTAAGAGCCAGTCCCCTCAGAAAAAGGACAACTTTGTTTCCCGAGAAAAATGCATTTATTCTTACTCAGTCCAATGACAACATCCCTTGTTGTCTACATTTATTTTGGAGCCAGCATCAGACTTCTTGATAAAAGAAATGCTATTGGGTCACTCAAAAGGGATTTTCAAATGGGACAGGAAATTAAATGACTGTCTGGAAACTTTTTTTTGCCAAGAAAAACAAAACACAACAAAAACTACCTTTACTGGCTCTTTTTACCTAAGAAATTAGAGTCATGTCACTGTGAGAGGTAGAGTCCCCACCTAGAAGCTTATAAACTGGTTATGATAATCAGCACTACAGAAGTAACTACGTGGAGAGCCAAACTACTCAATTTAACTATCAGCTAAAAAAAAGCCACAAGAGACGTTGTGACTTATTGAACCCCAGGCTTATAAGTCAAACTGGTCTGCATATGATGGTTTAGGTAAAGCAGTAATCAGCAAACACCTGTACAAAGCCACCCTGAATAAATTTCCTTATTTTCTCATTCCCAGCCTCTCCTATTTCTTGGCACACCATAGTACTCATTCAATTTTTCCTTCTTGAATGCATTCGTTCTTGGTTATTGAAAATTTGTTTCAGAGAACTCAGCAACATACAAGAGATATACAGAACATAAATTTTTTAACTTTCTAAGGCCACACCAATCACATCTGGAAGAACGCTAACAGTCTGAATACCACGTGAGTATGACCCATCAAAGGTCATAAAAGAGGGGAGAGAAAGATTACCTTACGGAGGATGAATGCACGAACAAGGAAGAATAAAATTCCAGACATAATACCAGAAAGCAGTGGAGAGATGAACCAAGACATCACTGGAACAGAACACAATAAAAAAAAATGTCTATTAATGAAAATCAGAAACAAACAAAAAAAAACCACCTTAAATTTTAATATTCTATCTTCAAAATTTTCTATTTTACACCATATATTTCATATAATGCCATGGTAGCACATGACAAGAATAAAAATTTAAAAACCATTTAGAATTAAACATACCAATTTTTATCAGTTCAGACCACTTGACACCCTCCTGCCCCTTTGCCACAAGGGAGAAACCAATGGTTGCACCAACAATACAATGGGTTCCAGAAATGGGAAGCTTCAAAAACGAAGCCACTAGTTGCCACACAGCAGAACCTGAAACACAGGCAAGTTTTATTAAATGGCAAAATTCTTAGGAATGCACTGCATTCTGAAGAAGAAAATCTGAAAGGGAGGGCACAGGAACGGAACTACCCATTTGCTCACCCGCCACTAAGGAGCATACATAAAAAGAACTTACCAAACATCGCACTGACGGAGCCGGCCATCAACAGCTGTTGGGTCGAATTGTACATCTCCACGTCGATTAAGCCCTTCCTGATTGTTTCGCTCACTTTGGCCCCCAGTAGGACAGAGCCCACGGTTTCAAAGATACTCGCCAGGATGCACGCTTGCTTGAGGGTCACTACACCTGAGCCCACAGCTGTACCAAACGAATTTGCTACATCATTGGCTCCCACGGAGAATGCCAAGACAAATGCAATAATGAAGCCCAGGATCAGCATCCATAGGTAGTCCACCAATGGACCAGAAGCAGCAGTAGCAGCAAAAGTACTGGTAGGCAGCGTTGTCACGGTAGATGCCATTCTCTAGACTAGTGGTTTGTTTGTTTTTAATTATAAGAGAATTACTGAGCGGCTTTCAAGATGTGTAAACAGAATATGAGGTATCAAAAATGCTATAATAAATAATATATATTATATAAAATTAAATACTGTAAACTACGGCACAGAAACCGAGCTGGGGAGTTACTGCTATACGCTGCGTATGGGCATCTGTTGTCTGGGGTTTCTTTGGCTCTGGAGGGCTAAAAGCAAGGAGAATTCCATGGCGGAGAAGAGAAAGGACGCAAGTTCATCCTGGGGGGGAGGGGGAAGAAAATAACAATAACAGCGAGCCCTTGGGGGGCGCGTGCGGCACCCCGCGCCGGCCCACGCGGCTGGGGAACCCGGCCTTGTCCTCCGCCCGCAGCCCACCGTCCCCGGCCCCGAGCAGGGCTCGCGAGGCGGTGGGCACGTGGCGCCGGGAACCTCCTCGGCCGGCGCGCGCCCAGCCTGCGCCCCCCCGCCCGCCGCCGCCGCCGCCCGCCCGCGCGCGCCCTCCCCACGAAAACCGGAAAAGGGCCGTTCCCGCGCGCGCGCGCGCCGCCCGGGGACCGCCAAAAAGGCCCGCGGGCGGGCGGGGTGGGGGAGGGCGGCGAACAGAAACGAAGCCAGAGTCTCGCCGCACCGCCCGCACCGGCCCACCCGACCGCCTCCGGCGCCACGACGTCGGCGCCTGGCCCCGGGGAGAAGAAAGCTTTATCCAAGGTGGCGCCACCACTCACCAGAGGAAACGAAGGGCCGAGCGGGAGACTAGAGGTGCAGGCTGCGGCGGTGGGTTGGAGCCACGGACGCACGCACCTGTGGTCGACGAGGAGACGGCCCGGGGCGGAGGCTCCGGGGACGGTTCGGCGGGGCTTAGCGACCCACCCTGGAAGCACCCGCGGGCCCCTCAGCGGCCGAGAAGAGAAAGCACGCAGCGCGCGCCGGCAGCCATCACTCTGGCGGTACACGCCGCCGGCCGCTACTTATAGCCCGGCGCCGCGACCCGCGTGACCCGCCGCGCCTCGCCCCGACTCCAGAGCCCCGCCCCCGGGATGGCGCAGCCCCCACCGGCCGGCGTGCCCAACCGGGTGAGCCCGACGGCGGCTCTCATTGGCCGGACCCGCGCCAGCGGCCACGCCCCCAGAGGGGAGCTTGTCCACGTGGGGAGGGCTAGCCCGCACTCTGCAGCCTCGCCCTGGCGGCTGTGTAGAGTCTCGCCGCACCGGTTAGTTACTGGTGGAGACCGTGGGGGACCCTAGCGCTGCCGCCGGAGGTCGTCATGCGGGGTTTTAGAGGCCGCGACCAAGGTCATTCCTAGTCCCTCTATCTCGCGGGCCCCGTTTCACAGTGCTGACCGCTTCTCCAGCCTTCCTTTGAGCGCACTAGTGACCTGCCGCGTCCAGAGGCCACACCTGGCCGAGTTCCCCTCCCGTCCGTCCAGTGACGCTGCGGGAGAGCTCGAGCCCTCGGGCTCCGGATCCAGTCCTGGCACGTTGTCGCACCTGTGACTTGCCCTTGGCCAGACAGGCACTGGCCCTCGCCGGGGGAGGGAGAAGGCTCACGTGGTCGGTTTGCTCCCGCAGTCATGCACTTGGGTGAAAACAGAAAGACTGAAGAGTCACGAGAACCAGGTTGTCTCCCCGTTTATGGCGCAGAGCCTCAGGAAGGCTGTGGGTCATTAATTTCCTGTAGACCTGCGTTTTCTACGTCGTGGCTGTGGCGCGGGAGGAAGGACACTGCTTCGGATTCAACTCCTGACTCCTACTTGCTGCAGTGTGTCACCTTGAGCAAATTCCAGATCTCTCAGACTGCATTGTCACTAATGTAAAATGTTAACAATCAGTACCTACTTTGTGGCAGGACTTAAATTAAGGTACGCGAATGTGACCAGCACTCAGTAGGCACAGAATGCCAATTTCCGGTTTGCTCTTAATGTAAAAATAGCTGTTTTAGGATGTAGGAAAGGGTGGAAGGGGACGGTCTCTGTGCATCCGAGAAGCTTTTGTATTCTTTTGATGTAAAAATTGATTTCTGGTCTCCTACAGGGTGTATAATATAGTTTTGACGTTAATAAGATTTGCTCCGCACATTTGGGGGCATTTATTCTATTGTGCAGCTTAAGATCAAAACTAATCATGTCGGGAGATTAAAGTCGTGCTTTCTTGTCAGGGTTGTAGTGAGATTGAAGAATTTCAACCAGAAATACTTACCAGGCTTAGAATGTTCTAGAGTCCTTTCCACCTTTTTGCCATCTCTAGTAGCAGGGCACTGAAGAGCAGAAGCAAAGATCCTGTAAATCATTGCTCTGTCTGGGACATCTATGGAGGCTTAAACTGCACATGAGTATTCTCTGACCTATCTAGAAGATCTGATGGAGTTCTGTGAGTAACTTACAAAGCTCTAGGTCCCAAGGTCATGTCTGAAGCAGAAAGTTCATGTCTGGGAGCAATGACCCTAGAATGCAATTCTGATGTAATTCTGGCACCTTAAAATGTATTCCTCCCTCCTCCTTCAATTCATTCCAAGGTTATGAAAAAATTGAATAAAAGGACTGATCTGTTAAAGGTCCTTAGTGTTCTGCCATTTTAAAACGATGATTTTGGGTTGGGGGAGATGTGTGTGAAATAGGTGAAGGGGATTAAGAGTACATTTACCGTGATGAGTACTGAGTGATGAATTGTTGAATCATCATACACCTAAAACTGATATAATACTGTATGTTAATTATATTTGAATTTAAAAAATAATAAAATTTTCAAAACAATTTTCAAAGCAATTGTTTGTAAGGGAATTGCTTAGGACTTGTCACAGCATGTGTGTTTTGTTTTTGTTTTTGTTTCTTTTTGTCCACGGACATACTTTTTCTGGTCAGTGGTATTAGCCCTTCAAGTTCGCAGATACTTAACTGGACAACCTCTGAGTCAGGGGGTAGGGCAGCCACAGTGAGTAGCCATCAGGGTAAGAGAGCATAGCCCAGGCCCTTGGGATGGGTTTGCAGGGAGTCAGAGAGCCCTGGGGCAGAGATTCAAAGAGACTTCCCCTTGCATTACAGGTGAATTCCATCAACATCTTTTTTTTTTTTTTTAAAGATTTTATTTATTTATTTGAGAGAGAGAGAGCAGGAGAGGGAGGAGGGTCAGAGGGAGGAGAAGCAGACTCCCCGCCGAGCAGGGAGCCCAATGCGGGACTCGATCCCGGGACTCCAGGGTCATGACCTGAGCCGAAGGCAGACGCTTAACCATCTGAGCCACCCAGGCGCCCCGAATTCCATCAACATCTTTAGGCTGGTCCTATCCTTCCTCCTTAGGACAACAGGGTGCCTCTGCCAACCAGGCTACAAGGAGGGAGAAGTTGGGGATTGGGGTGGGTCCTGACCACCTCACCAGTGGAGAGAGCATCAGTGGAGTACAGCCCTTAGAGACCTGGAGTTGCCTTGGTCCTGATGCCTTCATCCTCCCAGGGGGGAGGAGAGGTAGGACTCTGCCTGTAAGAGAAGTTACAGTGCGCTAAAAATGGAAAGAGGAGGTAGGAAGACCGCCAAGTCATACACAGATGGCACTGGTTCCGACCTTATCGCTGAACTTGGGAAAGAAGACAGATCCTAAGGATAACATTTCTCTGTTAGAGTCAAGGTGTTGGTGCACACTCTGTAGGATCTGAGTGAGGCCATTTGGTCTGGTGGTTAAACACACAGACTATAAAGCCAAACTACCTATTCTGCTATTCACTAGTCATGTGACCAAGGACAAATAAATTCTCTGCCTTATTTTCTTCATCTGTAAAGGGGAGATGTTGAGAGTCCCTACTCTATAGGGCCATTGTGAGGACTCAAGGTATATAAAACTCTTCTAAAGTTCTCACACGTGGCTGACACTACTTAGGCATTCATACTCTCCTTATTCAACTGCTGAAGGCCTACTATGTGTATGTCAGCTGTCAGAGCTGCCATCTGGGCCAAAAGCTCATTCAGACTTCTCGCACTGCTCACAGAAAATGAGGGGCCACATAAAACTGGAACCTGCTGCCAGAGGGGGAGGGGCAGTGTGTGGCAGAGGACACATGGTGGGCTCACTGGCCTGGGAGTGGGAGGCCTGGGCCTGACTCAGGCCCCGACTGCCCGTAGGATCTTTGGTAGATCAGGGTCACTATCACTGAGCTCGCAAGCCCGAGGGTCCCTCACCCATCCTCATCATTAAAGGACAGAGAAAGCCTACTACATGCTGCTAAACATCAACTTGGGCACCACGGGTTTGGAGTTTTCTTGGAGATGTCTCCATCTCTCACTAACCTGATGGAGTTAAACTTCTGAGAGCTGGGAAAGCAGACCCACCAGCCCCTCCAGACCTGCCGAAGTGGGACAAAAGGAGGCAACACCACTTTTGCACTTCCTGAGCCTGAGAGGCTTGCAGTCAAGGAAATGCATCTGAGGTCACTGTTCAATGAGCAGGAAGTAAGCATCCTGGAAATAATCTACTTGGAGGGGCAGAGACTACAGTGGGAATGGGAACATTGTGGAGCCAGACTAGGATCAGAGGCAATTTCAGAGGCTGTCCATTAGGACTTGGATGGAGCAGGAAAGAGAAGGTAGGAACCTTTGAATAAAGGAAAACCACCTCCCTTCTACCCACTACTCCCTTCCACTTGGCTACAGTCACAAATGAATGAGGTTGTAATATCTAAGGTTGGGATTAAATGTTTACAATGTGCCAAGCATTGTTTCAGGTGGTCTGGGTGTATCATTTCATGGGAAGCTCTCCGTAAACCTCTAGTTCATATACCTTATTTTACAGACAAATTGAGGCACAGAGAATGAAGGAACAGGTAAACCAGTAAAGAACCTAACAAACTGTGAGCTTGTAGGTGCTTCTTCCCTGGCTGTCAGTAAGTGCAGAGGCAAATGGGATGCCCTTAGGTGTTAACTCTTATTTGCACTCAAGTTAACACGTTTACTTCCCCCTTCTTTCCTCCTTATTTTTATTAATTCTGTTGCTTTTACTGCCTGCATTTTAAGCCTCCTCAAGTCCTGTTGGAAGAGAAAGGGCATTTCTAGGAGACCTGACTCCAAGACTGTCCCCAGTTTCCCCAGATTAAGAAGAGGCAGGAAGCCAAGGGCACAGGTTCTCTCCAGAAATAAAGTTGAGGCAGTAGCCTGACCATGTTTCAGAGTTACCGAAAACTCCATTCTCTTGAGACTTCTCAAGAAAGGAAATCTAGGGACGCCTGGGTGGCTCAGTTGGTTAAGCGACTGCCTTCGGCTCAGGTCATGATCCTGGAGTCCTGGGATCGAGTCCCGCATCGGGCTCCCTGCTGAGCAGGGAGTCTGCTTCTCCCTCTGACCCTCCCCTCTCTCATGTGTGCACTCTCTCTCACTCATTCTCTCTCTC